>NC_090647.1:292037662-292358377 GCF_040937935.1 Hyperolius riggenbachi
TTATCAAAATTAATGAGGCATGGATCCTGGAGGGCTACTGCCCGACCGAAGACTAAGTCAGTCCCCACACACAGCATCTCTGCCTGCAGGCCGCTTGACTGCCTTCTCCGGCACCACCAACAGGGTCCAAGACTCTAGGCGGATTCCTGAATTTTTAAGGCCGCTGCTAGCGCGGCCGCTATACTGATTTTTCTGCTGCGTGTACATGCCTGCCTAATTTTTCTGGCTGCACTGCGGGCGGTTGCAACAAAAAAAAAAGGCATGTACAGGTGCTCGTCCCCCTTCATGATCATTACCTTGCCGCGGTGATGGGGCTTGCGTATCACAATGAAGCAATGACCGCCAGCTATATGAGTGTCTCGGGTGGGGGTGGCACACCAAAGATAATAAGGTCGTTGTTTCATTGTGGTCAGGCAAAATTTGATCAGCTGGACAGTCACTGTTCTGTCATTCAGCTACATCAGCCGGGCGACCATATGGGCTGTAAAGCCACCATCACCTGCACTCTCGTCATGGTGTGCACCAGTCCAGCACGGCCATCACTACACAAACGGCTGTTTGCAGTCACTGCATACCTTTCACTGCATCTGTGACTGCACATTGTATTATACCTGGCAGTCAGTGCATACCTTGGACTTGAATGGATGGCAGACTTGCCCCCCATAACTGATTCTCGTGAAAGGCAAGTGGTGTCATATTTGTCCGCCGTAACAGATTCTCGTTAAAGGATTTAAAGTCAATTAATTTCAAAAACAGCCTCCCGAGTCCCGTATTGTTATTTTTGGTCACTACCTCGGGGCGGGCATGCCATGCCTGCTGCCTTCCTTGCCTGGATGTGTGGTGGTGACCATTTCTTATGCTCCAACTCTGGAACAGAATAGAAACCAGATTCCCCGGCCATTACCCGTGGTCAGTCACCATGGTACTGAGAAAATAGTACCATCTACAGTTTCACACAATTGAAAAAATGGCAGACTTGCCCTCCATAAAACATTCTTGGCAAATGCTTTCGACTTGGTTTGTTTTCCGCTGGGTCAAGGGTCCATCTGACCACAGATGCCTGGTCTGCAAAGCATGGTCAGGGCAGGTACAGCATGGGTCTCAGCAGGCTCCCACTTCGGACCGGAATCGAACCTTGATCCCCGGGCATTACCCGTGGTGACAATGACAGATTTGCACTCCATAACTGATTCTCATTAAAGGATTTAAAGTCAATTCATTTCAAAAACAGCAGGGCCTCCCGAGTCCCGTATTGTTATTTTTGGTCACTACCTCGGGGCGGGCATGCCATGCCTGCTGCCTTCCTTGCCTGGATGTGTGGTGGTAGCCGTTTCTTAGGCTCCAACTCCGGAACGGAATAGAAACCAGATTCCACGGCCATTACCCGTGGTCAGTCACCATGGTACTGAGAAAATAGTACCATCTACAGTTTCACACAATTGAAAAAATGGCAGACTTGCCCTCCATAAAACATTCTTGGCAAATGCTTTCGACTTGGTTTGTCTTCCGCTGGGTCAAGGGTCCATCTGACCACAGATGCCTGGTCTGCAAAGCACGGTCAGGGGAGGTACAGCATGGGTCTCAGCAGGCTCCCACTTCGGACCGGAATCGAACCTTGATCCCCGGCCATTACCCGTGGTGACAATGGCAGACTTGCTCTCCATAACAGATTCTTGTTAAAGGATTTAAAGTCAATTCATCTCAAAAACAGCTGGGCCTCCTGAGTCCCATATTGTTATTTTTGGTTACTACCTCGGGGCGGGCATGCCTGCTGCCCTCCTTGCCAAGATGTGTGGTGGTAGCCTACCGTTTGTTAGGCTACAACTCCAGACCGGAATCACACCAGGAAGGGTTCCCCCGCCATTACCCTTGGTCACAATGGCAGATTTTCCCTCCATAATAGATTCTCGTTGCAGGTACTGAAGAGCAAGTAGAAAATGTAATGTAAAAAAAATAGATGTAAGCTTTAACAATGGTAGAGAAAGAACCATCGTAAGTTGATAAGGCAGACAGACATTACCTAACCAGACATTACTGAGTGAGGAAGAGCAATCTCTCCATGGTGCGCACTGCTCAGTAGTCCACTACGGCCGTCACAACACAGACAGCTGTTTGCGGTGCATTACGCAGTGAGTTCGGTGTGTCAGTGTGAATCAGTACACTAATTACACTCCCTGATTGATGTATACACATGCAAGATGTTTGAAAGCACTTTAGGCCTGCAATTTAGCATTCAATGTGATGTCTGCCCTTAAAACGCTGCTTTGCGTCAAATCCAGATTTTTCCCCGGGACTTTTGGCATGTATCTCACTCCGCCACCTGGGGGTCCAGGTGTTAGACCCCTTGAAACATTTTTTCCATCACTTTTCTGGCCAGCATAAGTGTTTATAGTTTTCCAAGTTCACCTCCCCATTGAAGTCTATTGCGGTGCGCAAACTTTTTCGCGAACCGAACCTTCAGCGGAGGTTCGCGAACAGGGTTCACGAACCGAAAATCGGAGGTTCGCGACATCTCTATGAAGCAGTACTCTAATTTCACTCTCTGATTGATGTGTACACATGCAAGATGTTTTAAAGCACTTTAGGCCTCCAATTTAGCATGCAATGTGATTTCTGCCCTTAACCACTTGCCGACCGCACACTCATAACGTGCGTCGGCAAAGTGGCAGCTGCAGGACCAGCGACGCAGTACTGCGTCGCCAGCTGCAGCCTAATTAATCAGGAAGCAGCCGCTCGTACGAGCGGCTGCTTCCTGTCAAATCACGGCGGGGGGCTCCGTGAATAGCCTGCGGGCCGCCGATGGCGGCTCGCAGGCTAGATGTAAACACAAGCGGAAATAATCCGCTTTGTTTACATTTGTACGGCGCTGCTGCGCAGCAGCGCCGTAAGGCAGATCGGCGATCCCCGGCCAATCAGCGGCCGGGGATCGCCGCCATGTGACAGGGGACGTCCTGTCACTGGCTGCACAGGACGGATAGCGTCCTGTGCAGCCCGGATCTCCAGGGGAGGCAGCAGGTAGGAGAGGGAGGGGGGAATTTCGCCGCAGAGGGGGGCTTTGAGGTGCCCCCCCCGCCACCCACAGCAGGCAGGAGAGATCAGACCCCCCCAGCACATCATCCCCATAGGGGGGAAAAAAGGGGGGCAATCTGATCTCCCTGCCTGCACCCTGATCTGTGCTGGGGGCTGCAGAGCCCACCCAGCACAGATCAATCAAACCAGCGCTGGTCCTTAAGGGGGGGTAAAGGGGGGGTCCTCAAGTGGTTAAAATGCTGCTTTGCGTCAAATCCAGATTTTTTCCCGGGACTTTTGGCGTCTAGCCTACTCATCCATGCAAAAATTCAGGTGTTAGACCCCTTGAAACATCTTTTCCATCCCTTTTGTGGCCAGCATAAATGTTTCTAGTTTTCAAAGTTTGCCTCCCCATTGAAGTCTATTGCGGTTCACAAAAGTTTGCAAGTTCGCGAACGTTTGCGGAGGTTTGCAAACCCGGTTCGGGAACCTAAAAACGGAGGTTCCGGCCATCTCTAAGGGCTATGCCTGTCACTTGAGATATAAAAAAATTAATTAAAATTATCAAAGTACGAAAAAAAAATAATTTAAAGGAAACCCAAGGTGAGAGTGATATGGAGAAACCCATATTTATTTCCTTTTAAAGAATACCAGTACTGCAGTAGTGTCTGAATTTCACCAGAAACAAGCATGCAACTAATCTTGTCAGTTCTGACAATATTATCAGAAAGACAAATGACAGCGCTCAAGGCTGCACCTGAAATGAAAATCAACAGAGGTATACAGAGCCTCACTGGGGCTAAATACATGCCTTGAATGCAAAACAGATGCAATTATGTACTATTTCTAATCTAAAAGATTTTTAATACAGATTAAAGCAAGGAATGCAGCTAGCCACAGGTATGCTTACGTTCAATTTCGCACAGCGGGAGACATGGCAGCGCTTTCATACAGAGGCTGTACCCGAATGATCTATCTGCATGGATGTGCAGAGCTCCAGAAACTGGACAACATTACACAACTAGCACTCAAACAGGTATAACAAAGGAGGGTGTTAGCTTCAGTAAATAATTTGTGCACAGATTATTCCCTATTGGACTTCCCCACGGTGATGACGGACCCTTTTGGGGAAGACCTAACACTAGTCTAACAATAAAAACATTTTTTTCTTTGTGCTGCTGATCATAAATGTTATAATATGCTATGATCAGCAGCACAAGAAAACATTATGTTTTTATTGTTAGACTAGTGTTAGGTCTTCCCCGTAAGGGTCCATCGTCGCTGTGGGAAAGTCCAATAGGGAATATTCTGTGCACAAATTATTTACTGAAGCTAACAACCTCCTTTGTTATACCTGTTTGAGTGCTAGTTGTGTAATGTTGTCCAGTTTCTGGAGCTCTGCACATCCATGCAGATAGATCATTTGGGTACAGCCTCTGTATGAAAGCGCTGCCATATCTCTTGCTGTAAAAATATTAGCAGAAACACTTGATCTGCTGCATGCTTGTTTAGAGTCTATAAATGAAAGTATTAGAGGCAGAGGGTCTGCAGGACAGCCAGGCAACTGGTATTGCTTAAAAGGAAAATGTATATGGTAGCATTCATATCACTTTCAACTAGCATTCGCTTTAAGCCTGAACAAGCATGCAAATCAGATGTCTATGACAAATCTGACAAAATTAGCTGCATGCTTGTTTCAGGTGTGTGATTTAGACCCTACTGACCAAAAAGTTCAGCAGGGCTGCCAAAAAAACTGGTATTGTTTAAAAGGAAATAAATATGGTAGCTTCCATAGTTCTCACTCCTCGGGTTCCTTTTTAAAGAAAAAAAATCTCCACTATAAGTCAACTGTCAACTGTCTCTGAACCCTTTCTCCCCCACACACATCCTGTACACACACCTATATGCTCTGCATTAATGCACACAATATAAGTATGCACAGACATGCATAAAATACATATACCTGCATGCAACAAATATTTTAAAGACATTCTTGAATATTGTTAAACAAACAATTTAGGAGAAGGAGTTTTACAGTGAGAAAGTTAAAAAGGGCTCAAGGCAGTAAAGTGAATTACTGATTACAGACATTTTAATGATATTTTAGCCACCATTAAGGGCTGGGACCCACAGGAGCGCTTTTGGCAGCGTTTTGGCAGCACTGCGATACGCTAGCAGTTTGCCAAAACGCTGGGCTAATGTTAATGGATGGGGCAACTTCCACAGGAGCGTTTGCGTTTCCCAGAAATGCAAACGCAGGACCTGCAGCATTTTGGGAGCGTTAGCGCTTCAATGTAAAGTATTGAAACGCTAGCAGAAACGCTCAGCAAAACCTAAACTGAGCGGTTTTGCTAGCGTTTTGCGGTTCAGCACACTGTAACAAAATTAAAAATAATTCACAGGACCAATCAGGATAAAAACGCAAAACGCAAAACGCTACGCACCCGCTGGGCAAAAAAATACAATGTTGCAAAACACGACCAAAAATGCGCATGAATCCGCTTGCAAACCGCTCAGACAAAACGCTAGCGGTTGCGTTTTGCGTTTGCTGATTTCAGTGGGTTCCAGGCCTTAGAGAAGTACACTAGCACATAAAAGGCATTTTTCTTCAAGCATGTAAACTATGCATAACATTTCACACATCTTATCATGCATAATATAAACAATACATTTCTGTGTAAAACCAAAAGTAATAAAGAGAAATTCCTATTACAAAAATATTTTAAAGAAAAATAATACAATGTAGAAAAATACAACATTCATCAGGTAAAGCAAAAAGAGAAAAATGAAAAACAGAAACATAAAAAAGGGGAAGCAGAGAAAAGGGTCCTGAGGACTAGGAAACCAAACATAAGAAACAATACCTTAAAGAGAATCTGTATTGTTAAAATCACTCAAAAGTAAACCTACCAGTGCGTTAGGGGACATCTCCTATTACCCTCTGTCACAATTTCGCCGCTCCTCGCCGCATTAAAAGTGGTTAAAAACAGTTTTAAAAAGTTTGTTTGTAAACAAACAAAATGGCCACCAAAACAGGAAGTAGGTTGATGTACAGTATGTCCACACATAGAAAATACATCCATACACAAGCAGGCTGTATACAGCATTCCTTTTGAATCTCAAGAGATCATTTGTGTGTTTCTTTCCCCCATGCACTGAAGTTTCAGGCTGCTCTTTTCTTCCTGCAAACAGCTTTGCCCTTGTTTGTAATTCCTCAGTATGTGAAAGCCCAGCCAGCTCAGAGGATGATTTATCCAGCTTGTAAAAGATAAGAGATAAGAGAGAAGCTGCTCTAATCTAAATAATACACAGGCAGTGTGCAGAGAGGGGGCCTGGAAGGGGGCGTGCATCACAGAACCACAACACTGAAGAACTTGGCAGCCTTCCAGACACAGGCCGACAAGTCTGACAGGGGAAAGATACATTGATTTATTACAGAGACTGTGATAGCAGAAAGTGCTGCAGTTAGCCAGAACACATTAGAATAGCTTTTGGAACTTGTAGGATGATAAAAAACAGGATGCAATTTTTGTTACGGAGTCTCTTTAACAGCATAAAAGCATAAAACACAAAAGAGAACATATTTTCTATTTAAGACACTAGACATAACCTATTCAGCCAGTTATTCCATTGGAGAAGCTGTAAGTTGCTATCACCCACTTCATTTTGGTGCACAATTACCACCTGAAATGGTGAAAGAGTGTGAAATGGTATGGTGTGCTCCAAATTTCCTAGGTCATAACAGCCTTCCTGGGGGACAATGGGTTAATGTGGCTTAGAAGGTTGAGCACTTCTTCTTCACACCTTTATGATAGATACTTTACTTGCAACTATTACACTACTAATATGTTACATGAAGGTATGTACTACATATACGTACTATATATCCTTGCACTTTGGATTGTGATGCCCCATTTCATGTTTAAAGTAACACAGTTTAACAAGACAAGAAAGCTATATTAATCTATTGGGGTGTGCAGAACAGACTTTCTTACTTCTTTTACGCTAACAATATGTTAGGTTGAGAAAAAAAGATTGAAGAGGTCTAAGGCTATTGCGCAATACTAGATTTGACAGCAAGGGAAGTGAGCTGAACCTGTGTTCTCTTCAGACATGCACTTACTTGCAGAAAACTGGAACCAAGAGACTTGCTTATGCACATGACTGGATATTTAAGATCAGCTCAGTTAAACATTACTGCATTTCATGGCAAACTTTAGTAAATCAGACCCAATGTGCCACCAGCTTGAACAGTAAAATACAAGAATTACAGGATCATCGTTTAAAGTATTTGATAGCTTTGCTGCTCCTCTGAAAAATATCACTCACTGATCAATATTTCTTATGTGAAGAATGCCCATTGGTAAAGACGCTGCCTCAGCACAATGTCCCAGGGAGGTGAAAGCAGGTCAGCAGCTGAATGTACTACATATAAATACACAGTGCTCCTATAGATTAAATCAGATCTCTAGTCAAGGAAACTGGAAATGAATCCTCTGTAGGCAAGCTGAAGTCATACAAATTATATTAATATTATTATTCATAATTGTTTTATGCCTTGAAATATAAATCTCTGATTGCTATAGCTTGAGCTCAGAAATAAATTAAGATGAATTGAGGGCCCACCGCTGATGATCATCTGGCTTTTTTAGTAAGATTTGGTGGCTGCCTAGGTTTGCCTTGTGGATGATCCAACTCTGCCTGAGCCTCTTTTCTACCTGCAAAGCAAAGGTGTCAAGTCATAGGGAAACCTCTCTAGATCCTCCTGCTCACCTGTTATTCCTATGAAAAGTCCTGTGGGTTTGTTTATGAATTGATTTGTGAACTGGAACAAGAAAAAAAAGCAGCAATCTCTGAAAAGGAGGTGTGGAGATTATGGAATTTTGGAGAGGGCTGAGGATTCTCCCAGAGAGAAGTTGCTTGTGCTTTGCTGAGGTTATGCAACAACCATGTCATTCTACAAAAAAAAAAAAAAAACTGTACATTAATTTGCTTTTTTTATGAATGGTTTGCACATAATAGGTGTACATGTCTGGCCCAGTCCAGTCCTGTCCTGTCCTTTGTGTATCAGTTTTGTATGGTTGTGTACAGTTCCAATCCTCTCAGGTAAAACTGGTAGAAAACTGATACAAAAACTGGCAGGACAGGACTGGACCAGAAATGCACAAATGTTTATGTTTGAACTAAGCCTTTGAGGAGGAAATAACTAAGTTACCCTATATGTGCAAGATCAAGGCTGCTGAGTGCAATTGATTCTATTGTTGACTTTATCTTTAAAAAAAAATATAAAGGCCCTCAGCTGAAATGAAGGGAATACAATGTAGAAGAAAGATTGGGAATTTCACAATAATGAAAATCTGGTTGAGATTGTGAGAATATGGGACGATAAGGGAGTAGAAGTATGATTCAGGGATGCATTTCACGCTTGTGCCAGCACCCTTTAACTATGCGGGAGCAGTCTTTCAATAGTCTGATCTGATAAACAGAGGTTGTCAGTTGGCAGTCTGGCAGTAGACATTGATGAAAGGAGCAGCCAAATCCAAGGGTAGAGTTTAACATGTTACATAGGCTATAGTTAGGGTCGGAAAAAGAGAATAATGTAAATAAGGAGGATTGCAGGGATGCTGGAGAGAGACTGGAGATCAAGGTTGTCTATATTTAAAAATTGGAAATGAGTGAATTTGAGCAAAAAGCATAAATGAGCAGTTTGTGAAATTAGACAGGGAACAGTAGTGAGTAAAAAACCAAGATAAGTATTTGGTCATCAATGTGAGTCCCAGTAGAGAACCATTGCATGAGGTCAGAGGAGGATGTGAGTGACATAAACTTAAAAAAGAGTTGTTAGCATCAGTGAGGAATGGATGTTGACATCCCCAATGATAAGTTTGACTAAAGGGATGTCGGTGGAAAGGAAGAAGGGTAGGTCAAGCTAAAGAATAGTGTCTGTTCCAGGAGGACTGTAGATTACAACAATTTAGAAGGGAGTGGGATTAGACATGGGCTGACTGACCATCAATGATGAAAGGTAGAGACATATGTAGGAAAATGTATATTTTACCATCATTATTATTTGCTATAAAACCTGATTTGTTTAAAAAACAAACCTGCCCCACACATCAACTCACATATCTGTAATTGCTAGGTAGTATACCTGCCAAGTGGTCGGGCCAGGGGTTTTATGCTGGAACAAATGAATTCTGGTAATAAAGGTATACAATGACCAGAAGAAAAATAATTCACTGGTACCCCATTATATCATGTGGAATATATCTGCCATATAAGATCAATACTGTCTGCAAGAAGGTGTGCATAAATATGCAGTGTTAGGATTTGGTTGTCTTTTTTTAAGCCAGTGTTAAACCATTTATATTTTACTTATATGTAAATATAATGATGGTCAGGTCTAGGAGGAGAATTAATGAAGAAGCATGTAATCTGTTTGGTCAGGTGATAGATATGCAAGTCTCTGATTTGCTAGTCATGTTCATGTGCTAAAGCAGAGTGTGATCACAGCAAATCAGAGCTTTGCAAATCTATCAGCTGATCAAACAAATCACTTGCTTCGGGAGGCAGAAACGCACAACATCAGAAGTGCATAGACTGCACTGTCTGATGTTCACACTGCATACGTTCCGGACCAGTGCAGTCCGCGAACGCATGGCGCATGCATTTTTTAACGAAATGCGTGGCTGACCTATTCATTATAGTGAATGGGATCAGCCACGCAATGCATAGCAATGCAGATGGCGCATGTTTGTACACGTTGCGTTCTGATCACACAGCCATCTGTGTGTGGTAATGTGAATGGGGCCTAAATGTCTCTGAACGCTGGTTGTTTTCTTGACATCATATCTCACTACTGATTCTCCTTTTAGTCTACACAGATAATGGACTATTATGACTATTATGATATGATCATGACCATACATGTCAGTCACCTGTGATCAAACTGATCACATGTTTCTCCATGAAGTTTCTTCAAGGAAAATGTTGGTAGCTCTTGTTTACAACAGTACAGTGTAGCGTGGTCCAGTTCTGATGTATTCCTTAAGCCCCAAAGCATTGGCCTTGATATTTGTCAATAACCCCTGAATCTAATTATAGCAATGCACAACTACATGTACTTTTTCTATTCGATAAAACCTATTTATCTTTTTCAGCTCAAAAAACAACAACAAAAAACAGTACTTTTATTGATCCTACTATTGTACTGTTTGTTCTTTTAACTCTTACCTAAACAAAGTGTTCTCCTATGCTTCATGTTAACTAAACTAGTGGTGGGTGATGAAGTGTGGCATACATTTGGATTCTGTGTGGCTTGTTTCAGCACCTGTTTTTTGGGATATGTGGACTGTTGTTGTTGAAGCAGGAAATTTTGGTGCCAAAGGTGCTACAGAAGTTTAGGCATCCCAGATGCCTACTACATTATCAGGCGCCTTTGGTGCCCAAATTTACCCGTATAGCTGCCTGTAATCTCTATGGGTGCCTATGGCAATGCCCAAAACTTCCACGGGTATGGTGAAGGTTAGGCATTGGTTGGGGGTCTTTTAAGGTTAGGCATTGCTGGGAAAGGGGGGGTGTCAGTTTGGGTTAGGCATTGAGGGAGTAGTTAGGAATAGGCATCAACAGGGGTGGCGGTTAGGGTTAGGCTTTGACAAGGGAGTCGTTTAGGGTTAGGCTGCAGCCACTAAGTGCATGCTCCATGGGCAACCAAGATCATTAGGAAGCATTGCCCAGAGACTCCTTACTGTTTTACATACTGGTTTGAGCTGGAATTTGATCCCAGATAAAAGTCTGAAACCACAGTATGCTATTCAGTTGAACCCAACAGTCCCAAATCTACTAATCTTAATCAAAATTAACCTCTTTTCTCCATACCCTAGATTATCTATGCCTGACCTACTGATACTTACTTATGTCTTTTCATTAACTTTGGCACTGTTGCACAATCCACTGCCCCTCCAATACTGATATACTTCACCTCTGCCCATTCCAACTCTGTATTGCTGGTAATTGCACCAAAGCTGAACAAGATGTGCCAAATCTACTTGATTTCGTGTGGGGAGATCCTGGAAAAACAATGCAGATTTTTTTTTCTTTTTGCTCTCTTGGATCCTATGTTATGATTAACAAAAACAAATGGAAACATTTTTAGCTTTAAACATGCAGATATGAATACTGGATTTCTCCTTTTTGATAAATACAACTGCTGCTTATATGTCTTGTTATATACCCTTTGTCTTTATAGCTGCTTATATTACGACGAGTATTTATTTTAGGAATCTATCTGTAAATGAATCACTGACAACATTAACTAGTCATTGAGATTCTTGACAGGATCCTACCTCTCTTGGCTGCTCCTCTCTGACAGGTAAGATGTGCATGAAAACTAAGGGAGCTGAATTTAGGCTTGGCAGCCAGATCCTGGGGGACTTCCTTGCATTTTACACTCAGCAGAAAGAAGATTAATTATAAATATACAGTATATAGATGTACACACACACACACACACACACACACACACACACACACACACACACACACACACACACACACACACACACACACACACACACACACCCACACTTGTACTCCACCCAAATGCTATTTCTGTGTATTAAGCACAATAAGCACATCTTCCTGCAAGCATGCAAAGTTCCCAGGTAATTACAAGCTAGGGGCTATATTGAGATTCCTGCTTCATTGTTACATGTCTTTATGCCAGACAGAGGCCTCAGAGCATGCAGCTGATACACACACCTACTCTGGAACAGGAAAGAGCAGCATCGTAAAAAGTCCATACTGAATAGGAAGAGCCAGTAAGCGGGATGAATAAATAACCCAGATACATAATTTCTCCCAAAAAAATCTTCCTCTTGGCGGTGCTGTTAAAGTGGTAGAGCTTTGTTAAAGCAAATCTGAACTGTGAAAAAAAGGTTGATTTTTACTTATCTAAACCTTCTTCCAGCCCCCATAGTCTTTGAGGTCCCTCTAAGTTCTCCATTGTGCTCCTCTGAATATTTTATTGCTTGCTGTTGGATTAAAAGGCATTTTATTGATAAGCTGTGAAAATATCACCAGGAGAACTTTTAGGAGAAAAAGTTAATTGAATAAGGGCCCAGGTGTTGTTTCTGTCCCCTTCGCAATAACATCCCACAGTGATGCACCTTGCCAGCAGTAAAGATGTTGCCATCTGTGAAAAATTTAAGAAGGGGAATTTGGGCGAAGAAAGATTTTACAATGGTCAAACAGTGACTAAACAATTTATATTGTAAAAAAATAAGCAATTTCATTCATCAAGTTATATTTGGTAAAGTTCCTCTTTAATTAAAGTGGAAAATAACCCAGCATTTCATCTTTGCTCTAAAACATTATTTACAGCATATTATATGCAACCAGCATTTTTTTTTTACTAGACCAGCATTCAAAGGGTTACACACAGAGCTTGAAAGTTCCGTGCAGTGAAATGCAGAAACATCCGATCTTTAGACAGTGTTATCTTATGTTTACTTAAATGTATCAAGTGAGGAATGTGACACATTCTCTGACTGCTGAGAAGCTGCTGGAGACAGAGAGACACTGAAAGCTTGTCTGCCTGCAATACAGCAAGAAATAAAACCAGTTATTAATAAAATGCTCACAAAGCAAAAAACTGTACTTTGGGGAACCTATAACTTCTAAATGAATAATAATACTTATGTACAAATGCAAATATGGTAACCGTATGGCATATAAAAAGTAGGTAAACATGTTTTTATTGAATATTATGTCAGTGTTTTAAACCGCTTTAAGCAGAGTTAAGCCTAGTATGCACTTTTAATTATGATTAGCCATTTACTGACCAATTTTACCACCACCATGTAGCATGGGGTTTACCTACAAAATCTGCTCATAGTATTCAATATCTGTTGACTCTTATACTACATAGACGTGGTAAAATTGGACAGTGATTGGCCAATCATAATTGAAAGTGTGTACCAGGCTTAAAACCTGGTACACACATCCAATGTTGATTGGCCAATGACTGGCCAATTTTACTACTTCCATGTAGTATGAGAGCCTACACAATCTATTACTATTCAACATCTGTTGGCCCTACATGGTGGTGGTAAAATTGTTTGGTCAGTGGTCAATTAAAATTGGATGTGTGTACCAGCCTTAAAGCATGGGATTTATTTTTTTTTTTTTTTAACAAAAACCTGCCCATAAGTGAAAATCTCACTTATTACAGTTTTTGCATCCATGTACTACATGTCCCAGCGTGCATTGTGGCAGGTGTGCACAAATTCCCCAGGAAGTTTATAATGCAGTACAGCTGCATTCAGTACAAGAAGCAGATGGTGGCTCCCATGGTCAGAGGAGCAGCACCCCTTAGGTACGTAATTACGCTCACCTGGCAGGACTACAGATAGGATACATTTCAGAATGTAAATCAGGGAGGGACAGATTTTACAATGGGTAAACACAACTAAATAATTTATAAATTAATATGGTAAAAAAAAATAAGCCATCTTATTCACTACGTTACTTTCACTATACGCCCTCTTTAAATTGCCCACCCTCTCTTTAGCCCTTCATTAAAACAAAAAAATTCTAAGAGTTCCTTGGCTCAGAAAATGTTTGCCCTTCAATCTAAATAGTGTTATATTATGCCTGTCATACATAAATCAGTGGCTGCTGCCTGCTTCCTGCCTGCTGTACTGGGTTCCAGTGCTGTTGGGAACAAGGCCTATGGAGAGACAAGCCGGCTAAGCCTATTCATGTGTGGTGTGACTATGGAGATAAGTGTACTTTAATATGCTATAATGTGTAGATAACGGGTCTGTTTGAATTTCTTTACAATTTTTTACAAAGAGGAAAAAACTATGCCACTAAAATTGCCCATAGTCTAAGAAAAGTAATTCCTGCCAACACAAAAGCGGTTAAGTAAAGATTAGTAGAATCTTAAATAAGCGTTTGCTGAAAGGGTAGTAAATAAATAGAATGCACTCCCAGTAGGATTGGAATAAAATGTATCTAGTTCAGCAATGCTTGTAAATAAGTAATTATAGTGTAAGCATTAAGTATTGCAAGACTGCTGGGTGATCTTGCCTGCCTCTGTTAAAGGACCAATAAAAAAAAAATACACATTGGCTTTCATAGCAACAATAATTTTCATTGCAGTATATGAAAGATTCGATAACTTATCAGCCATTAAACATAATTAATCTTTATCTTCTTTTCTTCCTAAATCAGACAAAGAATACAAGAAATTCAAAATATGATTACCTGCATTCACATACACTTGTTTTCAACACAAAAAGCCTGACACAGTTATCTCCCCATGGGTATTTTATCTGTGAAAAACGTATGTCCTGCACAGTCCTAAGCTTTACCCCCAATCTTTGCACCAACCCTATAACATAAAAGCAACTTTCACATTTAATAGCACCTCTGGCCAAAAAACGGTTTGAATGGCAATACATATATGTAGTCTATGCATTGTGTACAGTTTAACATATAAAGTTTACATCTGGTACATCATAGAACAGACTCACATGTATATGTGTAGTAGCACTTCCTTATTTCTCCTCATGCTGAAGCCTTGCTAAAGTTCACCCTCAGCATTGTGTCCTTCCCTCCAGCCTGGTGCCCTACCTTGCCACTCCCTCCCCTACCCTCTGCCTGCCTGCATCAAATTACTCATCTTTTCACAGTGTGTAGGAGATACTGAACTGGTGCTGCCTGTCTTATACTGTCTGTTTGCTAAAATTCTTATTTCAGATGTTTGCCTGCCTACCTGCATTAGATCAGATAGACATGGGGGTGGAGGTATGACATCAACCTCCCAGCATCCTTTGCACCTATGGTTTGGAAAGAAAAAAAATCACACTGACCTAATTTCACACGGGGGCGGGGATTTCAAGACCATATGTGGGAAACAGACCTTGGGGGTGAGGAAATCGCAGTCTATTAAGTGTGATTTTATATATCTTGGCAACTTATTAGGTTTAACCACTTGCCGACCGCGCACTCATAACGCGCGTCGGCAAAGTGGCAGCTGCAGGACCAGCGACGCAGTATTGCGTCGCCAGCTGCAGGCTGATTAATCAGGAAGCAGCCGCTTGTGCGAGCGGCTGCTTCCTGTCAATTCACGGCGGGGGGCTCCGTGAATAGCCTGCGGGCCGCCGATGGCGGCTCGCAGGCTAAATGTAAACACAAGCGGAAATAATCCGCTTTGTTTACATTTGTACGGCGCTGCTGCGCAAGCAGCGCCGTAAGGCAGATCGGCGATCTCCGGCCAATCAGCGGCCGGGGATCGCCGCCATGTGACAGGGGACGTCCCGTCACTGGCTGCACAGGACGGATAGCGTCCTGTGCAGCCCGGAACACCAGGGGGGCCAGGTAGGAGAGGGAGGGGGAGGATTTCGCCGCGGAGGAGGGCTTTGAGGTGCCCCCCCCCGCAACACCCGCAGGCAGGAGCGATCAGACCCCCCCAGCACATCATCCCCCTAGTGGGGAAAAAAGGGGGGCGATCTGGTCGCTCTGCCTGCACGCTGATCTGTGCTGGGGGCTGGAGAGCCCACCCAGCACAGATCAGCAACAACAGCGCTGGTCGTTAAGGGGGGGTAAAGGGTGGGTCCTCAAGTGGTTAAAGCAAACTGTAATTTATAATTTAGGTACACTTTAAGCTTTATAGTAGTACTTACATCAACTTACCCTCCAACAAATAATCACCTAAAGGGTGGCTGGGTAGTGTACTGGTTAAGGGCTCTGCCTCTGACACAGGAGACCTGGGTTTGAATCTCGGGTCTGCCTGTTCAGTAAGCCTGCACCTATTCAGTAGGAGATCTTGGGCAAGTCTCCATACACTGCCTATAGAGCGCGTCCTAGTGGCTGCAGCTCTGGCGCTTTGAGTCCGCCAGGAGAAAAGCGCGATATAAATGTTCTGTGTTTGTTTGTTTGTTTAAAGGTGGCCACACACCATACAATGAAATGATCCAATTTTACGGCAATTCGATAAATATGATCGCATCTCCCGAAAAAATGTAAAACTTTTTTTTCATTCGACTGAAAAAGCCAATCAGATTTCCATTTTTTTTCAATTTTTATCGATCCGGAATGCTGGAAAATGTTCTTCAATTTTTCTAAAGATTGTATGGTGTGTGTTAGATTGTCAATTTATTAATATACACACCCTAGCAATTTTCTCAGAGTTTCCAATCATTTTTATTATAATTGGGGAGAAATTGAACATATGTGTGTGGTCCATTGGTCATATTTTTGAAATGTTACAATCAGTCAGAAACATGGATTGCAGTTCTTGAATTGAGCAGATATTTAAAAAATTGTATGGTGTGTGCCACCTTAATACTGACTCTGTCCTCACATCAACCCTACACTAATAAAACTATCACAACAGCCCTTGCACTATCTCTAAGCCCTTGTACCGACTACAATAATCCTAATATTAACCCTCTCCTCACACAAACCCTCTAGAAACGCAACGTTAATTCACATGAACCTTTGCAATAATCATAACAACAATCTGATCATTAAACTGACCTGCATATTAACCTTTCAGTAACTCAATTTGCATTACCTTTTCACTAACGCTAGCACAGTACTCACCTGATTCAGAGCAGAAAGCAATCACTTTTTGCATTTCTGCACCGAAAACAAATAACATTGAGACACTTATGCTGAAAGAAACTGCTATATGCATTCTTGCATTAAGTGGAAGCCTAGAAAGATAAGATACATTAAAGGTGCCTACTAGAGATGAGCGAAAATGCTTCTGAAGTCGGATTTAAACTTGTTCTGCAAACTTTCAAGAAAACATGGCGCAAACCTTAGTGGCTAATTGCAAAGCCCACATACATGCTAGAACCACAGATTTGCAAGGTATGTTAAGTAAAAAAATGGGAACAAGGGGAAGAGAATGTTTCAAAAAGACTTCATAGTTACGATAGGAAAAATGTTTTTCGTCTTTTTTAAATGCAGTTAAGTGACTGATCTATCTATCTTGCGATCCATCCATCAATCGATCAATCTATCTATCGATCTATCTACTGATCGTTTGTGAAAATATACATATATCAACAGAAAGAGCAGTTGACAACCTGCCGGAGTTTCCACAAGATATCAAAATGGTGGTGTAACGATTGGTGTCAGCGAGAACAGATTTCTCTGATTATTGGTGACCTGCAGTATCACCAATAATACAGATGCTATACCTGATTATGTGTGATCTGCAGAATCACCATTAATACTGGTATAGCCAGGACCAGGGCAACCAATGTAAGAGTAGGTGTTTGGTGCAACAGTAATGATGGAGATACTTGCTTTCCCAGAGGAGCTGGGAGAGAGGAATATCTCTATATAACACAGGAATACAAACTCCAGCAAGCTGGAGATGCAGACAATAGTGAGATGGTTCACCCGAGGAGCGGGTAGTAATATGTTAAACAAATGTACTGATCACCCGAGGAGCGGGTAGTAAAATGTTAAACAAATATACTGATCATCCAAGGAGCGGGTGATTCAGACTGTAGTGTAGCCAATATCACCTGAGGAGCAGGTAGAGAGGATAGTACTGTAGTGACTATTCACCTGAGGAGCAGGTGATAAGGACTGTACTGCAGCTAATGACCACCTGAGGAGCAGGTGATTCAGACTGTACTGCAGCTACTGACCACCTGAGGAGCAGGTGATCCAGACTGTACTGCAGCTATTGACCACCTGAGGAGCAGGTGATTCAGATAGTACTGCAACGAGTAATCACCTGTGAAGCAGGTGATGCTAGCAGATGATCCCTCACCAGTGACTAGGCTCACTGGTGAGGACAGGAGAGTCAGACAAGCAGATTTGGCAACGAGCGGACAGATACAGTACAGAGACAGAACGCTAGATCAGAGTAGTGTTTCAGGCAGAGTCGGCAACTATATCAGATAGGCAAAGGTACAGGATCAGTAAACAGAAGAGTAGTCAAGCTAGCAGAAGGTCATAACAAATAATACAATTCAATTAGTATTTAGGCTATCAACAGAATCTGGCTAAGTGTGGATCCCCAGCTCCTGCTGGTTCTAGCACACTTTGGGATCTGACTAGGTCTGAGTGCTAACACGTAGCATTTGCAACAGCAGACGCGGAGCAACTGAACGACCTGTCCTATATATACTGCAAGCGCTCCACAGCGGTGCCCCAGTCGCTCAGCCAATCCGGAGCATAGCTGGAGTCAGCTGACTGACTGATCAGCTGACTCCCCTTCTAGTTGCATAAAGGTCCTGTCGCCTGGCGCGCGCACGCATAGCCCTTAGTCTATGAGCAATTGAAGGACCAGGCAAAGCACCAGCATGTAACTGCGTGGCGAAGACCACTGGCTGCGACACGGAGATAGCCGCCATGCCGCTTGCTGTTGCGGCAGTATCTCCGCTAACCATTACAGTAGCCCCCCGAGGAGTGGACCCCAGACACTTCCTACCCGGTTTCTCCGGGTGCAACTCATAAAACTCTTTCTTTAGCTCCTCTGCATGCATGCGACAATCCGGCACCCAAGTTCTCTCCTCTAGGCCATACCCCTTCCAATGAACCAGGTACTGCACAGAATTCTGCACCGATCGAGAATCTAAAATCTTCTCGATCTCATACTCAGGTTGGTCGTCAATCATCACAGGGGGGGGGGGGGAGGGGGAGGAATCCACATGCACAGCAGGCTTAAGCAAGGAAACATGGAATGATCTCACACCTCTCATGCTGGCTGGGAGATCAATTGCATATGTCACATTATTAATCTTTTTGGACACAGGGTATGGACCTATGAATTTGGGTCCTAACTTGAGTGATGGTTGTTTCAATGCTAGATGTCGAGTAGACACCCACACCCTATCTCCTGGGGAAAACTTCCACTCCACCGACCGCCTCTTATCTGCCTGTTTTTTCTGAGTTTGGAAAGCTTTCCCAAGATTTCTCTTTACTAAGACCCAAATTTCCCTTAAAGCCCTTTGCCAATCTTCTAGGGGCGGAAAGGGAGAAGATACTACTGGCAAAGGAGAAAATTTAGGACATCTTCCCGAGACCACCTGAATTGGAGAAAAACCTGAAGAAGAACTCTTCATATTATGATGCACAAATTCCGCAAATGGCAGGAACTTTACCCAATCTGATTGCGCATTTGCCACATAACACCTAAGAAATTGTTCCAGTGACTGGTTAACCCTTTCGGTCAGTCCATAGGTCTGTGGGTGGTAGCCTGATGAAAACGAAAAGGTCCATATTGAGCTGATGGCAAAAGGCTCTCCAGAATTTCGACACAAACTGGACTCCCCTATCTGACACTACATTCTCCGGAATGCCATGCAGCCGGAAAATGTGCCGGATGAAGAGATCAGCCAATTCCTGGGCCGAGGGGAGTCCTTTCAGAGGTACGAAATGAGCCATTTTACTGAACCTATCAACTACAACCCAGATGACTGTCTTACCCTCAGAGCTGGGGAGTTCTCCCATAAAGTCCATAGACAAGTGAGTCCAAGGTTCGTTTGGCACTGGTAGAGACTGGAGCATACCCACAGGTGCCTGACGAGATGGCTTACTTCTGGCACACACTGAGCATTCCCTTACAAACTCCTTGCAATCAAGTGCCAACGATGGCCACCATACACATCTAGCCAACAGGTCCTGAGTTCGAGCAGCTCCGGGATGCCCTGCATTCTTATGGGTATGGAATAGTTGCAAGAGTTGTAAGCGAAAGGGAAGTGGCACAAAGAGAACCCCCTTGGGCTTCCTTTCTGGAATATCCTGTTAGTAAGGCCCTAAGGTAACCGCCCAATCCTCCCAGGTTTCCGTGGCTGCTACCACCAGTTTCTGAGGTAAGATGGTCTCACCGTCTCAGGGGCTGCAGGCTGAACTGTCTCAGGCTCAAAGCACCTAGACAATGCATCTGCTTTGACATTCTTACTTCCTGGTGTATACGTTATCACGAATCTGAACCCTGAAAAGAGCAGGGACCAGCGAGCCTGTCGGGGACTGAGTCTTTTGGCCCCCTCAATGTACTCCAAGTTTTTATGATCAGTATAAACTGTAATTGTGTGTTCTGCCCCTTCAAGCCAATGGTGCCACTCTTCGAAGGCTAACCTAATGGCCAGAAGCTCCCAATTGCCAATATCGTAGTTCGTCTCAGCTGGAGAGAACCTACGAGAAAAGAAGGCACAGGGATGAAGTTTGCCTTGTAAGCCAGAGCGCTGAGACAGTACAGCCCCAACCCCAATCTCTGATGCATCTACCTCAACGATGAAGGGAAAAGTGACATCCACGTGTCTCAGAATGGGAGCAGAACAAAATAGCTTTTTAAGTGTAGAAAAGGCAGACTGTGCCTCTGCCGACCAATGGTAAGTGTCGGCCCCTTTTTTGGTAAGGTTGGTTAGGGGTGATACTACAGAAGAAAACCCTTTGATGAACTTCCTGTAGTAATTGGCGAAGCCAAGAAATCTTTGAAGTGCCTTCAAACCTACAGGTTGAGGCCACTACAACACAGCAGAGACTTTTTCAGGATCCATGGAAAGGCCTGAAGTGGAAATAATATAACCCAGAAAAGGGACTTGAGTGACCTCGAAGAGGCACTTCTCTAACTTTGCGTACAACGAGTTCTTCCTTAATTTTCGTAACACAAACTTCACATGTTTACGGTGTTCAGTTAGGTTGAGAGAAAAAATCAGTATATCGTCCAAATATACTAGCACGAATTTACCCAGAACCTCCCTAAAAACTTCATTAATCAATTCTTGGAAGACGGCGGGCGCATTACACAACCCGAAGGGCATGACCAGATACTCGTAATGCCCATCGGGCGTGTTGAACGCCGTCTTCCATTCGTCACCGTCCCTAATGCGTTCCAGGTCCAGGTCGAAGGTCCAGTTTAGAGAAGATGGAGCATTGGTCACCTGAGCAAACAAATCATCTATCAAAGGCAGTGGATAGCGATTTTTCACTGTGATCTTATTTAACCCCCGATAGTCAATACAAGGTCTGAGCCCGCCGTCCTTCTTCTGCACAAAAAAGAAGCCAGCCCCCGCTGGAGATCTGGAAGGACGGATGAAGCCCTTGGCCAAATTTTCCTTAATGTACTCCTGCATAGCCAGCTTCTCGGGCCCAGACAAATTATAGAGATGGCCTCTAGGAGGCATACAATCTGATCTTAACTCAATGGGACAATCGAAACTCCGATGGGGTGTGAGTTTGTAGGCTGATTTGGGACAAAACACGTCAGAAAATTCTGCGTACTGCACTGGCACCCCTTTTACTTGAACCTTGGTGGCACAAACAGCAACTCTCTCCAAACAATTATGATGACAATGGGTTGACCAGCTCTGTAGCTGACCGGAAGCCCACTCAATCTGAGGGGAGTGTAGTTGCAACCAGGGCATACCGAGGATAATGGTAGAAGTTGCCATTTGCAGGACAAAGAACTGTAGTTTCTCCTTATGTAGCACCCCTATAGTACATAACAACGGGGGAGTCTGGGAAAGAGGCTGTCTACACTGCAACAGAGAATCATCTACCGCTGTGACCATAATCTGACGATCCAGCGGGAGTAAAGGAATACCCAATTTTTTCACAAAGTTATAGTCTATAAAATTAGCTGCAGAGCCTGAGTCCACGTATGCCTCTGTGGCCATGGCCCGACCCTCCCAGATAATGGAGCAAGGGAGGAGCAAACGGTTATTGTTTAGAGGTAGAAACGGCTCACCTAGGTATTACCTCTGACTACACCTAGGCGGCAGCATTTCCCGACTTCTTAGGACAATTCTGGACAATGTGACCCTCCTCAGCACAGTATAGACAGAGTCTTTCTGACCTTCTGCGATTCTTTTCCACTTGCGTTAACCTAGAGTGACCGACCTGCATCGGTTCGTCTTGAGGTGACGAGGGTGGAGAAGAGGCGTAGGAAACAGATCTTACAGCGTTTTTCCCACGGGTCTGTCTCTGATAACGAAGGCAGCGATCAACCCGTACCGCCAAAGAAATTGCTTCGTCTAGGGACTTAGGCTCAGGATGCCCCAACATCAAATCAGAAACTGCATCAGATAATCCTGACAGGAAACAGTCTAACAATGCATACGTTCCCCATCTAGCTGATACAGCCCACCTCCTAAACTCTGCGGCATAAACCTCCACCGGATTACGACCCTGCCTGAGAGTTTTTAGTTTCCTCTCAGCCGTGATAGCAATATCCGGATCATCGTATATAATGGCCATGGCCTTAAAAAACTCCTGAACTGAAGATAAGGCCTTATGCTCTTCATGCAGACTATATGCCCATGTTTGTGAATCTCCTGACAGAAGGGTCTTTATAAATGTTACCCTCTGGTTCTCAGATTTTGATAGATTGGGCCTCAACTTAAAATAAGACAACACACGATTCCTGAAATTCTGAAAGTCAGATCTATGCCCAGAAAACTTTTCAGGTACGGACATACGAAGGTCCGTGACTGGAGGGGATCGCACTGCATCAATGGCTGTTTGAAGTACCTGTACAGTCTCAGACAGTTGTGTAATCTGAGACTGTTGAGTAATAATCATCCCGGTAAGATTGTTTACCGCGGTGGTCAGGACTTCAACTTGGTCACGCAGTGTGTACATAATGTTTTGGTCTGCTGTTCTGTAACGATTGGTGTCAGCGAGAACCGATTTCTCTGATTATTGGTGATCTGCAGTATCACCAATAATACAGATGCTATACCTGATTATGTGTGATCTGCAGAATCACCAATAATACTGGTATAGCCAGGACCAGGACAACCAATGTAAGAGTAGGTGTTTGGTACAACAATAATGATGGAGATACTTGCTTTCCCAGAGGAGCTGGGAGAGAGGAATATCTCTATATAACACAGGAGTACAAACTCCAGCAAGCTGGAGATGCAGACAATAGTGAGATGGTTCACCCGAGGAGTGGGTAGTAATATGTTAAACAAATGTACTGATCACCCGAGGAGCGGGTGATTCAGACCGTAGTGTAGCCACTGAGGAGCAGGTAGAGAGGATAGTACTGCAGTGACTATTCACCTGAGGAGCAGTTGATAAGGACTGTACTGCAGCTACTGACCACCTGAGGAGCAGGTGATTCAGACTGTACTGCAGCTACTGACCACCTGAGGAGCAGATGATTCAGATAGTACTGCAACGAGTAATCACCTGTGAAGCAGGTGATGCTAGCAGATGATCCCTCACCAGTGACTAGGCTCACTGGTGAGGACAGGAGAGTCAGACAAGCAGAGTTTGCAACGAACGGACAGATACGGTACAGAGACAGAAGGCTAGATCAGAGTAGTGTTTCAGGCAGAGTCGGCAACTATATCAGATAGGCAAAGGTACAGGATCAGTAAACAGAAGAGTAGTCAAGCTAGCAGAAGGTCATAACAAATAATACAATTCAATTAGTACTTTAGGCTATCAACAGAATTTTATTAATTGTTTATAGTTGATGTTTGAGGGTTCTGGGATCCCCTCTTTGGAACGTGCAGCTTAGGTGTTCTAGTCCCCTTAGCGCCAACTTCTGCTAACAAAGTTTATCAACAGAATCTGGCTAAGTGTGGATCCCCAGCTCCTGCTGGTTCTAGCACACTTTGGGATCTGACTAGGGATTCAATTCATCAAGCATTACCGCATTCGGTAATGCTGAAAACAGCTGACTTAACGGAGCACTTTAGAAAATGTTAATTCATCAAAGCTGTTACCGAATGAGAAGCTGAAATGACAGAGCAATGAGATAAATTACCGACTTGTGCTAATTCATCAAGGTTCCCACATTCGCTAACACATTCAGTGATTATCTCCAGCTCTCCCCTGTCGTTACAGGCTTCGAAAGCCTTCTGTGTGAATGTTTTCATGATTAGCAGGAGCAGGCAACCAATAGAAACAGCCCCTGTTCTCCTGCAAGTGCTGCTGATAGGTGCTGATAGGTCACAGGCTTCTTCACACAAGCTTTCAGACCCCCCAGGCAGTGAGCAGAGAGAACGGGACTAAATATATCCCCAGATTCCCTTTGGTGGTGTAACCCTTTCAGGCCCTGTTTGATAATGCAAAGATGCTGGTGGTGAAATCACCAAGCATGGCATTTGTAATGTCTCCAGGAAGTTCATCTACGTTGTGGCAAATAAGTCAAATGTTAAGAAAGACTGATGGACAGATTCAGAGCAGCAGAGGCAGTATAAATAACAGTAACTATAACACGTTTACATCTAAAGGGATGTCTGGATGCCTTCTATTGTAATCAGCTTGTAACAACACAGGGACATTCCAAGCTGCTCTGCACCACTCTGCTGTTATCGGACAGCCTTTGATGAATTGAAGCCTAGTAGTTCGGTAACTTAACGAACCTCTACCACACATGGGAAAATATTGATGAATTAGCACAGTGAAGTGTAAAATACCGAATGCGGTATTTTAAGGACTGGGGTTTTGTTATCGAACACCCTTTGATGAATTGAAGCCTAGGTCTGAGTGCTAACACGTAGCATTTGCAACAGCAGACGCGGAGCAACTGAACGACCTTTCCTATATATTCTGTAAGCGCTCCACAGCGCCGCCCCAGTCACTCAGCCAATCCGGAGCATAGCTGAAGTCAGCTGACCGACTGATCAGCTGACTCCCCTTCTAGTTGCATAAAGGTCCTGTCGCCTGGCGTGTGCACGTGTAGCCCTTAGTCTATGAGCAATTGAAGGACCAGGCAAAGCACCAGCATGTAACTGCGCGGTGTAGACCGCCGGCTGAGACGCGGAGATAGCCGCCATGCCGCTTGCTGTTGCGGCAGTATCTCTGCTAACCATTACAGTTGGGAGATTGGTACAAAAAGTATATCCTTAGTAGTGTTCCACTACACCAATGATCCATCAAAATAGGGTAAAAACCAGAAAACCAGAAAAAAAGAGAGGGCTCCGAAAAAAAAAATTATCTTTTATAGTTAAAAGTGCAAAACTTCACAGTAATAATCTCCAATAGTGATAAACATATCCATCTACAAATAAGCCCTAGTTTGCCTATTTTACATGATCACCTCTCGAGTTTTGGTTTTGGTCAGATTTGCAGTGATAGCTGTGTCCCCGTCCTCCTGCCATAGCGGAGCAGCATGAAAATGTTAGCTGTGGCCCAATCTAATTGCTCCCCTTGTCATATTCCCAGTGCTGTACAGCAGAGCATGCTTTCACTCACCAGTCTGTGCCATGGGGCACTAAAAAGGAATCCAGCGAAGACAAGATTTCTGGCAAGGCCACCTAGGCCATGGCTTAGGGTGCCAACAATTAGGCATTGTTTAGGGGAGGCTCTGGGGCGGTAAAGTGTGTGTAGTGCAGGCAGTACTGTAACAGGACCAAAGTGGAAGCGCCCAACCTTGCTATCATACATCGGCCAGCTGCAGCCTGCGCACTCCCTCCCCTCTGTGTAAGTCCTCTGCTCACCTCTTCAACTGGTCCATCTGCAGCCACCCTGCATTAGTTTGCAGATAGGCAGGCTAGCAGCAGTGGGCGGCCGTGGACAGGCTTGAGGGGCTCACCTATCTGGAATTCTGTCCTGCACTCATTCTCCGGGCAGTGGAGCAACTTTAGTAGAGCTTACAGGCTTCTTTATTTTGGAAATAGGCTTGTGTAACAGCGCAGCTAATCGCTGAACTTTAGAAGCAATGAGAGATGCCCAGACATACAATATCGTGCCTTAGGGAGTGGCTTATCCAGCACTGTGATGTGAGGCTGGTGGCACGTGATAGGACATCATGGTCACACACTTGGAGGCAGCTGGTGGTGGATGAAAGGGCCAGAGTACCGTGCACAGTGCAGCCAGAAGCAGTAGCCACAAACCTTAATAAAGGTTAGCTGAATGTGGTGTCTGCTTGGCTGGAATGTTAAAACCTCTTTTCATGTACTGAGAAGCTGCTGGCAGTGTGATCCCCCCCCCCCCCCCACTCCTCAAGATGACCCTGGTGCATGCGGACGGCACAATCTCAGAGGGTCTCAGACAGGATACGTGTAAGCTGCATACAAAGGGGATTCTGCCTATTGGGTCAGAAGACTTTGTTAGGTAGTCTGATTGGATCAATTATACCTATTACTTATCATTTATGATTATTGAATTATCCCCGCTGTCATGGCACTAGCTTTACTCAGAGGAGTTTACAGTCTTATCCCTGTCATCATTTCACTATCCACAGAGGAGTTTGCAGTCTAATCCCTGCCGTCATGTCCCTATCTGTATTCAGAGGAGTTTACACAATCTAATGCCTGCCTCCATGTTCCTTACCAACCACAGAGAAGGTTACAATCTAAACCCTGCCGTCATGTTACTAAAGGTGCGTACACACGCACTACGGCCGCCAACGACAGGTCCGTCAGACCCTCCCACTGGGCAGAAGTTCAGCCGACAGTAGCACGTGGGTACACACACGCTACTGTCACCTGAAAGTCCGCCCAGCAGGAGGGTCTGACGGACCCGTCGTTGGCGGCCATAGTGCGTGTGTACGCACCTTAACTATCCACAGAGAATTTTACAATCTAATCTCTGCCATCATGTCACTAACTATCAAGAGATGAGGTTCCAATCTAATCTCTACTATCATGCCACTAACTATCCACAGAGGAGGTTCCAATCTGACCCCTGCCATCATATCACTAACTAACCACAGAGGAGTTTACAATCGGGTCCCTGCCATCATGTCACTAACTACCCACAGAGGATCTTACAATCTAATCCCTACCATCATGTCACTAACTGTACTCAGAGGAGTTTACAATCTAATTCCTACCATCAATCATGTCACTGGGAGAGAGTGTGGTCTTTTTTTGTTGGGGGGGGGGGAGGGGCAGCTGGTGATGGCCTTGGGCGGTAAAAAGTACAAATTCGGCCCTGACTATATAATCTGTATTGCACTGCAGAAGATGTCAACGCTATATAAATAATAGTAATAAAAAGAAGTAGAATGGGGACAGGAAGGAGAAATATTGGGGCTAGTAGACTGGAGGATAAGGCAGAGACAAGGAAAGGTGGAAAGATGAGGAAAAGTGTGACAGAGAGAGATTGGAGTGGCAGAGAAGGAAGGGAGAGGAGCAAAAGGAAAGAGATGGGGGGCAGGGGCAAGACGGACAGAAAGTTAGGACAAACAGAAAGCAAGTGCTTAGGAGGAATTAAAGGAATGTTCATAACAGAGAACAGAAGAAAATGCTACCCCAATGTTAAAATGCTTACCTTAGCCCTCTTACGACCATGTCATGCTAATTGGCGTGAACGAGGCGGCTCCCCCAGGACCGCTCCGCTTCGTCACCAGCCTCCCAGTGGCGATCACCGCTAGGGGACTGTTAGATGGCGAAACTGCCTTCTATTTACATGGTACAGTGCTGCGATCTATGGCAGTGCTGTACTGGGACAGCCGTGTCACTCGGCTGCCCCCTGGAGAGGTTTAGGAAGTGATCAGCTCTCATAGGTATTGGCAGAAAAGGATTGGGGGGGGGGATTCACTAAAAGTTTAAAGGAAACCAGAGCCAGAGGAAGTAGGAAAAATGTTGAGGGGGTTAGCAGGCATGAACTGGCAGCTGTCCTGATGCCCACTGCTCCCCCCAGTTCTCCTATGTCCCCCTCCTTTTTCATACCTTACTGCCCCGGGAGGCCTGAGATGGGTATTAGTGTGCAGGTGCTGGCCCAGCTGCGCGCGTCCTACATCATGATTTTTGTCATTTAGGCGTGAAAAAAGACTGCATAAAATACATATTTTTTGTGGAACATTTTGCCCTCAATCCCCATCTGCCATGCCATTGTCTGGATTTTTGTACACATTTTTTAAAGGAATTGTGTCTGCAGAGATGCCATGAAGGTTTCAGAAGTTTGCCTGCCACTAAAGTGAACCTTAACTGAGAGGGATATGAATGTTTCCTTTTAAACAATACCAGTTGCTGGGCAGTCCTGCTGATCTCTTTGGCTGCAGTAGTGGCTGAATCACACACCTGAAACAAGCATGCAGCTAATCCAGTCTGACGTCAGAGCACCTGATCTGCATGCTTGTTCAGGGGCTGTGGCTGAAAGTATTAGAGACACAGGATCAGCAGGAGATTCGGGCAACTGGTATTAAATATTTGAAAAGGAAAAATCCATATCCTTCTCAGTTTAGGTTCCCTTTAAAGTCAGTGAGGCTCGCCGCCAACAATTGGTTTGCAAACATTCGCAGTACTGTTCATAAACATCTTTGAAAACACAAAATTGTGATGTCCGGACATCCCTCACCTCTGCATTTCTACTCTTGACTTATACTTGAGTATAAGTACCGTATATTCCGGCGTATAAGACGACCCCCAACTTTTCCAGTTAAAATATATTGTTTGGGATATACTTGCCATTAAGACTATCCCTCCTCTGATGCACATCAAATAAAAATTAAAAAAACATCATATACTAGTGCTATGTATGCACAGATACTGGTGCTGTACTGTATGTAATACCCAGTATATAACAGTATATAGGCAATTGACTGGTTGGATTGGTCAACTCTCCCTAAGTGGATTGGTCAGCTTTCCCTGTCTCCCTGTTTATCAGAGAGGTATGAAAGAATAGATTGCGCTGTCCCCATAAAACACGCCTCTTTCACCCTTCTGGCCCACCCTTGTATCCTATTTACCTCTTTCTCTGCCTCTCAGCTTTCACACATGCGCACCTGTGCCAATTCACTGCAGTCCCCAGCAGTGAGATCTGAGAGGCGGTAACAGGATAGGGCGTATCACCCGGCATCAATGACACCCGGCCTATAGGACGACCCCTGACTTTTCAGAAAATTTTCAACGGTTAAAAAGTAGTCTTATACGCCAGAATATACAGTATATATATATGTCATTAATCTTAACAATATTTAGAGGTAATTTCATGGATTGCTTATTTCTCAACAAAGGTGGGATTTCATTTTTTTTTAAAGGCAATTGCCTGGCAGTCTTGTTCCCTTGAAGGTCATGGCATATTCAGAGAAAAATAAGGTGGCTGTAACTGGACGCCTATTTTGTGTTCTAGAAGCCATTTAGTCAGCAGGACTTTTTTCAGTTCTAATGTGTTGAAGAAAATAATCGCATACCCACAAGTACATGTGTTTCAGGCTCTTCAAACAACAATTAAGTTCTATGCTAAAAAAATATTTTAGTAGATTCCAGATCAATGCCAGTTAGCTCTGTGTGAAGTAAAAAGGTAATTAGTTATGGCTGAAGAAATGTACACGTTTTTTGTGTGTTTTGTGTTTCTTGAGGAGAATTTTTTTTATCCACTTCAGTGATTGTGTTTTTTTATTTTTTTATTTTCTTTGAACTGTTGCTATTATGTCTTTCGCTTGGCTAATATAAGTTACATTTTGTAGAAAGGGTTTTCTTTTTTATACCCATGGAATAGATTGTAGGCTATTTCAAATAATATATGCCATTAATCCTAACTATATGTAGAGCTGAACTTAATGGATTGGCTTCTTAAAAAAGGTAGCAATTCAATTTTTAAAAAAGTCCTGGCAGTTCTGTTCCTTTGAAGGTCACGGTATATTCAGAGAAAAAATAAGGTTTGCTGTAACGGGACAACTTTATATGTGTTAGAAGACATTTAGGCCACAGGAGTTTTTTTTTTTTTAGTTCCAAGCCAGATGGTAACGGTAATAATTAGATATACATATATTTACATGCAATCCATGTTTTGCACTTAACAATAGAGCTAAATTACACTCATTATGCAGATGCGTTTTGGGTGTACTATACTACTACTAGTACAGATACCTAGTCCTTTTTTTGCTTTACTTTACACGGTGACATGCATATCAAATCATAGCTTTATGTTTATTAGTTTTCCTGCTTGAAAATATCACCAACAATAAATATTTAATATCAACCATAAAAAAAAAAAAATGCATAAAATCAAAGTAAAAATCTCAGAACAAAATGTGTGGGTTTTTTTTTACATTTTGACATAAATATGTTTAAAGGGACTCTGAGGAGTAGCTAAAAACAAAATTGGAACTTACCTGGAGCTTTCTCCAGCCCACTGTAGGTCGGGAGGTCCCCCGGCATCCTCCTGGCTCCTCTCCCGGTCCCTCCATAGAAATCATGGCCGGCAACACCGGGGCCGAGTGTCGGGCTGACTCTTCCTGAATGATGATGCTCGTCGGGTAAACCGTGCATGCGCAGTATTGACACGCCGGCCGGCGTGATGACGACAAACATCATCGTTCAGGAAGTGTCAGCCTGAACTTGGCCCCGATGTCGCCGATCGTGATTTCTGCGGAGGCACCGGGAGAGGTGCCAAGAGGATGCCGGGGGACCTCCCGACTTACGGTGGGCTGGAGAAAGCCCCAGGTAAGTTCCGATTATGTTTTTAGCTACTCCTCGGAGTCCCATTAAAGGAAGATTAACATGTTTTTGTTTTTAAAGTTATTTTTCAATTTAACCTGCATATTAGGACACTAATTTACATTTTATTACCAGTTTAACACAACTGGTAGACCGAAGAAAAAATATACCGGCATGTACTTGAGTTTGAGAAAAATGAAAATCCATAGTAGGCACCATATTTAATTTGCTGCAGTGCAGATATGCCAAGACCAATAGTCCCCAATAGGATTCCATGTAGAAAACTATTTAAATCAGCAATAAAACCTCCTCGGACCATAGTTTGCAGCTCAGACATGCATATGGTATCCTCCTGGGATACTACTCTGCAGAGCCGGTACCAGGTCCTCCAGCACCCAAGGCTGAGGCACCAAAGTACTCCCCTCCATTTCTACCACCCCAGCCATCACACACACACTGATTGCTATTAGACTAAGAGGGGACCCAGGGCTCTCAAATCCCCCCACCTCCAACACCTATTCTGGCTTTCAGTCACTGCCATATATCCGCTTTTCTTATTTCTCTCTGCTTCAAACACAATAAGGGAATGATAGCTGTGTGAGTTGTGCTCCCCCTCCTACACTGCGCCCTGAGGCTGGAGCCTCTCTCGCCTCTGCCTCTGCCCTGCCCTGCTACTCTGGTTCCACTTTTACTAGCCTGGATTCTGGAGGAATCTTTATTATGACACTCTACAACATTAGCAGATGATGTATATCTTAGGAATTCCCTTTATTGCAGTGCTTGTTCATGCAAAAAAAAATGATTTTTAGCTTGTGATTAGTGCAGCCAATGTACTGTATGCCTCATGAACATGCCGACAGGTATTTAACATTTTGCTAAATGTAGAGTAAACGGACTTGGCACTGCAGACAGTCAGGGAGGGATTCTCCTGTGAAGTGTGCTCAGGACAATAAACAAGACTTTATCTATGTTTAAGGATAGGAAACAGGAATCTTTGGCACTGCAACACGCTGCAACATAAACAAAAAATTGTTAACCAGGCATGATGTTCGCACTCAATAAAATTATGGCCCCATTTTAGATTGAGAACCTTTTTATAAATAATCTCTGGATGCTCTAGGACAAGGGTCAGGAACTTTTTTGGCTGAGAGAGCCATAAACGCCACCTATTTTAAAATGTAATTCCGTGAGAACCATACAATATATTTCAAACTGGCACAGTGTGCATGCGCAGCAGAGGGCTCACGTCCCTTTTGCCATGGTTAAGTGTATACAGTTGATCCTCTTGGCAGCATAAGTGTCAGACAAGTCATCAGCTTCTCTTGGGTTTCAGCAACATCAGCAATTTCCCCGAGAGCCAGACAGGAGAAATACAGACTAACAGCTTGTACAATTAGCTAGCTGACTTAGGGGTTGATTCACTTTGTAGGACGAGATACCAGCACTTTGGCCCAATAGGCTGCCTGTCAAATGACAGGCAGCCTATTGGGCCAATTAAAGTGCAGGGATCTCGTCCTACAAAGTCACTGGACTTGACAGGATCCAGGGTGGGACAAATGAAGCTGCCGTTAGTATTGGGGGAGCGCGAGCAAGTTAGTAGTGCATGTTACAGAAGTAGGGTGCCTACTTTGAAAATTGTACTTGCGCTGCCACACTAAGCTGCGCTGCTTGAGCAGAGTAGCTTAGTGAATCAACCCCTAATTGTGAGCCAGATGTAGCCATCAAAAGAGCCACATCTGGCTCCCGAGCCATAGGTTCCCTACCCCTGCTCTAGGACCTAGGTTCTCAACGTATGGTACGTGTACCCCAGGGGGTACTTCTGATGGTTTCAGAGGGTACTCAGGCTTGATATACTTGCCCAAGAATAACAAATTTAGAGTTTTAGAAAATGATAAATCTTGTTTAAAAAACACCAAATTACTGTTTTAGATAATTGAAAGCAATTGTAAATGCTTGGAAATTGTTTAAAACCAATTATAATGTACTACGATTAAATACATATTTGTCAAGGGGTACTTGTGATGTTTGCTATGCTTGGGGGTGCTTGGTGAGTACAGGGTTTTAAATGGGGTACATACCAATAAAATGTTGAGGAACACTGCTCTAGGAGAATAAACACTAAGGCCATATCAGTTTTAGGGAGGGGGAAGAAATCACTGGATATGTTTACAAATCTTTGGGGCCCCGATAAAACTGTCCCCAACTGTCACATCCCTTTCTCTATCCCACCTTGTTAACCCTATAGCTTGGGGGCCCATCTGCCAGGGTTCATAGAGCAAATGTGGCCATCATAATCATCTCAACCATATCAAGTCCTACCACAACAACACCTGATTTAGAGGATGGACCCCCATATCAGCAGGAAGGCAGGCAAGTAGTTAAACCTCTATAACATTGTGCCTCAGTGCATTTGCAGGGGGCTTCTGTCCATAGGTGGTACCTCTCATTAATTGCCTTTTCTGGCCAATACTAGTCTGCCTAGGGGAAAAGAAGCTAATTTGGCTTAGGAGATGGATTACACACATTTTTTTATGTAATCATTTCAACACAAAATATACAGTATTTGATATGCCACAGGAGTAGCCGCTATTTAGCGTTTGACCCTTACAACCTCAATTTAAAGAAGAGCCATACACACAGACCTTATTGTGCAAGCACATGGCTGTTTTTTATTATGAATCCCGTTATAAGCCCCTCAGGGTCTTACCACTGAGGAAATCATGAGCTGTTTTCAAGCTATTTTTTACGCTGAGATACAATTCTTATTAACAGTGTGCATCAGACGTATACTGTATTTATTCCATTTGGAGTTCTCAAAATTCTTCATTGAACCAACTTGATGTTTGTATACTATGCCCACAATCCAACTGCATTTATCATTAGCATTCATAAGAAAAATAGAGAATATGAATGATATCCCTTGATAATATCCAGTGGCCACTTCATCAGAACTGCTGCTCAGTTTTAAAATAAATCTGTAGCAAATTGTATATTAACTCTAGTTCTAAGAAAAAATAACAACACAACATTTGCACAAATCTTAACTTTGTGGGCTTCTGTAAAATAACAAGGCCACTTTTCTGTTTACTTACATTGATTAGGTCACAGTAGCGACAAATCTAAGAACTTTGGCATTTCATTTCATTTAATATTTGTTTTTTTTACCTTCTCAAATAGTAAATGAGATGTAGTAGTCTTTATTGTATTTACTTTTTTTTTTTTTAGGTTTAGTACAAAAAAAATACATTTTTCTAAACAGAGGAAAATATTTAAATCACAAGAGATATTTCTATGTTTCTAATCTAAAAATGTATATTTTATTCTTAGTGCTAATTGCCATAAATAAAACTAATATGGTAAAAGCACTATACACTAGATACTACAGAACATTGAATCAAGTTAAGTATTTCCTCCCCCATATTGATTTAATTTTACTGGCTTTGCCACAATGTCATTTATTTATTCATTCATTCCATCAATGTTTGCTGTTCTTTGAAAGCTAAAAGATAAGTGGTTATGTTTCCACAGCTTCTTTTACTTTTACTTTTCTAATTCTTAACTTTTCTGTGCTCTAATGTCACTGATCACTTTTACAGACTTTACTGTACAGTAGTCATAATTCTGTTTAACAAATGATTAGTGGATTCATGTTAAGGTTTGCCTTGATAATTCTTTTTTTGTTCAAAATTACTGTAGGTTGAATTTGTAAAAAAAAAAAAAAATGACACCGCTATTATGGTAAAAATCTGGAAGTTCAATGAGATATTTTATATTTCTGGTCCACCAATCAGTGGCTTAAAGGGAACCTAAACTGAGAAGGATATGGATTTTTCCTTTTAAAATAATACCAGTTGCCTGACTCTTCTGCTGATCCTGTGTCTCTAATACTTTTAGCCACAGCCCCTGAACAAATATGTAGATCAGGTGCTCTGACTCAAATCAGACTGGATTAGCAGCATGCTTGTTTCAGGTCTGTGATTCAGCCACTACTGCAATCAGAGATCAGCAGGACAGCCAGGCAACTGGTATTGTTTAAAAGGAAAAATCCATATCCCTCTAAGTTTAGGTTCCCTTTAAGGTAAGCAAGATATTTCAGGAACCTCTCTCTACAACACCTTCTTATTTGCTAAATGCTAGAAGGTTGACCAGGCACTGATAAGAGTGGTTGATCAGTTCATGGTGGAAATGGATGCTGTTTTAGGGTCAGATTGTAGGGTAGAATGCTTAAAGCTGGCCATACACTGGCCCGATTTGTGGCCGTTTCGACAGCAGATTTGATCACTGGGATCGAATCTGCTGCCAATCGTTCGCGCTAAACGCACCCGCTGATCCGATTTTCTCCCGAAATCGGATCGGTCCGTCGATCGCGCCGTACGGAAAAATTCCGTCGATCGCCTGCGGGTAGGGAGCGCGTCGCTATTGGCAGCCGATCCGATCAGGTATACATTACCTGACGCTGGCTCCCGGGCATTTTCTCCGCGCTGCACGGCTCTGTTCCTGCTCCCATCCCAGCGTACATTAACTTCCTGTGTCACTGCAGTGACCAGGAAGTTCAAATAGAGGGCGCTCTATTTGAACTTCCTGGTCATGGAGTAACACAGTGTACGCTGGGATGCGGTGCGGGGTGCAGCGCGGAGAAGAGGACCCGGAGCCAGCTTTAGGTAATGTATACGGGGGGGGGGGAAGACAGGCGGCAGGAGCAGCTCAACAGATTGTGATCGGTTTCAGGCTGAAACCGATTCACAGTCTGTTTGCAGTAAAGGCAGCCATACGATCCCTCTCTGATCAGATTCGATCAGATAGGGATCTGTCAGCTAGTCGATCTAATGGCAAATCGACCAGTGTATGGCTACCTTAAGTCTTCCAGATTATTGGATATGAAGTATACTATACAGTTACGAAAAGGAGAAGGAGGCGCCCTTGTGATATGTTCGGTTTAAGCTTATGCAAGGAGACTTCGCTCAGTGTAGAATTAAATGGTTTTATTAGTAAAAGCACTTTGGACAGGAGACGCCAGTTTTTTGGCGCCCTGGCACTCGTTCCCTAGGGAAAGCACCCCTACTTGACCTGAGGAAGCGGTTTGATCCGTGAAACGCGTTATCCAAAGTGCTTTTACTAATAAAACCATTTAATTCTACACTGAGCGAAGTATCCTTGCATAAGCTTAAACCGACCATATCACACGGGCGCCTCCTTCTCCTTTTCGTAACTACGATTTAGTATCACCCCTTTGGTGGGGTTCTTCACGACTACCCAGAAGTTAACCTTTTTTTCCTAAGGAGCTGCGACCGATCCGTTTAAAGACCGAGTGGGGACGGGACTTCCCTACATGCCATACAGAGTGGTTGCCTCTATAGCAACCTACGCTTGTGAGTATAACTACTACTCTTACTTCCTAACCAATTACCAGAAGATAATACACCATAAGGGCTCCTGTTTTTTTTCTATTTTTCTTTCTGTAACTGCTACAGCCCCTATACTATACAGTGCAAGCAAGTGCAACTCAGTGCAGACAGAGGTGCAGAAAGGGCAAAGATTGTACAGCATGTTTGCAGCTAGGTCTTGAAGGATGGCTACATTGATATTTGCCCATTGGCAGTACAATCTTGACTATATAATCTTATTAACTCTAGGTAGTTGAATGGTAAACTGAGTGAATATACTTTCATTAGATAGCCCATCATATAAGATAGATATGCCTTGAGTGCATGTTTTAAATGGTTCAGGACGGAGGTAGTGGAATGTAGGTACATGTACAGATAATCTACCACTTAATTCATATAGTAAAATATCGGTAAGATTTACTAATATTTTGCAATGATCTAACCTCTTCCTACTCTCACACAGAATCCTCCCTGGTGGTGCCTAACTTTAATTCCGCCCCTCCCCGGTGAGTGCCTATCCTTAACCCTCCCCTGGTGGGAGCCAAACCTTAACCTCCCTGTTAAGTGCCTAAACTTAACTTTAACCCCCCGCTCCTAACCTTACAAACCTTGTGGGCACCTAACCTTAATGCCAGGATGCATCCTATTTAAAAGGATGCCTGCTATAATAATGGACATGGGGCTGGCCGATATGAGAACTTCAGCTACAAATAGGGCACTATTTGTAGCCGCAGTTCGCATAGTAGGTGGCACCAGCACATGCTATTTAAAAGCACCACAAGCAAATTTGGGTGTGGTTTTGGCAGATAAAAATGTATAGTTAAAGTTTCAATTTCAGTATAGAAATTTCCGTGCCATTTTTGCTGACACTAAATTGTCCTTGTTCTCCTCCACCTTCCATTTGAGGATACCTGTAGACAATAGAGTTTACTTCTAAAGACATCCTTGGCCAGTCCAGCACCTTTATCCTCCATTTCCTCCGATAATGGATTTATTAATTGGCTTCTACACACAGCATTGCTCTTTTAAGGCAATGACCAGCCCAGCGATCTCTGTAAAAGCACTGCAGAATATATTGCACTGTATAAATGAGTGAAATAAGTTGCTGAAATTCTCTAATCTTTTTAGGCTTACAACACTATTTTGTTTTTTCTCGCCTGCCACATTCACCCAGTTCACCCCCGCTCTTTTCCAAGAAGGGACATTTATCTGCATATATAAATGTAGCTGAAACATTTGAAATCATTATTGCTCATAGACACCTTAGAAAAAAGAACTGACTTAACTAGCTAATTTCTAGGGGGAAAAAAAGTATGTCCGCTTCAAAGGGTGGGTAGCTGTGGAATAGCACAGCTGCACATTTAATGAGTATATTTTTGAAGTAAAAAATGTATCAATACATACATTTCTGTGTTCCTTGCATATTGTACAACTTGCTATTTTGTCAATTTCCTAATTTATTCAAACAGTTGTGTGAAGCATTAAAAAACGTTTTAATGAGCGTACTCAAAAGTATAGCCTTTTTAGTATTTATTTCATTTTTTTGTCAAATAGCACTGAATAATTTGGCACAGAACATTAAATTATTCAAATCAGTCTCTGCAGATGATGAGCTTAGTCCCCAAACCATGTTTTTCAGTGGAAAGGGCTGGTGTACAGAGAGCAGATGTTTGCTGCCTATTTTTGATCTTCTACCCAGCATAGAACTGGTAAGTGTTCCTTATCAATGCTAGCTCTTCTTCATCAACCTCTGACATCTAATCAGTGCTGTTCTGTTCCAATATGTATCTTCCTTTTGGACAAGTACCTCTGCATTGTTTGATCTTCTTAACCATGCAAGGGATAATGAGAGGAGGAGGAGACCGTCTGCTTTTAAAATTCTCTGATACGCTATACAAGAGAACAATGAAGAGCAATTGCTGGAAGGTCCATTCTCATCCTAGTACTGGTGGTTTAAGTAGTCAATGCTCTTTACCAAAGAATTCTGCAAGGCTCAATGAGCCCCTACCCCTAGGGCAGTGCACAACTTTGTAGCAAGTAACTAACTACCAATCCCCAGGATAACCCCACCAGAGACAAAACATACAGAAGGAGCAACCTGCAGTGTGGAGAAAGCAAAACAGAATGAGGTTAATGACATTGGCCAAGGACTAGTGGCTATCGGAGCATTGCTGAGGTCATAGGCTAAGGTCAGGACTGTCAGATAGTAAGGCAGGATCATGGGCACTATCACAGGAATTGTGTAGAGCACATGGGGCAAAGCGATGTCCAAGCAATGTTTATAGCAAGGTGCCAATCCTGTGGCCATGATCTGCACCTGAATCAACAGCTGTTTCATGCTCAACAAGTAAAGCTCCTCATCAGTACGACCTCCCCTACAATCCTCCCCTAAGTACAGCTAATGATAGCATAAATTAACCTACATATATGTAGTAGAATAGAAACTACTGTGTCCGCCATTTCATCCATCCTCCAATGCTATTGAAGATGCTCTCCGAAGGAGAGACACTTCCTGGTTCACCAGGGTAGGAGTGGCAGCCATGTTGCTCAACCAATAAAAGGTGGGAAGCATTGATAATTTTTATACATAAAATAATTCTTTGTTCAAGCTAATCATAAATAAGTAATTAACTTCCACTCAAGTTTATATTCCTGTTGCTTATTGTCTGTCCTCAGAACCCCAGAGGCAATAAGTGGAGGAAGATTAGCATAACAGGGACAAAAACAGAATAAAAAAATGCATGCAAGACTGTGACCCTTAACACTATCCTAAACTAATGCTAGGTACACACAATACAATTTCTGTCAGATTTACTGTCAGATCAACTATTTCCAACAGGTCCAATCTGATTTCTGTTCAATTTTCCATAGAAGTGAGTGGAAGATAGATCGGAAATCAGATCGGACCTGTTGAAAATAGTCGATTTGACAGTAAATATGTAGGAAAATTGTATTGTGTGTACTACCTAGCATAAAATATAGTTTTGTCTTGCTGGGCATTACATTCAGAAAACTACAGCATCATTTTTTTCTAATGTGGGGTGAAGCATGTCTAGCAAAGTTATTACAGTTTCATTACAGAACTAGCACTTATATTGTGTATTCTAACCAAATAGACAGACTACTTGTAAATTACCGGAAAAGCAGACCAGCACTTTATGTGAAAAACCCTTGAGGAAATTCAGTAGCTAAACGTTAATTCCACAAGAGCCATTTCCTGATACATCTTAAATGGAAATTGAACCAGCTACATAACGGCAATATAAAAGCAGAGGGACAGTATAATACTGTATTAAATTTGTAGCTCTCCGATGCAGATGGCAAATCAGTAGTTATTGATACTTTTTTATTGAGTTACCAGTGAAATAGAGTAAATTATCTTTCAAGTTTTGTCATTTTCTTCTTGCAGTACTCAAAAAGGCTTGATCTTGGCAGTTTCTTACAAGAGTGTATTAGTTTGAGTGGTAAACACAGTGCTGCAGTATTGCTACCAACCCAATGAGAAAAAAAACAGCATTCTGATGATTAATCTTGCTGTTTGGATTTAGGTTAAAGCTGCATTTTGCAGGGTATTCTGTCATATGGGTAGCAGGGTGATGTAGTGGATAGCTCTATTGCCTTGCAGTGCTGGGTCCCCGATTGGAATGCCAGCCAGGAAACTATCTGCACAGAGTTTGTATGTTCTCCCCATGTCTGTGTGGGCTATCTCCAGGCACTCTGGTTTCCTCACACTTTCCCCCCAAAAACCCACACAGATAAGTTAGTGGGCTTACACCTTAAAAGGACATATGACTATGGAAGAGATTCGATTGTGAACCCCTCTGAGGAACAGTTATTGACAAAACTATGCACTATGTAAAGCGATGAGGAATATATCAGGGCTATGTCAGCGCTATATAAATACTAAATAATAATGTCCTGTAATAGTGATGTCCTAGGGAATAGCAGAGCCGGAAACCTTGTTTGTGGTGGCAGGCATACTAGTTTATGCTATACTCACCTGGCAGAATGCCCCAACAAGGGGTATAAATATAGTTTCCATATTTCCAATTTGACTCCTCCTTGCTATACTAGCTCTGCAGCCAGAGCTGGATCATCCACAAGGCAAATCTAGGCACCTGCCTACAGTTTCGAGAGAGTCTAGGGGCCTGGTGGATGCTAGCCCCCACCAAATCTTATTTTTTTTAAAAAGCCATCAGTTAGGGGCAAAAACTGCTATCTTGCCTAGGGCCCCATTTCATCTTAGTCCTTTTCTGGTGCAGCTAATCCTCCCTCTCATCTGGCCCACTTGCTCTGTCCAATCTAGTAGTAGGAAGTGGGGGAAGCAATTAGGCAGACATTTTACCTGCACAGCAAGGTGTATTCAGCTGAGTGGCTGCTAAATCTTAAAGGGGCCAGTAGCTAAAGGCTCAGACACCAATAAAAACACTGGCAAGGGGTCACAAATATTTCAAAAATTAGCAAAGTTTAAGGCTGCTTTCACAGTGGGACGTTACAGGTGCACCTTAGTGCAGCCTGTAACGCTCCACCAATGCACAGCAATGTAACACAAGTGGGCTGTTCACAGTGCCCACGTTGCGTTACATGTAATGCTGCACGTTGTAGTGAAAGTGCAGCATGCAGTGCTTTCTACACGGCTTTAGTTTGCACATGCTCAGTGGGGGCAGAGAGGAGGCGGGGAGATGCCGCTACAGTAGCCGCGCACATGGCTACTTAATATGCACTGCACTGGCGGCTGCTGATTGGCCGGCGGGACCACGTGATGCGGAGTGTCTCGCTCCGCATCGCGTGGTCCCGCCGGCCAATCAGCGCCACTCTGGGAGACCTTATGCGGATAGAGCCACCTAACGCGGCTCACTCTAACGTCCTCTCCCGCACCACCATGCGTTGCGTTAGGGGCACGTTATGCGACCATAATGTCCCCTAAAAGGCAACGTCTTAGTGTGTAAGTAGCCAAAAGGTAACACTTATGTACGTTTTTTTGGATCTAAGCTTTATTCTATAAGCTCATATTTATGTTTGTTTTTGGATTAAAGCTTTATAATAAAAATAAAATAAAAACTGACTATGGTTCTGCTTCCTGCCCCAGCGATAACCTTTGTCTTCACGCTGCTTCTGCCTTGTTTTCCTTAAAGCGGCCCTAAACTCTTCCACAGGAGAGAAGGAAAACACAGAGAAAGCCACCCTGCCTAATTCTCCCTTATCTGGAAGTAATGAGCCACTGTAATTTGAACTGTCAGCTCTGTCTAATCTGTGCTGAGGTGTGCCGTTTAGAGGGGCTAATATGTAAACACGGGGGGGGGGGGGGTTAAGAGGAACTCCAGTGAAAATAATGTAATAAAAAAAGAAAGTGCTTCATTTTTACAATAATTATGTATAAATGATTTAGTCAGTGTTTGCCCATTGTAAAATCTTTTACATTCCTGATTTACATTCTGGCATTTATTAAATGGTGACATTTTTACTGTTGGCAGGTGATGTAGCTGCTGCATGTTTTTTTGGCAGTTGGAAACAGCTATTTCTCACAATGCAGCAAGGTTCCCAGACAGGAAACTGCCAGGAGTATGTACTCAAGAGTTTCTTGTGGGAGGGGTTTCACCACAATATCAGTCATACAGCACCCCCTGATGGTCTGTTTGTGAAAAGGAATATATTTCTCATGTAAAAGGGGGTATCAGCTACTGATTGGGATAAAGTTCAATTCTTGGTTGGAGTTTCTCTTTAACTCTTTCTGTGCTCTCATGAAACCAGGAAGTTACCAGTTAGAGTTCTCTGGGCTGTAACAAATACATCCTTTTCAATATACTTTAGCGCTGATGGGCTTCAATACTTCAAATCCACCACCACACCCTTCAAAGTGCAGGCTTACCAAGCAAGCAGATGGAAGACCCAGATTATAAGGTCTAAACGTTTATGGTAACCAGCCAGCGATCACTGCTTCTCCACCATACATAATATGATTCTTTCTTCATAATCCGTCACAGTTATCCTCAGTATAAAACCATAAAACAGATCTAAGTGTACTCCGTTTTTTTAAAAACATCACCTTTTAATGCTCAGCAAATGTCATAAAAAGATACTCACATCCGGGCCCTTTTGAAAGGGACCCACAATGTACAAGCGCGTTTCAATAATGCAAGGTGCCGTTCTCACACCAACCACTCGTAGGCCCAGGCCCGACTGGTTTCGCTATGGCGTCATCAGGGGTTAGCCTACCGAGTGGTGTCAATTGGCTGCTTTAAATAGTTGTCCCTACACGGTAATTCCTATCGCGGTGGCGTCTCCATATTGCTTCCAACGTCATTTCCGCTGCTACGTCATACTATATCCGCCGCTTAAAACGCAAACGCGGCGTCTATTCAATCTCTCATCTAGACGTAACATCGCCACCGCGATAGGAATTACCGTGTTGGGACAACTATTTAAAGCAGCCAATTGACACCACTCGGTAAGCTAGCCCCTGATGACGCCATAGCGAAACCGGCCGGGCCTGGGCCTACGAGTGGTTGGTGTGAAAAGGCACCTTGCATTATTGAAACGCGCTTGTACATTGTGGGTCCCTTTCAAAAGGGCCCGGATGTGAGTATCTTTTTATGACATTTGCTGAGCATTAAAAGTTGATGTTTTTAAAAAAACGGAGTACACTTAGATCTATTTTATGGTTTTATACTGAGGATAACTGTGACGGATTATGAAGAAAGAATCGTATTATGTATGGTAGAGAAGCAGTGATCGCTGGCTGGTTGCCATAAGCGTTTAGACCTTATAATCTGGGTCTTCCATCTGCTTGGTAAGCCTGCACTTTGAAGGGTGTGGTGGTGGATTTGAGGTATTGAAGCCCATCAGCGCTAAAGTATATTGAGAAGGATTTGTTGAGGAAGTCTATCTGAGGACTTTTTACTTCTGGCGGCTTTTTGGAGTGCTATAAGTCCTTGCCGCAGATATATTTATGTATATTTGTAACAAATACATGTTTTTTTTTAAAGGTTATTATAGCATTCATTTTGCAAATGATTTAGGGTGTTACCCATAAAACGCCCTGTATTACCCACATGCCTGTATGAATGTTATGTAATGTGAACATCCGTAATACCAACAATCTGAAAGGTATCAGTACAGATGTGTCACTTCTTGTACAGTCATTCTACAATGTGGCATGAAGGCTTTACAGCAGCAGGCTGAAAAATCTTCTGTCTGTTCCATGGAGTATTCCACAAGAGGCAGTCAATAAGATGTAAATAATTCATGACATGCATTTCATGCAAATTGTATACAATTAGTTGGAACCGGGCAATCAAATGCACTTTATGCTGATTTTGATCAGCCGTCTTCCGCACTGTATACAAACTCTATACAATTTACATAAAATTTGTATGAAAGCTGGAATTATAGGCAAGTCATTGACCATCTCTACCTTTTATCTATGTGTAACAAGTGGACATTTAGCAGCAGAGGGAGCAGTAGTAAGATGGTGATGGGCCCAAGTGATGCCTTCACCAGACTCATGCTTAGAAACCTGGTTTACTCGATCTAAAAGTTTAAAAATAATAATATCCATAAGCTGCAGTTTTCCATCTGGATAGTGAGATATGAATGCAGTGGAGTGATTGAAGACAGACCCGGGACAAGGTCCTCCAGCACCCAAGGCTGAAACACCAAAGTGCTCCCTTCCATCTCTCACACCCCAGCCGCCACACACTGACTGATATTGGAATACGATTCGCCCCAAGGGCCCCCAACCGCTCCAACACCCTGCACTGCGCCCTGAGGCTGGAGCCTCTCTCGTCTCTGCCTCAGCCCTGATTGGAGTGATTCAGATATTCCTTGCTCAGCATGACATATCATAGTATCATGATCTGCAAGATCCAAACTAAACAAAAACAAAGAAACAACCCTCTACTGAGTATTATAACACTGGCATACTTTGCAGAACTCAGGAGTTCATGATCATTTCTAAATAATGAGTGTGTGGCACACAGAAGGTTTCTTTATCACTCGTCCATATATCTTATTAACCGCTGCCAGGCTGCTGCAGAGAGTTTTAGAAAAGGTTACAAACCGAGACCATCAAAAGCAAACAAGTTGGGCTTTGTCTCACAAATATATTTTGTCCTATATAGCTGTATGAATAATTGCACAATAGTAACCAAAAAGTAGAATCTCTGCCATGGGTTTTAACCTTGCCTGCGGTCAAACATCAGGTCCAAAATTCTGTATACACTTTGCAGAACAGAATAATCTTTATGGCAATACGGACTCCATACATCATGCAGAGGCTCTAGAACTTGGTGATTTGCAGAGTGATGTACTGACATTGCTGTGGAGATTAGCATAGTGAGTGATGTGCAGGACTCAGTCAGAGCTGGGAATGTATTGAATGTGCACACACTGCCCAGGGTCTCAAGTCAGGATGTGCCCTAAGAATGCAAAGTGTTGCCCCAGGGAATGGTGTTATTATTATTTTTATTAACATAGCATCATCACCTTTTATTGAGCTGTACAAAGCACAATACAGCTTACAATAGTGGGCACAATAGATACAAATAAATAGTTCATGCAGAGTACAGTTAGTTGGAAGTAACATCTAGCAACACAAGTAAAAAATACATATAGAGTTAATGATTGGTATGATAGCATCCAGCAATACAAAAACCAGTACCACAATAGACACAAAATACGTAAGGAGATGAAGTGGCTAGTGAATGTGGATATGTCTCTGAAGGGGGGCTAGAATGGGTAACAGTAAAAAAGGGCGCAGGAGGCTAGTGGACAAATCGGGCGCCGCCATTCACTCCCATAATAAATATCGTTTAATGGGCGCCCAACAGGAAAAAAGGGCGCCGGAGAAAAATAACGTTTTAAAAGCGGCGTCCGGAGACTTTTAATGTCTTATAACTGCTTCTCATGATTACACATTATTTAATGATTTATACATTTTTCATATTATTTTTAAACGAAAAACTGCAATATTTTTTTAAAACATTATTTTTAAACGAAAAACAGTAATTTTTTTTTTTACATTATTTTTAAATGAAAAACCGCACAATATTTTTTTGAAACGTTATTAATGCTTATCACAGGGGGGTCTTAGGTTTAGGCACCACCAGGGGGGTCTTAGGTTTAGGCACCACCAGGGGGGTCTTAGGTTTAGGCACCACCAGGGGGGGGGTTAGGTTTAGGCACCACCAGGGGGGTCTTAGGTTTAGGCACCACCAGGGGGGTCTTAGGTTTAGGCACCACCAGGGGGTATAGGGGTTAGGGGTAGGTACAGGGAGGGTTACTTACTAATTTTTTTTTAAACGTTATTATACATTTTACTTTTTAAACGGAAGATTAACGTTTTCACAATTGCCGATTTCATGCACATTATTTAATGATTTATAACTTTATAAAACATTATTTTTAAACGAAATATAGTACATTATATTTTTAAACGTTATCCATGTTTATCGTTTAAAACCCCGCGCCCTTTTTTCCCAGCGCCCCTTTTTAACGTATGCGCTAGAATGAGCCCGATCTGATTCACTTTGTCTCCTAAGTTTTCTGTAGGTGATATTTTCACATCTTATCAATAAAACGCCTTTTAAGCGTCCAGCAAGCAAGACAGTACTTTTTCACCTACTTTTTGGAACTTTTTCAATTGCAGAGTGATTAAAAGTTTTATTCTAGTATAAAACATAGGAGAAAAAGTGAATTGAATCAGGCCACATTTTTTTGTCTGAAGAGGTGTGTTTTATTGGTGTATCTGAAGATTTCAAACATGGCATAAGAATAGGTGCAAAAGAGTTCCAAAAAAGGGTAAAACTTGTGAAAAGTCCTGGATGCCAGAGTGAGAGGAAGTGACCAAAATGGAGGATAGGAGGAGAGGAGCAAATGTTGCAGGTGGGATGGCTCCTGCAAATTACTGAGGGAATGGACTTGGGAGAGCTTTGTAAGAGAGGCAAACCATTCTTAACTGTATCCCGAGTAAGAGAGACGTCAGAGATGCAAAGATGTATATATATATATATATATATATATATATATATATATATATATATAACCATGTAGTTTATTATTTCTAATAAAAGTAGCAGACACATTTTGAGATGTCATAAACACACAAGTGGTTGTCTGTTTTCAGATCCCCAGTCTTTATAAACAGGCCATACTGCACAGTTCTCCACACTAATCAAAAATAATTCCCAGTCAGCTTCCAATATTATCACTAGGCATTACGAGTGACAGCAGAAGACAGGACAATGGAGGTCATTTAAAGTACACTGGTATAACAAGAAAATCATAATTTGACTTGAAAATGACAAGTTGCTAAATGCAATCACACTGACCAATTAACACTTTCAACTACCGTCTTTATAGTGATAGACTGTTATGTTGTTTCCTTTAAAGGTCACAGATGAGGTCCTGCTAAGTTAAGGGAGTTCTTCTAAATGCACCACAACTTAACAGGTAGGAAGAAAGCACAGGTTATAAGTCTTTGAGAATGTACATTGACTGACAAAAAGTATAATTGTTTCATTTGGTCCGGTAACAACGGTGTGAAATATGTCCAATCCTAGCTGTGAATAGCCATAAACATTGGCAAAAGACAGTGCGCAAAGCGCTGCTGCTACACTCTTTAGTATTCTGTGACTACATCTTACCCAGACACACATTTCCAAGTGGTTTTATGCGGCAGTAAAACATTCATAAAGGGAATGAGCTTCTACTTTCTGCATGGTGATTCTCAGGCTACACTCTGCTTTCACAGGTGTCCCACATCACAGAGCTGTATATCAGCCAGAAAGGACGACATTTCAGATCTGCAGACTATGGACAGCCAGCTGTGAAGGTAAAGAGCCTGAGAGGAGACACAGTGACAGGATCTCAAGAAAAGTTTTAAGAAAAGCAGAAACTGTCAGAAAAACAAGTCTCACAAACTAGAAAGAACAAGAACAATATCTTATTTTATAAACAGAATGTAACAATCTATCCTTCAGGACCAACCTGCCAGAGAAAAAAGAAATCACTGACATAGCTAACTTTGTTTCACTTCAGTTGCACTCGTGGGCAACCTGGAAACGGCACAACTCCTTCAATTTACAGCTTTGTAGGATCCCTTTAATACTGTATACTGTACATCAGAGTTCATTCACTAAATGTATCCCATAAATCATTTTTCACCTCAGCTAAGGAAAAATAATTAAAGGACAACTGAAGGGAGAGGGATATGGAAGCTGACATATATATTTCCTTTCATGCAATACCAGTTGCCTGACTGTCCTGCTGATCCTCTGCCTCTAATACTTTTAGCCATCGACCCTGAACAAGCATGCAGCAGATCAGGTGTTTCTGACAATAATGTCAGATCAGGGAAGATTAGCTGCATGCTTGTTTCTGGTGTTATTCAGACACTACTGCAGCCAAATAGATCAGATGGGCTGCCAGGCAACTGGTATTGTCTCTAAAGGTGATCAACACTTCCTGATTGTCGTTTGGTTTGGGTTGTTCAAACTACTTTAATGGCAAACAACATGTTGTTCAAATGTCACGTACACATGCCCAACAAAGCGGCCTATGAACTAATTTACATGTCATTTAGCAGACTGGAACATGGTGTGCGTCGTTCAACTCTCTCTGTACATGTGAAATGATCAGTCGGCTGATTCTGGAATCCTAAACTAATTCATTTACACACATGTACGGACCTGACAGTCGTTTGAATGACAGTTGGTCCAACTGATCCGCCAAGTGGTCGCTCGACTACACGTACACACGTCCAACTTGTCATTCAAACGACAAGTTGGATGACAAGTTGGTCAGAAAATCAAGACTTGCGTACATACATTTAACAGTGACACCATAGGTTGGCAGAACACACTTCACTATATATGTTTTTTTTTTTTTAATACCTTTTGTTTTGTACACAACAGTGTCCGCACCCCCAGTGGCAGACATAACACATACATTTGAAAAAGGCACCTGATTAATATAGTGCAGGACAGCGATAGTAGAAGATTGGTACATTTACCAATATTGTAGTACTTTATTCAAATGGTGAAATATCGGTAATGTTTACCAATATTTTGATATTTTACAATGACCTAACTTCTCCCTACTCTCACGCAGAATCCTCCCCTAGTGGTGCTTAACACGTAACCTTCCTCCTGGTGGTGCCTAAAACTTAACAACCCCCCCCCCACACACACACACACACACGCACACACACAGACACAGTACTGCCTAGCAACTAACCCCCCTGGTGGGCACCTAACTTTAACCTTTCACCCCCTCCTGCACCTAACCTTAACCAGCTCCCCCTCCCCAAAATCCGCATCTTGCTTAGAAAGGCTCCCGCTATAGCAGCAGGCACAGGGTCTGCCCGCTATTAGAACTGTGACTACAAGTGATGCTTGTGCCCGCTATTTGAAGCTTCAATTTGCATAGCAGGCACCCTTTTAAACAGGAGGCCATCTGTGCCCTTTTCACCTGCTCTGGATAATACAGTGTCTATAAACTGTATTATCTATGCATTGGTCTGTTTTGCAAATTTTGTTTCTTCCCAGACCTGAGAGTACAGGTAAAAGTCAATTGAAAGGGTCTTCATAAAAAAAATTAGCAGGCTTCAAGGCAGAAGGACAAGACCTGTGAGCAGTGGTGCTCAGCAGAGCTCGAATATTCGAGTAGCTCGAATATTCGAGCTCTTTTTCAGCTATTCGAGCTCGGTATTCGAGCTCCGAATAGCTGGAGCTATTCGAATGGGCTATCCGAGTACACTCGAATAGCCCATTCACTATTCGAGCTATTCGAGCAACCCGGCGCTATTCGAGCTCGGTACCGAGCTCGAATAGCGTCATAGCCCAGATTGATGTCCTTAGAGCCAATCAGAGGGCTCCCAGGCCCTCTGACGGCAGCCAATCACAGAGGGGGACCCTGGCCAGCCCCTACCCTATAAATAGCGGCCACCATGTTACGTTTCTCCGTGCTTGCCTGAGACTTGTACAGAGAGAGAGTTGCTCCTTTGTGCTTTGGCTTAGCAAGAGCTCTATTGTGGTCATTTACCTAGCGTTTTTGCTCACATACACCTCCTATACACACCTATAATGTTGTTAGTTATTTAGACATTGTATTTTAGTTAGTAGCTTGTGTGTTACATTAGAGACAGGCAGCTGCTGCAAGCTTACAGGTTTAGGCCTCAGGGGGGCCTTGCCTCTGTGGGCAGCTGTCCTCTGTTTATTTCTCTCATCTATACCAGTATTTCTGCTGTCCTTTACTAATAGTATTGTAGTTATACTGTACTAGGAGTAGGACACTCACTGACTGTCACTGTTTATAGGCTACTAGCTAGCTCCTGCGTGTGTGCACTCACTCACTGTCTGTGTGTACACACACTCTATTTCCTTCTGATTACTGATAGATTATTGTTAGTTAGTTGTACTTACTTACTACTTACTCTTACTGTACCCATAGGGACACTCACTGTCACTGTTCATATAGGCTACTAGCTCCTGCGTGCGTGCACTCACTGTCTGAGTGTACACACACCCACACTCCATTTCCTTCTGATCGCTGATTGATTATTGTAATTAGTTAGTTCTACTTAGTGTTACTACTTACTCTTACTGTACTAGGAGTCTAGGACACTCAGTCACTGTGTTCATAGGCTACTAGCTCCTGCGTGCGTGCACTCACTGTCTGAGTGTACACACACCCACACTCCATTTCCTTCTGATCGCTGATTGATTATTGTAATTAGTTAGTTGTACTTACTGTTACTACTTACTCTTACTGTACTAGGAGTCTAGGACACTCAGTCACTGTCCATAGGCTACTAGCTCCTGCGTGCGTGCACTCACTGTCTGAGTGTACACACACCACCCACACTCTATTTCCTTCTGATCGCTGATTGATTATCGTAATTAGTTAGTTCTACTTACTGTTACTACTTACTCTTACTGTACTAGGAGTCTAGGACACTCAGTCACTGTGTTCATAGGCTACTAGCTCCTGCGTGCGTGCACTCACTGTCTGAGTGTACACACACCCACACTCCATTTCCTTCTGATCGCTGATTGATTATTGTAATTAGTTAGTTCTACTTAGTGTTACTACTTACTCTTACTGTACTAGGAGTCTAGGACACTCAGTCACTGTGTTCATAGGCTACTAGCTCCTGCGTGTGTGCACTCACTGTCTGAGTGTACACACACCCACACTCCATTTCCCTCTGATCGCTGATTGATTATCGTAATTAGTTAGTTGTACTTACTGTTACTACTTACTCTTACTGTACTAGGAGTCTAGGACACTCAGTCACTGTCCATAGGCTACTAGCTCCTGCGTGCGTGCACTCACTGTCTGAGTGTACACACACCACCCACACTCTATTTCCTTCTGATCGCTGATTGATTATCGTAATTAGTTAGTTCTACTTACTGTTACTACTTACTCTTACTGTACTAGGAGTCTAGGACACTCAGTCACTGTGTTCATAGGCTACTAGCTCCTGCGTGCGTGCACTCACTGTCTGAGTGTACACACACCCACACCCCATTTCCTTCTGATCGCTGATTGATTATTGTAATTAGTTAGTTCTACTTAGTGTTACTACTTACTCTTACTGTACTAGGAGTCTAGGACACTCAGTCACTGTGTTCATAGGCTACTAGCTCCTGCGTGCGTGCACTCACTGTCTGAGTGTACACACACCACCCACACTCTATTTCCTTCTGATCGCTGATTGATTATCGTAATTAGTTAGTTCTACTTACTGTTACTACTTACTCTTACTGTACTAGGAGTCTAGGACACTCAGTCACTGTGTTCATAGGCTACTAGCTCCTGCGTGCGTGCACTCACTGTCTGAGTGTACACACACCCACACTCCATTTCCTTCTGATCGCTGATTGATTATTGTAATTAGTTAGTTCTACTTAGTGTTACTACTTACTCTTACTGTACTAGGAGTCTAGGACACTCAGTCACTGTGTTCATAGGCTACTAGCTCCTGCGTGCGTGCACTCACTGTCTGAGTGTACACACACCCACACTCCATTTCCTTCTGATCGCTGATTGATTATCGTAATTAGTTAGTTGTACTTACTGTTACTACTTACTCTTACTGTACTAGGAGTCTAGGACACTCAGTCACTGTGTTCATAGGCTACTAGCTCCTGCGTGCGTGCACTCACTGTCTGAGTGTACACACACCCACACTCCATTTCCTTCTGATCGCTGATTGATTATTGTAATTAGTTAGTTCTACTTAGTGTTACTACTTACTCTTACTGTACTAGGAGTCTAGGACACTCAGTCACTGTGTTCATAGGCTACTAGCTCCTGCGTGCGTGCACTCATTGTCTGAGTGTACACACACCCACACTCCATTTCCTTCTGATCGCTGATTGATTATCGTAATTAGTTAGTTGTACTTACTGTTACTACTTACTCTTACTGTACTAGGAGTCTAGGACACTCAGTCACTGTGTTCATAGGCTACTAGCTCCTGCGTGCGTGCACTCACTGTCTGAGTGTACACACACCCACACTCCATTTCCTTCTGATCGCTGATTGATTATTGTAATTAGTTAGTTCTACTTACTGTTACTACTTACTCTTACTGTACTAGGAGTCTAGGACACTCAGTCACTGTGTTCATAGGCTACTAGCTCCTGCGTGCGTGCACTCACTGTCTGAGTGTACACACACTAAATTTACTTGTGATTACTACTGATTATTGTAACTGCTAGTTGTACTTCCTGACTGTTACTACTTACTTACTGTACTAGGGGACACTCACTCAGTCACCTCACCAACCAACCAACTCACCTCATTAAAGTACCCCACTTTTCACCCGCCCTTTTAAAAAACTTTTGTCTATACGCCCAAAACATTGAAGATGTCTGGAAGTGGCAGCCAGCGCGGTTTGGGCAAGGGCAAGGGCAGCAAGGGAATCAGGAGGAGAGGGAGCAGCATTGTGGCAAGCCGCGGCCGCGGGCGCGCCACCATGCACAGTTCCGCAGCAGCAGCAGCGTCAGTGGCTAACATTCCTCCCATAGCCACTGGCCGTGGACGCCTTGGGCGCCGCCCAGCAGGAGCATCTGCAACTCACGCTGCAGAGACACAGCAGCAGCAGCGTGTAGCACCTGCTCCCATTTTCCTCCAGCCGGGTCGGAAACGTCCCATTGAGGAAAAGGATGCAGACACTGTGGTGCAACTCATGACGGAGGATGAGCAGCCCGCCATCAGCTCTGCATCCGAGGCCTCCACCCTCACCACCACCACCACCACCACCACCACCCCTGTTCGCAGCAGCCGCCCAGCAGGGTCTGGGGAGGAGGCCAGTTCACCGTCACTCGCCGACCTGTCATTCAGCAGTCTTTTGACCCCAGGCATCATGAGTAAATTGTCTGCTGTTGTTGGCGATCTTGAGGAGGAGATGCTGATGGGCACTTTGGGGGATGAGGGATTGGACAGCAAGACTGTGGCGACAGTCAAGCAGCCCATCCATGCATCAGGAGAGGAGTTTGGGGGATCCTCATCCCAGCAGGACATGTTTCAGGAGGGGGAGGATGATGATGACCCGGTGACAGACAGAGACTGGGTGCCACCACCTCCAGGGGATGTCGTCCTCAGCAGCTCTGAGGAGGAGGAGGAGGATGCTCTTGTGGGCCTTGCAAGGAGGCGCATCATTGCAAGCATTGGCAGCAGCAGTAGGCAGGTCCCACAGCCTGCTGGTGTCTCAGGCTCAGCAGCAGCAGCAGCAGCATCTGCCAGTACCACCACCAGCCGCACCCAAGCCCCCCAAGCCCCCCCCCCCAACCACCACAGGGAGACAGGCAGCAGCGCTTCCATGCCGTAGGGGGATGTTTAAGTCACCAATCTGGCGATATTTCATCATGCCCACTGTGTACAGCAAGTACGCCACTTGCAACCACTGTCAGCGGAAGTTGAGCAGAGGTGCAGACCCCTTAAAGTTCTGCACCAGCTCGCTCATCAACCACCTTGCGGCTAAACATTTCCACCAGCATGAGGAGTTCCAGAGGCTGAAGGCATCTGGTGCTGGCAGTGGCACCACACCCATCACTGCACAGCCTTCAGCAGCAGCAGCAGCAACAGCAGCCACCCGCCCTCCTGCTCCTCCAGCAGCACCAGCAGGAGTGCGGAAACGCACTGCTCCTCCCCCCTCTGCAACTCCTGCCGCCGACACTGAGGCCTGTTCTGGCAGCCAGTCCTCAGTGGCCTCCTCTGCTGTGTCTGCTGATTCCCGTGTCAGCAAAAGGCCACGCCAGAGCCTTTTGAGCGAGTCCTTCCAGGGGGTGGTTAGGGCTCTGCCTCCCAGCAGCCGTCGCGTGCGGCAGCTGAACGGCTTGCTGGCACGGGCCATGTGCTCCCAACTCCTGCCGTACACGCTCGTGCAGGAGGGGAGCGACATTCGTGCGCTGCTTGCTTGCGCAGCCCCAGACTGGCAGCTCCCCAGCAGACACTTCTTTGCCCGCAAGGCCATTCCTGCACTGCACCGCTTTGTGATGGCCAATGTGGAGCGAGGGCTGGAGCACGCGGTTGGTGAAAGGGTCCACGTCACCATGGACTCCTGGAGCAGCCGCTTCGGGACAGGCCGCTACCTGTCCTTCACTGTCCACTGGGTCAGCTTGGTGGAAGGGGGTGAGGATGGGAGAGCAGCAGCGGGCACAGCAGCAGCAGCAACACAGTGGGTGGTGCCACCCCGCAGGGTCAGGGGAACTGCAGCAGGTTCCTCCGATCCTCTGCCATCCTCCGGCACACCTTGCCAAACCCCCCGCCTCAGCAGCAGCGTGAAGGCCCGCCACTGCCAAGCGCTGCTGCACTTGGTCAGCCTTGGGAAGACCAAGCTGACGGCAACCCATGTGTTGGCCAAACTCCAGGAGCAGGAGAGGATTTGGCTGACCCCCAGAGGCCTCAGAGTCGGAGAGGTGGTGGCCGACAATGGGGCCAATCTGGTTGCCGCAATAGACAGGGGAAACCTGACCCACATCCCCTGTCTTGCCCACGTGCTGAACCTGGTGGTGCAGAAGTTCCTGCGCACCTACCAGGGGATGGGCGAACTGCTGGAAACGGCAAGGAATGTTGTGCGTCACTTCCGGCGCTCGGCTGCAGCCTGTGCGAGCCTGGAAGACGTGCAAAAGGAGCTGGATCTGCCACGCCATCGGCTGATCCTTGACGTTCCGACTCGCTGGAACTCCACCCTGGCGATGTTGGAGCGTCTGGTTGAACAGAAGCACGCTGTCAACCAGTACCTTGCCCTGGCCACTGTTTCCGCCGCTCAGAGAAGGGACAAGACCAGCAACATCCCGTCCATCGTCCCCGATGATGACTGGAGGCACATGCAGCAGGTGTGCTTTGTGCTGGCTCCCTTCCTGCAGGCCACAAACATGGTGAGCAGGGACCATGCTATGGTCTGCGAGTGGGTGCCCCTGGTTTCTCTGCTGAACAGGGCCCTCGATGCTTTGCTGGAACAGGGAGCGGCAGCCTTGGACCAGCAGGAGCGGCAACCAGCTGCGCAGTCCACCTCTGAGGGGGAGGAGGAGGAGGACTTGGTGGAGGTCCCTGACCTGGCTGCTGATGAGGGGGATCAGCACAGCGCAGATGAGTTGGTGCGGGGGTGGAGAGAGGATGAGGCGGCAGAGGAGGAGGATGAGGACAGCACTGACGTCGATGTGCCAGCAGACGTGGCCCGCCTCTTCCCAATGGCAGCGCACATGCTGACGTGCCTGCGCAGGGACCCCAGGGTGATCCAGATGAAGCAGAGGGAGGACATCTGGATCAGCATGATGTTGGACCCACGCCTCAAGGGGAAGTTGAGCCAGTTCCTGCCGCCTGCAGGAGGAGACCCAGCGCAACAAATAAGGAGCTTGCAGCAGGCCCTTGTTGAGTGCTTGGAGGAAGCCTTCCCCCAGCCTTCCACCCCCACTGTCCAGCAGCCAGCACAGAGGCAGCAGCAGGTGCCTGCATCCAGCAGCAGCAAGCGCCCCACAGACCTGCTGTCTCTCAGCCACGAGCTCTACAGGACTGTAGAGGCTCCGGCAGCAGTGACTAGAGAGGAGATGCATGCAGCAGCATCCTCCTCCGGTCACAGCCAGCGCCTGACCCGCATGGTGGCTGACTACATGGGGTCGTACAGCGGGCTTGACAGCGATGCCCCTGTTGATCCCATGGAGTATTGGGTCAAGCGCATGGAGATCTGGAGCGAGCTGGCGCAGTACGCCCTGGAAGTGCTGTCCTGCCCCCCTTCCAGCGTGCTGTCCGAGCGCTGCTTCAGTGCAGCTGGTGGCGTGGTCACCGAGAAACGCTCACGTCTGTCTCACAAGTCTGTGGACAGACTGACGTTTCTCAAGATGAACCAGGCGTGGGTGGAAGGCGAGTTCCTGGCCCCTGTTGTCGGCGAGAGGGGGACATGAACTGGCTGCCGGAACCATCGTTAATGTGCCTTACCACCCTTTACCACCTCCTGGCTCCTGCTCACTAAGCCAGCCTGGTTCACTTTGACTATTACGTCGCCTGCAGCCACACATTTTACACCTACAGTGGGCTGCTGTGTATTGCCCTTCTGCTGTCTGTCTGTGTTTCCCACTGCCAGGGTACACAGAATTACCTTCTTCTGCTGCCACTCTGCCACCAGCTATTACGTCAAACAATAGCTATATTGGTTGCAAAACCAAAACCAAACAAACCATTAAAAAAAAAAAAGGTTTAATTTTTCTGAGGTGCCCGGGTTGAAAACTGTGTTGTCCCAGTTGTGTATTGGACACAATGTGGGCTGCACGACCGCTGTCTGGGACCTCCTGTTGTGTTTATTTACAGCCCTGGTATCACCGCTAGGTACCAGGACTATTATGTCACGCTGCCTACCTGCTGCCACACTCACACTGCTCCTCCATACCTCCTCCTGCTGCTGCTGCTGCTGCTGCTGTCTGTCTGTGTTTCCCACTGCCAGGGTACACAGATGATTTACCTTCTTCTGCTGCCACTCTGCCACCAGCTATTACGTCAAACAATAGCTGCTCGCCTACTCCTCCATTCCTCCTCCTGCTGCTGCTGTCTGTCTGTGTTTCCCACTGCCAGGGTACACAGAATTACCTTCTTCTGCTGCCACTCTGCCACCAGCTATTACGTCAAACAATAGCTATATTGGTTGCAAAACCAAAACCAAACAAACCATTAAAAAAAAAAAAGGTTTAATTTTTCTGAGGTGCCCGGGTTGAAAACTGTGTTGTCCCAGTTGTGTATTGGACACAATGTGGGCTGCACGACCGCTGTCTGGGACCTCCTGTTGTGTTTATTTACAGCCCTGGTATCACCGCTAGGTACCAGGGCTATTATGTCACGCTGCCTACCTGCTGCCACACTCACACTGCTCCTCCATACCTCCTCCTGCTGCTGCTGCTGCTGCTGCTGTCTGTCTGTGTTTCCCACTGCCAGGGTACACAGATGATTTACCTTCTGCTGCCACTCTGCCACCAGCTATTACGTCAAACAATAGCTGCTCGCCTACTCCTCCATTCCTCCTCCTGCTGCTGCTGTCTGTCTGTGTTTCCCACTGCCAGGGTACACAGAATTACCTTCTTCTGCTGCCACTCTGCCACCAGCTATTACGTCAAACAATAGCTATATTGGTTGCAAAACCAAAACCAAACAAACCATTAAAAAAAAAAAGGTTTAATTTTTCTGAGGTGCCCGGGTTGAAAACTGTGTTGTCCCAGTTGTGTATTGGACACAATGTGGGCTGCACGACCGCTGTCTGGGACCTCCTGTTGTGTTTATTTACAGCCCTGGTATCACCGCTAGGTACCAGGGCTATTATGTCACGCTGCCTACCTGCTGCCACACTCACACTACTCCTCCATACCTCCTCCTGCTGCTGCTGCTGCTGTCTGTCTGTGTTTCCCACTGCCAGGGTACACTACACAGATGATTTACCTTCTGCTGCCACTCTGCCACCAGCTATTACGTCAAACAATAGCTGCTCACATTACTCCTCCATTCCTCCTGCTGCTGTTGCTGTCTGTCTGTGTTTCCCACTGCCAGGGTACACAGAATTACCTTCTGCTGCCACTCTGCCACCAGCTATTACGTCAAACAATAGCTATATTGGTTGCAAAACCAAAACCAAACAAACCATTAAAAAAAAAAAAAAGGTTTAATTTTTCTGAGGTGCCCGGGTTGAAAACTGTGTTGTCCCAGTTGTGTATTGGACACAATGTGGGCTGCACGACCGCTGTCTGGGACCTCCTGTTGTGTTTATTTACAGCCCTGGTATCACCGCTAGGTACCAGGGCTATTATGTCACGGCGAGCTGCCTGCCTCATTGACTGCCTGCTGCCACACACTCATCCTCCTCCTCCTGCTGCTGAATTTACCTCCTGCTGTCTTTGTGTTTCCACTGCCAGGGAGCACATACAATGGCGCTTCCAACATGCGTGCGCCCACCAGCTATTTGTTACGCTCAAAAATAGCTGCATTTCTTTAAAAAAAAAATTGAAAAGAGAAATACGTGAAGAAGAAGAAGACGATATTGAAAAAGAAGGAGAAGATGAAGATGAAGAAGAAGATGAAGAAGAAGATGAAGAAGATGATGAAGAAGAAGATGAAAAAGAAGAAGAAGATGAAGAAGATGAAGAAGATGAAGAAGAAGAAGGTGAAGAAGAAGAAGATGAAGAAGAAGAAGATGAAGAAGAAGAAGAAGAAGATGAAGAAGATGATGAAGAAGATGAAGAAGAAGAAGAAGAAGATGAAGAAGAAGAAGAAGAAGAAGAAGATGAAGAAGAAGAAGAAGAAGATGATGAAGAAGAAGAAGATGAAGAAGAAGAAGATGAAGAAGATGAAGATGAAGAAGAAGAAGAAGATGAAGAAGATGAAGATGAAGAAGAAGATGATGAAGAAGAAGAAGAAGATGATGAAGAAGAAGAAGAAGAAGATGATGAAGAAGAAGAAGAAGATGATGAAGAAGAAGAAGAAGAAGAAGAAGACAATATAGAAGAAGAAGAAGAAGATATAGAAGAAGAAGATCTAGAAGAAGAAGAAGAAAGATAAAGAAGAAGAAGAACAAGTATATACAGTAACACTACTGAACAAAATTAAGGACACAACTTCTCTTTCCACATTTTTTTTAAAGGAACATCCCCACATAATCACTTGCTGTTGTTACTTGGAAAAAAAGATGTTTCTTGCATCATTCACCCTCAAAACAAGTGTTGGAAGCTATTTAAGGCCAATTCGAATAGTCAGCTCGAATAGTGAGCTCGAATACCGACTCGAATAGTGAGCTCGAAGTCCGAGGTCGAATCGAATAGTAAAAATTATTCGACTCGAATATTCGACTGACCTCGAATAATTTACTATTCGAATTCGACCTAACTCGAATTTTGAAAAGGGGTATTTGAGCATCACTACCTGTGAGCAGTAGCAGTATAGCGTACTTGTATAGCTTGCATATGAAGCAAGGTATAGAAAGAGGATGCAGCTACAGCAGTGGTAGAGAGAGCCAGCTGCTCTGGCATTTATCTCTGGTCTCTCTATTGAGCTGGGTGGTGGCTATGCATATGGTTAAACATGCACAAATAGACACCGCCAGTGTTGATGAGTCTTCTGGGGCAGTACAGACGATAATCCTGCATCTGCTCTGTTGCTCCCTGGAAAAGGGCACATGGCACAGGGACTTAAAAACCAGTGATTACACTCTGGCTAAATAGTGGTCAATGATGTTTGCTTAACACAGCTCCAGAGTGATCCACACTGTCCTCTTGCTTCCGTCATCCTGGTTGAGTACGCATGGATCCATCGCCTGGCTAGCTGGGTGCAGGCTTTGCTAAATGATAGCTCACCCTACTGCCACTGAAATTCTGGACAGCATTAGAATACTATTCCCCCTCCAAGTCATAGAAACTCAGAGGGACAAGTAATTTGGGGTCCAGCGGTTGCCGACTTGTCGGAAACTAAATTACGTTTATAATCCCGCTGCACCACTATAGACGTAATAACATTAGGTATATGGTGGTGCCCAGGTCAGGCGATATGCGGCAGTAAATGCTTGCCAAAATGACCTGCTTTGACCCTGGCCTGCCTGTTAGTGCTTTTACCTTGTCCATTTGCCCTCTCCTTTCAATCTGTCCAAGTTCAACCTTCTTGCCTCTCATTCCAATCCCTGGACCGGCTCCAGGTACTCTGTCATGCCTGTTAAGCCCCATACACACACTCAACAGCGGTCTTTTAGGCTCTCACAACTTTTCTTGTGAAACACCTAAAAAAAATCTCTTGCTATTTATTGTTCAAGCAGCTGATAAGACTGATAAGAAGTCAATACAAATGTTGAATTGACTTCTTAGCAGTCTTATCAGAGAGATTTTTTTTTGTAGGTGTTTCACAAGAAAACTTGTGAGAGCCTAAAAAAACGCTATTGATTGTGTGCATGGGGATTATGTTCAATCTGTAACCTGTTATACCAAATCCTGTCCTGTCAGCCCTTCTAATGTCATTGATCCTATTTTGGTATTCTGCCAGTCTAATCCCATTTCCAGCCTGTCCTCCTCACTGTCAGACCTACATTAGTTTTCAGTCTCACCTAGCCCAGTCTGTTAACCTTTCACTTGTCTTAAGCCCCATTTACACGATACGATTCTTTGTGCGATTCGATTACGATTCTATTTACGATCCGATTAAATCCGACATGTCCGATTAGGATTCGATTCGATTTGATTCAATTCGATTTGCCATTGCAAAACAATGGCAAATCGAATTGAATCGATTAGAATCCTGATCGGACATGTCGGATTTAATCGGATCGTAAAAATCAAATCCGTACAAAGAATCGTATCGTGTAGATTGGGCATAAAAGCCCAATCTACACGATACGATTCTTTGTATGATTTGATTAATCGAATTGAATCGAATCGAATCCTGATCAGACATGTCGAATTTAATCGGATCGTAAATAGAATTGTAATCAAATCGTACAAAGAATCGTATCGTGTAGATGGGGCTTAAATCCTGGTTTCATTCTCCCCACACTGCAGGTTCACCCTCCTGCTCATCTCATTACTTTCTGAGATAACCCCAGAGCTCATAACCTGGTAGCTACTGGAATCTAAGCACTATGCTCCACAATAGAGCTAGTGGCCCATGGCTCCTTGCAGAATGGTCTGGTGAAGACCACTGGCCTCTTAGATTCCATGCCACAGGGAAGCTTCACTCTATCTCAAAAAAGTTGCCATTATGTGTATTACAACAAATACGCTTATAGATATAAAACTAAGCAGACTCCTCTCCTTAGGGAGTGTATTGTTCATCCTCAGCAGCACGGTGGCGTAGTGGTTAGCTCTCTCGCCTTGCAGCGCTGGGTCCCTGGTTCGAATCCCAGCCAGGGCACTATCTGCAAAGAGTTTGTATGTTCTCTCCATGTCTGCGTGGGTTTCCTCCGGGCACTCCGGTTTCCTCCCACATTCCAAAAACATACAGATAAGTTAATAGGCTCTCCCTAAAAAAAAAAAAAACATTGGCCCTAGACTACAGTACTTACACTACAGAATATAGAAATATAGCAATGGTAGGGATTAGATTGTGAGCTCCTTTGAGGGACAGTTAGTGACAAGATATATATATCTACTCTGTACAGCGCTGCGTAATATGTCGGCGCTATATAAATACTAAATAATAATAATAATCCTCATCCTGTCATCATCAATTATTGTGGATTTCTGGATCTTTTTTGCATTTTTGCACATTTTTAATTGTCCACCTTAGATTTACATTTTCTATGATCTGATTATTTGAGTATCAGCCGCAGGTTGCCTGATTATAATTGACTTCAGGTGCATTTTCTTACTTGTTTTTATGTGTTTTTTGACAGCAGTAACATATTAATAAACTTTTGTATACTTGAATTTACTCTCTAAGGAGTCTGCTTGGTTTTATATCTATAACGCGTATTTGTTGTAATACACATAATGGCAACTTTTTTGAGATATATCGTTTATGTGGCCTAGGTATATAATGATTCTATGAGACTATATTTTTTGCTCTGCTGAGTGAATTTACAGGGAAGCTTCACGTCTTCCATCGGTGTGAAATCAAAAGGGCCCTGACAGCATCAGAGTGGCAGATAACAAGAGTTTTAACACAAGCCAATGAATGCCCAAATGACAGAGGCCCTGTGGCTTTTGGCTGCCCCTCTCCTAAGCTGATGCTGCTCTGCAGCCTCCTCCTCATCTCTATGTTGGGTCAAGCACCTTGCCATTTAGATTGGTGCCCAGTGGCATAGTTAAGGAGTTGTGGGCCCCGGTGCAAGTTTTACAATGGGGCCCCCCAAGCACTCTATACATAACAATTGATACGGCGCACCAAAACCTGCCAATGGCAGCCCCGGTGTCTGAGGTGCAAGAAGGGGATGGGGAACAGTTTGTTAATGATTATCACTATTCAAAGTATCTATAGACGTGATTATTATGAGCACAGGACCAATAGAGAGCTAATACGGTAGTTGAGGGAGGCCCAAGGCCCCCGATGCGGTCGCAACCTCTGCACCAGCTATTGCTAGTTACGCCCCTGTTGTTGCCTCTGTTCACTCACCAGATTCCATCCTGACACTTTTAAGTGTCACAAATGAGTTACCACTTTGTCATCAATGGGCTAGCTACAGAGCATGGGCCCTAATGCAAATATTTACACTGCTTCCGCCCCTAGCAATGTGTCACATAATATGAAACACCAAAGCCTGATTGCCAGTGTGATAGATATCTATCAGGGAGTTGGGGCAGGTAGTTGGGGGGTAGCATATTTACCAATAATTACCTTTATGCAAAGCACTTGTAGAGGTGTATATAATTTTGTTTCTGCAGCAGTTCTGTGGCTGTCTGTGCTGTGTATAATTGTTGCCCTATTTTTGATTCTTGTGTTCGAGGTATTTGCTGATTTATTTTATTTCACTAATATTAACAGTGTACTGGAAAGGCAAGGGAGGAGTACATTTTATCATGCCTGAAGCTGAGAACTAACAAATAGTACACTGACAACTGCGTCACATGTGACCGCTTTGAAGTGATTAAATGAAAGTTATGTCCAAACATCACATTTGGATTCAAGAGAAGACAGTAAGAAAACAAGATTAAAAGCAATATTTCTCTTTACTAAAGCTATCCACTGCCCACAAACAGCTCCCTCAATCTGCTGACACACTGAACAGCCATCAAACATTCATACATCAGGACCTAATGTCTGCCTTGACTAGCTGCATTTATTGAGAAACTTTATCATTTTTTACCTTGGCACAAAATAAGAGACAGGACATACTAAACAGAAGGGAAGGTAGAGACAAATTATTGTGTTGCTGATAAAAAGGATGAGATGTGCAATAAAATAGAAATTCCAACTCAAACTACCAAGGGAAGAACAGAGGTTGTAAGCTGTGTGGGTAAATTACACTGAACTCCATCTCCAAATTACCGTTGCTTATTTAAAGCCTTAAAGAAATACTGAAGCGAAAAAAAATATGATATTATGATTTGTATGTGTAGTACAGATAAGAAATAAAACATTAAAATCAGATACATCAGTCTAATTGTTTCCAGTACAGGAAGAGTTAAGAAACTTCAGTTGTTATCTCTATGCAAAAAAGCCATTAAGCTCTACGACTTTCAAAGTCGTGGAGAGGGCTGTCTTCTGACTTTTATTATCTCAAGTGTTAGTGAACAATTTTCTTTTTCTCTGCCAGAGGAGAGGTCATTAGTTCACAGACTGCTCTGAAATAATCATTTTGAATGCTGCATGTTGTGTAATCTGCACATATTGTAGAATGATGCAAAGTTAGAAAAAACACAATATATTCCCGAAAATAAAAATATGAGAATATTTTCTTTGCTGCTAATCTTCTAGTAATTATTCATAGTACACAACCAATTCATTATATCATATTTTTTTTTTTCGCTTTAGTGTCTCTTTAACTCTTCCACCACCAAGGGAATGCTCTCATTTTACAGCTCAGATGGCCAATACAATTTTTCATTCTCCATGTGCCCCAAGAAAACATTCACTAAACACCCTGCAAAACACATATTCCCTGAATGCAGAGATAATACAAATTGTGGGAAAATTGTGCATGCGTACGTATCTTCAAGGGAACATCTGGCTAGTTAAACAACCTGGGTATGCTAGCTACACTATGAAAACTGCAAAGACGTTCTCTGTTGAGCCCACCTTTTTTGTAAGTAAAACTTAGGGCGTGTACACAAATCCAATTTTGATTGGTCAATTTGTGTTACCAGTTCCATGTGGTAAAGGGCCAATATGTCAATACTTTTGCACAGAAATGTAGATGACCTGATTCGCTTTCATGTACCTGTTCTTTTTCTCTTTATTTTTCCTTTATAATTACAATAGTACAATTACAATAATCTAACTTCTTGTTTAAAACTGGTGCAGCACCGCTGTGCTGTATATCTACGCCCCTGTTGACTTCACTTCAGCACCAGGGGTGTAGATACACGTATCCCGCAGTTTACAGTGGCACGCAACTGCGCATGCACCGTGCTCAAGCCCGGGACCCCCTCGCGCCAGAGTGTTCCCATTCACAGATCAATGTGGTAAATGATCATCCGGCATCAAAGCGATGTTGATGGTCATTCACAAAACAAAAGTGAATCTCAGTTTTACACTACTTCCTGTGTACTGTTCAGTACACAGGATAGTGTGGGGACATCTAGTAGCCAAAAAATAAAAATACACCTACATACACATACAAATGTCCCCATTCATCCCAATCCTCGTCTCCCTCTGTTACCCCTTTGGCCCTAGGGCCAGCGTGCATTGGGTTATATAATTTACATACCCCTGAAGTTTAAGGTAAAGCCAACTTGATGGTTGTTTTAAGATATTAACTTTTTGATAAATGTGGCTTTCATTCAGTATTTAATTATTTCCTAAGTTCTTTTATGAGTTTTGTGTATTTATTTACTATGGATATATATATGTGTATATATGTGCCTATTGATATATATTTTTACAGAAAAGTTTTATGTATATTAATTTGTGGCCTCATTAACATGCCTCATGCCAATTTTTCTGTATGGCTTATCTAATTTAATCCAGGTATGCTGTATGCAAAAATGCTGATCAGAGTACTAGCCATAGTTTTTAAAAAAATGTTTCTATGTGTGATGTTTGTAAGTTCAGCATGTGTTCATGCAATTTTTAAGTAGCGCTGTTCATTTCCTTGCTATGTACTAATTTATTTCGTTTTTGGTCAGCTGCTCCCACTTAACAGCCATGCTTTTGGTGTATATGCAGAGCTTCTGTTTGGGTTCAAGGTGCGTTTGTAGTTTCTGGGGGGGCTCAGCGCACCTTTGATTGGAGGCCATTCGGAGGCAGCCTGGTGTTGCGCTGATCCACCTTTTGCGCAATTTTCAATTTTCGATTTTATTTGATTAGCCGCACCCAGGCTATGCATATACATAGGTTAGGATTTAGTTAGTGTTAGGCCCCTCCCATGGAGGATCGACTTCTTCGCAGTGGGAGGGACGAGTACTTAATAGGTTGCATGCAAGCTGTTATAGGAAACTAACATCCTCCTCCAGTGGTAGACAGGTCATATGTATGCTCGGTGTGTATTATATCCCACAAGTGGGGCTTGCACTCTTTTGCAGGTAGGCACTTGCTTGTTTTTAAGTAGCGCTGTTCATTTCCTTGCTATGTACTAATTTATTTCGTTTTTGGTCAGCTGCTCCCACTTAACAGCCATGCTTTTGGTGTATATGCAGAGCTCCTGTTTAGGTTCAAGGTGCGTTTGTAGTTTCTGGGGGGGCTCAGCGCACCTCTGATTGGAGGCCATTTGGAGGCGGCCTGGTGTTGCGCTGATCCACCTTTTGCGCATGTGTTCCTGCAATGTTTGATCTTTTTGATCGATCATAGTTGCGGAGGATGACGCGATGGCCAACGTTTTTAAATGTAGTTGCGCCCATATATACGCATCACCTCCCTGTCCGTTTGTATAATAAAGTTTATTTGAGCTTCCTTTGGTCGCTATGACGACTGTACGGGGACACTACAAGTGAGCCTCCTAGAGCGTGAGACGTCATCTGACGAAGGCGCCGTGCGCCGAAACGTGTAATAACGTCACACGCTTGCTGAACCCCAGCCATGCCCACCTCCCAGTGAGACGGAGCCCAGGACATCGGGACTCGCGCTGCTGGCCACAGCGCGTCATCCTCCACTGCTGAGGCAAGCGGTTGGCTGTCCGCTGATACGCGAGCTAAACAACTATTGTTTGTGAGTATAACTTTTAATTGCTAATAAAATTCCCTTAACGTTTAATGCACTATGGCGCACTCCATCTTCTTTTAGTTTTATTATAGCAGCAGTCAGTGCATACCTTTTCACTAAACCTGTGTGACTGAACATTGTATTATAGCAGCAGTCAGTGTATACCTTTCACTGCATCTGTGTGACTGCACACTGTATTAGTCCAGTCAGTGCATATCTTTCACTGCATCTGTGACTGCACATTGTATTATACCTAGCAGTCAGTGCATACCTTTCGCTTGAATGGATTGAAGACTTGCCCTCCATAACTGATTCTCATTAAAGGATTTCAAGTGTATTTGTCTCATCATTATACAGCAGGGCCTTGAAAGAGTCCTCCTGTATTGTTATTTTTCGTCACTACCTCCCTGAGTCGGGACTTGCATGCTGTGCCTGCTGTCTTCCGTGGATGTGTGGTGGTAGCCGTTTCTCAGGCTCCCACACCGGAGCAAAATCGAACCCAGATTTCCATACCTTTCACTGCATCTGTGTGACTGCACACTGTTTTATATACCAGTAAATGCATACCTTTCACTGCATCTATGTGACTGCACTCTGTATTATACCAGCGGTTCCTGCTCCTCTGTCCACAGCAGCAAGGTGTCCATTAAGGAAATCTTTGAGCAGAAGAAGCCAATGTCTGCCAGTCACCCCCTTGCCCGGCGTCTGACAACTGGCTTAGTGGAACTGTTAGCTCCCCAGCTGTTACCATACCAGCTGGTAGACTCTGAGGCCTTCTGAAAATTTGTGGCGATTGGAACACTGCAGATACCAGGCAGCAATTATTTTTCTAAAAAGGCGATACCCAAACTGTACTGTGATGTTGAAAGGCAAGTGGTATAATCTCTGGCACACAGCGTTGGGTCAAGGGTCCATCTGACCACAGATGCCTGGTCTGCAAAGCACGGTCAGGGCAGGTACATTACTTATACAGCACATTAGGTCCTTTCTTGGATGTGTGGTGGTAGTCGTTTCTCAGGCTCCCACTCTGGACCCCTGGACTACTGGGTGTGCAGGCTTGACCTGTGGCCACAGCTGTCACAATTTGCTATCCAACTTCTGGCTTGCCCTGCCTCAAGCGTCCTGTCAGAAAAGACCTTCAGCGCAGCTGGAGGCATTGTCAGTGAGAAGAGTAATCACCAAGGTCAAAAAAGTGTTCAGTACCTCACCTTTATCGAAATGAATGAGGCATGGATCCCGGAGGGCTACTGTTGCCCGAAGGCTAAGTCAGTCCCCACACAGCATCTCTGCCTGCAGGCCGCTTGACTGCCTTCTCCGCCACCACCAACAGCAGAGGTGCCTTAACCTACATACCACCCAGGCAGTGGCTTGGAGCAGCTTTGATGGGGAAAGGCACAAAAAATTACTGTTAGTTCAAAGGTGGAAAAAATCCTGTCCTGAAAGACCGTTGTAAGGGACTGGAGAGAAATAGCCTTCTGCTCTCTTCACAAATAGCCTTCTAGTAAGTCACTGATAAAGAATCATTCAGAGTTTGGATTTATAGATACTCCCTAAGAAGAAGGTGTCTGGTTTATAGCTGTTCTCTGCCCCTCCACCCCAAGCCTGAGTGACTGACAACTAAGGGTATGTAGAAAAAGTTTTCTGCTCTCACAAGTGTTCTAATGAGTGCATCTGATAAGGATTCATAGAAAGATGTGAGACAGTCCCTCAGTGTACTGCACCCTACCCCCAAATGCTGTAGAGTCTGCAGAGCGAGACAAACCGGACAGCCCTGTGCTCTGCTAGAATGTCAGGCATGTCTAGGTGTCAGGACGATTGCCATGATGAGCAGTATGATCCTCATCCTCTGATCTTCTCGCCTCTCTGGGTCACACAGGCTACACTCGAATTCACAAAGACAGTGTTTGAAATGTGAAATGGGCACAGTGGGGGATGCACGTTTTTCATTGTGAATGAGTGAATAGGTGGGCAAGCATCTGAAGCCCAAACAATGCTAGAGGACATGTAAGTAATGTGTGCAATTACATCTATCACTACTTATAATTGGGGCTGGCATAATAATGTATTTCCATTAATGCAGTCTGTTTGCCCTCTCTCTGATGCTATGTACCCACCTCACGATTTTCCAACAATTTTACCTACGTCCATCGATTTTTTTTTCTTGAGCGATGAGTGGTCATTTACGTGACAAGGGGACAGGTGCATGATCACGTAAACATTGCTTAGCGTTGCATGGTGATAAATGACCATCACTGAGGATTGGATCTTTAAGATCCCTGACGACACCCCGTAAAGCGCTTGACTTCTCATTCATGCGCGTTATGTAATGTCACGTGACGTGCCGCATACCTGTTGGCAGTAAGATGATTCGCTGGATGCTTGTCATAAGGGACACCTTACTGGATCCATCTTCCTGGATCGTTGTGGTCACTGTGGTGAGTATGTAGCTTAACTTTCTCTGCTCGCCCTCACATCTGCTCATGCTCCCTCTCCCACTGTCTCTTTGACCAAAACTGCTACTTGGGGAACAACAATGTGCACAACTATGTACTCTGAGCACACTACAGGGGAGCCAGTAGCATTTGGAACTATATTACTATTATTATTAATATTATTATTATTATTATTATTATTATATATTTATATAGCACTGACTTCTTCTGCAGCACATTACTGAGTACATAGTTATGTCACTGACTGTTCCCAGAGGAGCTCACAATCTAATCCTACCATAGTCATAGTCTAACAGGTGACCATCAGTGGAGGGCAAAAAGTGTTATCTTGCCCAGGGCCCCATTTCATAGTTATCCTTCTCTGATGGCTTATATCATGTGCGAAGTGTGCTATAATGTATGTGATTTTCTTTTTAATTTTGTATTGTGTGTGGGTGAGTGTGTTAGGAAGGGGGGGGGGGCGTCACAGGATTTCTTGCCTGGAGTGACAAAAGGGCTAGAAGCGCCCCTGACCAACAGGGTCCAGGTTTCCAGGTGGATTCCTGAATTTTTAAGGCCGCTAACAAAAAGAATAATAATTTTCTTGTGCTTGTACATGCCTGCCTAATTTTTCTGGTGCTTGTACATGCCTGCCTAATTTTTCTGGCTGCACTGCGGCTGCAACAACAAAACAAAATACACATACATGTGTCAATTCCCTTTCGTGATCGTTACCTTGCCGCGGTGAAGGGGCTTGTGTATCACAATGAAGCAATTTTTCTTGGGAGGCCCCCAACACACTCATATAGGTATATGAGTGTGTTGGGGGGCCCCCCAAGAAAATAAGGTCGTTGCTTCATTGTGGACAGACCAAATTCAATCAGCTGGACAGTCACTGTTGTTTTGTCATTGAGCTACCTCAGCCCGGCCATATGGGCCGGAAAGCCCCCATCACCTGCACTCTCGCCAACGTGCACACCCGCACGGCCATCTGTTTGCTGTGCGTTACACAGTGAGTTTGGTCTGTCAGTGTGAAGCAGTACACTACTTACACTCCCTGATCCACGTATACACACGCAATATGTTTTCAATCACTTTAGGCCTCCAATGTAGGAATGCAATGTGATTTCTGCCTTTTAGGGGTTATAACCCTGCTGTGCGTCAAATCCGGAATTTTTCCCGGGACTTTTGGCATGTATCCCTTTTTGCCATGCCCACCTCCAGGTGTTAGACCCCTTGAAACATATTTTCCATCACTTTTGTGGCCGGAAACAGTGTTTGTAGCTTTTCAAGTTCACCTGCCCATTGAAGTCTATTGTGGTTCGCGATGCTTCGCCGGTTAGCAAACTTTTCGCAACTTCATGTTCGCGGTTCGCAAACCGAAAATCGGAGGTTCCAGCCATCTCTATCCATTACACACACACAGGGAGGAACCAACAAGATGAAAAAACTGAATCCTTAATAATAGTAGAGAGACACATAGTGGCTAAATTACAACACTGTATATTGCTACACTTTTAAGTTACGTTCAAAGTGCCAACACGCGTTGCATTGCTACACAACGCAAATAAAATGCAACGCAAAGTAGTAAGTAATGTGGCTGCGGTGGCATGCGATGTTACGGAGGCATAAGAATGAAAATTGCATCATAGGTGTGCGAAGTTTGTGTCTCACTTTTGAGAGTACAAAGCCCGCCTTTTTAAAAACAGATGTGCGCATGTGCAATGGTTATAACGTAATGCAACGCAACGCAAAAAGTCAAACATGCAAGTGTTGCCATAGACTAACATTGAACACGTCGACGCCTAATTTGCATAAACTCAGAGCAGGATCTGCGTTGTTTTTATGTACCTCGTTGACACGCATCGCACCGCATGCACTGTGAACATCACATTGACTTTTCATTGCTGTGCGATGTTTGCCGTTAAAAAACTTCCATCATGACGCAATGCAACGGAGCACTGTGAACTTAGCCTTAGGGTAACTACTGCTGTTTACACACATTTTAATGCATGTGTTATGCAATTGACCATTGTGAATCCAGCCTCATGGACTTAAAGTGAACCTCCGGACTAAAAATCGACTCAGCAGCACTGAAAAGGCCTGGTGTTTCTTTAACAGTTTCACAGCATCAGAACTTTGTTTCTCTTATCCAAACCTCATTTTTAGCTGCACAGAAAAAAACTGCCCGGGCTTTTTTCCCCTGATGCTGTGCAAAGCATGATGGGATTTCTGATGTTGTTGCTCTCGTTCTGCTGTTTTGGTGCAAATGTTTTTATTTTTACATTTTGAATTTGACATTTGAAGCCTAGCGTGTGCAGCTGGGAGGGGTTATCAGGACACAGGACAGTTGGAACTGTGTCTCCTGCTCCTTGTCACCTCCTTTGAACCAAAAGGATGGCTGCCCCCATGAATCACAAACATTTGCCTGTTCTTTTAAAACAGGGAGGTTAAAAATTATATTACCCATCTATTCTAATTAACATAACTAATGTAACTTAATGACAGTATGTTTGTTTAGGCTGAAGTTCCCCTTTAAGAAGACAAACTAAGGCATGGGCTTCCCATCTCAGTATCATCAGTATTATTTTAGGCCTAGTTCACAGTGCTCAGTTGTGTTGCAGAATAATTCTGCATCTCAATTCACTGCCTATACAATTCTATGGGGCTATTCCCATTGCTGCGTTGTTACTAACGCCTCATTCTAAGTCACTGTATACAGACTTTGCATTAACGTCTACGTCCAGTCTCCATTGCAGATCACACACATTTGAATGCATGTGTAGCTGACTACTGTGAATCCAGCCTTAAAGTGTACCAGACCTGAAGAAAAAAGAAAAATCGATACTTACCTGCTGCTTCCTCCAGCAGCATAAACACATGTGAGTACCTCGCTGTCCTCCCGCGGTCTGCCGTTCAGCGGCGATCAGCCCTGGTAACTGTCTCTTTAGCATCCAGTCTGGGTCTTCTGTGCAGGTAAGTATCGCTTTTTCTTCTTTCTTCAGCTCGGCGTTACTTTAAGCTTTAATACGTTAAGGTCGCACAACGCGGCCCTAAAGCAATGCATATAGACTTTAACTTGGACGTTATTGTGCGTTCTTTAACACTGCGTTAAGTGTTATGACGTCTTTCTTTATGCGATGTTTTCCTCCCACAGTGATGACTATAAATTAAAATTAAGATTCATGTAATAATAGTGATTACTTCGGATACTAAAAATAATCAAAAATCCCCCCAAAAATTTGTTAAAAAAATGGAAAATACGCAATAACACAAAACACGTGTATTTACGATGGAACGAAAACGGCGCATGCGTTACATTTAAAAAAAAAACATTACTGATCATGTGCAACACAAATAACGCAGCAGATTAATTGCTAAACGCACAGCATGCAGCACTCTCTAATAACGCTACACGTTACACACAAACGCAACATGTGCACTGTGAATGTCACACAGACTTAGTATTGCTGTGCGTTAGTCTGCCTTGAAACATTTTCTAACGTGCGAGTTTAATGTCACACTGTGAAAGAGGCCTAACTCATCTGATCATCAGGGGAATATGATGACAATGTCTCATTGGTAGCAAACAGCTGCAGTGCAATGCTATTTCCACACTTGTCTGTCACCAAATAGTACACCTAATCACCTTACAGTTTTCCTAAACCCTGGTAAAATGTATGTGCGCAGGCAGCCGGGCATTTCATAAACGATGTAATGCACATTACGTAATTTGCATAATGAGTTATATAGACAATGTGTGAGTTGCTTGCATAACACGTCACACTATTTTAGCAAGGTGTGTTACACAAGCAAAGCACAATGTTGTTTGTGTAACAAATTGCTTAACATGCATTCATTCGTTTGTATTGAAGAGAGAAAGTGTGGCACTGTGTCTAATGCTGGGTGTGCATGGCTCGTTTTTGCCGCTAGATTCTCCCGCTTGATTGTTTCACCGCTCGATTCCGCAGTTAATTCTCTTATCTTCCGCTAGTTTTTTTTGTTATCTTTTTCCATTCACTGCAATCCAGAATCGAGCGGTGAAACGATCGGGCGGAAAATCGGACATGTCGGAAATTATCTATCAAGCCATCTAAATGGCTCAAAAACAAGCGAAAAATGAACCAAAAATGTGTACAGACAAGTGGTGTGCTGTGAGGTTGAGAAGAGCCTGACAGCCGTTTCATGGAGAACCTACTTCTTCAGATGTTAACACTGTGTTCCTTAGCCTCTGTAGAAGCGGGTTCTCTGCGAAATGGCTGTCACAGTGCCACCCTTTCTCTCTTCAATGCAATGAATGTCTCTCTGGTGTGTATTAATAATTAGTTTGTATAATGCCTAGTAAAATGTTACCAAAGTTTAATGCATACACCACCTTTTTCCACAACATCTACGGGCTATTCTGCTGATAATAGCTGGCTGTAAGTGCTACCAGCATGCCATTTCAACACAAATTCCTTAAATGATAGTGACTCCAGAACGCATTGTTTTCCTCCTCAACCTTCTCACCCAAAACCATTTAATCATCTGCCATGCATATTGTCCCTCCTCCCCTCCTAATTGAAAAAGCCCCAAACTGTCACCTGAGGGATGGAGGATCCATGTGTATGCACCTTTAAGTATAATAGCTAAACCCAACTTTAAAACTTGTTGTATGGTTGGAGTGTAGTGTAATAATAAGCTAAGATCAACTTGTTATACATAAAGAGACACTGAAGCGAAAAAATATGATATAATGAATTGGTTGTGTAGTACAGCTAAGAAATAAAAAAATAGGAGCAGAGACATAAGTCTAATATTGTTTCCATTGCATTAAGAGTTAAGAAACTCCAATTATCTATGCAAAAGAGCCACTGAGCTCCATGACTTTCATAGTCGCAGAGAGCTCTGTCTTCTGAAGCTTATTATCTCAATTGTCTGTCACTGTATTGTATTTGTTCCTGCAGAGGACAGTTCAAAAGTTCACTAGCCTGCTCTGTAAAATCATTTAGAATGCTGAGTAGTGTGTAAACTGCAAATATAAGAGAATGATGCAATGTTGAAAAAAAAAAGATATAACTGAAAATAAAAATATGAGAATATTTTCTTTGCTACTTATGTTCTAGTAATTATCCATACTACACAACCAATTCATTTTATCATATATTTTTTTCACTTCATTGTCTCTTTAATGATTACAAAACTCAGTCCAAATGCTCTCACGATTCCGTTCTCAGAGCTTATTTTTAAAAGTTTCTGCCAAGAATCTTTTAGACTATAATTGTTCTTCAACAAAAATGTTTTTCAGCAAGAATTGTGAAAATGTATTAAAAAAAAGTAAGCCATTGTCTTTATTGTTACCTGTATAATTTGAACTCTGTATTTTTATTTTTTCATAGATAGAGCTGTAACCATTTTCTGCTGTTTACTGTGATTACAGGAAAGCCAAGTACGTGGAAGGCTCAGTGGCCGCGAGCGGAGACAAAGCCTCATTCCGCATTAATGGTAATGTGATGCTCAGCGTGCCCAATAGAATGGGTTATCAGCTCTAAGTGCTTCCATAATTGGTGATCAATAAAACAAGAATCAAGTGAAGAAAGGCACAAATCCAATAAACCATCTCTGGGGAAAAGGAATATTAAAAGTCAGAAAAAGCTTGTTAAATCAACATATAAATGTTAAAAGACACATGTTGCTTATTTATTCTGCTTTGCAATAGTAACAGTGAAATGAAAGATCTAGTTTAGCTTCCCATTATAAATGTATATAATAATAAATTTGCATTACTTAGCAATGCCTTTTTATGCATTGCGCATCTTTACTTTTTGCAAGAAATACATTGAAAACAGGGATAACCTGACCCAGCCCATTCCCTACCACTGCTAACATCGCTTAACTGTTTGTGGCCAGAGTTGATGCAGACTTGAAAATGGACCAATCAGATTACAACTTGGTGGAATTTGATTGATCTATTTTTTAAGCAGTATACATTTGCAGGGAGAATTTAGATTATACTGTTTCAACTCAGAATTCTTTGTATTGACCATCCCTAGTGGCCAAGTGGCCAACACTGCAACTTCATACAAGTTTAGTGCAGCTCACTTGTATTTCACACTGTTTTTTGTTTGGCTTTTTATAAAGACATGGGGAGTGTAATGATCGGTGTCAGCACACAGAGAGAATCTGATTGTTGATGATCTGCAGAATCATCAACAATACAGATGTATACTCGATTATGGATGATCTGCAGAATCACCAATAATACAAGTATGACTAACCTCTGGACACCTAATGAGTAAATGTATTGGAAGAACTGGAGGCTATCTCCCGAGGACCGGGAGATATGAGAGACTCGGCCAAGAGCCACCTGAGGGGCAGGTGACCCCGGGCAGTGCAGAAACTATCTCTTGATAGTGAGGACCTGGTAACCAGGGATAACAGTATTAGATGGTGAACTGTACTGCAGCCAGAGGGAGGGACCACTGGCTGCTAACAGGCCGGACTCTCTGAGGAGCGGGAATCCTGGTTGCAGCTGACACCTGATGGAATGGTGTCACTGCTAATACTGATAGACTGAGCAACTCAGGGAGAGTGACAGCTAGGATAGTCGGGCAAGCCAGGTCGGCAACACACGAGCAGATGAGGTACAGAGACAGAAGACTGATTCGGTAACCGGTACAGGCAGGGTCTGGCAACAGGTAGACAGATATGCAGAGGTACCGAATCAGAAAGCGAGAGAAAGGTTAACAGAGCAAATAGTCATAACATATAAACATAACAGAGTCCTAGACTGGGGTGTGAGCTCCTTGATCTCGACACCCGGGAACTAGTCTAGAGTAACACAGTAATGACACAGAGTCCCTAAGCTTGGGTGTGAGGCCCTTGGTCACAACACCCTGGAACTGGTCTAAAGTATAACACAGCAATGACACAGTATCCCTAAGCTTGAGTGTGAGGTCCGTGGTCTCAACACCCTGGAACTGGTCTAAAGTATAACACAGCAATGACACAGTATCCCTAAGCTTGGGTGTGAGGTCCGTGGTCTCAACACCCTGGAACTGGTCTAAAGTATAACACAGTAATGACACAGATTCCCTAAGCTTGGGTGTGAGGTCCGTGGTATCAACACCCTGGAACTGGTCTAACATATAACACAAACGTATTCTGGCTAAGTGTGAATTACCAGGTCCTCCTGGTTCTAACACACTGTGAGATCTGACTGGTCTGAGTGCTCACACGTAAGTATTCGCAACGGCAGACAACCAGCAACTGACAGGCAAGAAGTATATACAGAGCAGCGCTCCTCAGCGCCGCCCAGCCCCACTTAGCCAATCAACTACTACGCTGGAATCAGCTGATCGTCCTGATCAGCTGATCCCTCTCCTATTGGCATAAAGGTCCTGCCTTCTAGCACGCGCGCGTAGCTCTCCATCTGTGTGCACTACTAGGCTCAGACACACCAGACGCACGCTGCTGTGCGGAAACCGCCGGCCTGAACGCGGAGACAGCCGCCCCGCTGTCAGGCCGCGTGGCGGTGTCTCCGCATTTCATTACAGTACCCCCCCGAGGAGTGGACTCCGGACACTTCCCACCAGGCTTCCCGGGATGTGAGTCATGAAATTCTTTCTTTAATTCCTCCGCATGCATGCGAGAATCTGGCACCCAAGTTCTTTTCTCCACACCATATCCTTCCAGTGGACCAGATACTGCACGGAATTCTGCACTAAACGAAAATCCAGAATCCTTTCAATCTCATATTCTGGTTGTATATATATATCAAATAGCGCTGCAATGTTCATATACCAATAATAATTGAATCAAGCTAGAAAAGTTCCTGTAAAAGTCTCCAGAAATTTAACTGAAAAGTTCCAATTAGAAGTCTCTGTGTATGCGCCTCTCTGTAGGATGTAGCAAATCCCTTCTGCAAATTTTCTGTATAGATAGCGCTTCACTTCAATAGATAGATAAAAGGTAATTTGTCCCCTTTAGGACCCATTCAGATGGACCACTGTCAGACTGGTCATTAACGCTTTAGGGGTGTTCCTCGTTGACATCCGTCCGGGGAGTCCTTATTGCGCTGCCCGTCTGCCGTCTGTGTAGGGTAATGCCTCCTATATGGATAGATGACTCCAATATATCTGGATGCCTTCAATGCTCCTCATAGAGGGTAGATGTCTTCAATATACCTCATAGAGGGAATGAATAGACCATAGCGTAACTCCGTAAAAATATAACAAATGTATTTGTACATTTGTATAAATGTATGTATTGGTGGAGCCACAGGACAAACCAGGAACTATACTCTAACGTGGGAACGGACGGCGAGAATCGAGTGGGACGGAGAACCTCTATAGGCCTTACCCGGGAGGCACGGGGGAGAGCCCGTTACTCACTCTAAACGTCTGTACTAAACCGCATGCTTGTGAGTACATTCTAAGGAATAAATTTGTTATATTTTTATGGAGTTACGCTATGGTCTATTCATTCCCTCTATGATGTATATTGGAAACATCTACCCTCTATGAGGAGCATTGAAGGCGTCCAGATATATTGGAGTCATCTATCCATATAGGAGGCATTACCCTACACGGACGGCAGACGGGCAGCGCAATAAGGACTCCCCGGACGGATGTCAACGAGGAACACCCCCCTGAACACCCAGTTTGGGTGACAGCTGCTTCAAGGCAAAATGTCGAGTGGACACCCACACCTAGTCTCCTGGAGAGAACTTCCACTCTACGGACCGCCTTTTATCTGCCTGTCTTTTCTGGGTCTGGAAAGCTTTCCCCAGGTTCCTTTTAACCATTCCCCAAATCTCCTTTAAAGCTCTCTGCCAATCCTCCAGAGCCGGGAATGGAGTAGATGCCACCGGCAATGGAACAAACTTAGGTGATCTTCCCGAGACTACCTGGAATGGGGAAAATCCTGAAGAGGAGCTTTTCAGGTTGTTGTGCGCAAATTCCGCGAACGGCAAAAACTTCACCCAATCGGCTTGCGCATCTGCAACATAACATCTGAGAAACTGTTCTAGGGATTGGTTAACCCTCTCGGTCTGGCCATTGGTCTGTGGGTGGTAGCCTGATGAGAATGCAAGGTCCATATCCAGTTGATGGCAAAAGGCTCTCCAAAACTTAGAAACAAATTGGACTCTCCGATCTGACACTATATTTTCCGGAATGCCATGCAGCCGGAAAATGTGCTGGATGAAGAGATCAGCCAATACCTGGGCCGAGGGGAGTCCTTTCAAAGAAACAAAATGAGCCATCTTACTGAATCGGTCCACTACCACACAAATGACCGTCTTGCCCTCAGACCTGGGGAGTTCACCCACAAAATCCATGGACACATGGGTCCATGGTTCACTTGGAACTGGCAAGGGTTGTAAAGTGCCAACAGGGGCCTGACGAGAGGGTTTGCTCCTAGCACACACTGCACACTCTCTTACAAACTCCTTACAATCTGTTGCCAACGTAGGCCACCAAGCACATCTGGCCAACAAATCCTGAGTCCTGGTGGCCCCGGGATGACCAGCATTCTTGTGGGAATGAAACAGTTGCAAGAGTTGGAGACGGAAAGGCAGTGGCACAAACATGACCCCATCAGGCTTTCCCTCAGGAACATCCTGTTGGCAAGGACTCAGAGTGACTGTCCAATCCTTCCAGGTCTCAGTGGCTGCCAGCACTACCTTCTGAGGTAGAATGGTCTCAGGGGCTGAGGACTGTACTGTCTCGGGCTCGAAACACCTGGACAAGGCATCGGCCTTGATGTTTTTACTACTAGGGGTATACGTAATTACAAATCTGAATCTTGCAAAGAACAGGGACCACCGGGCCTGACGGGGGCTAAGTCTCTTGGCACCCTCGATGTACTCCAAATTCTTATAATCTGTGTAAACTGTGATGGTGTGTTCTGCACCTTCTAACCAGTGTCACCATTCCTCAAAAGCTAATTTGATGGCTAAAAGCTCCCGATTGCCTATGTCGTAGTTTTTCTCTGCGGGTGAAAACCTACGAGAAAAGTAGGCACATGGGTGGAGTTTGCCCTGCAAGCCTGATCTCTGAGACAATACAGCTCCCACCCCCACCTCTGAAGCATCAACCTCCACAATAAAGGGAAAGGTGACATCAACATCTCTCAATATAGGTGCGGAACAAAAACGTTTTTTTCAGTGTAGAAAAAGCAGCATGGGCCTCTGCTGACCAGTGGTGAGTATCAGCCTCTTTCTTGGTGAGACTGGTGAGGGGCGAGACTATGGTAGAGTACCCCTTTATAAACCTCCTGTAGTAGTTGGCAAAACCCAGAAATCTCTGGAGTGCCTTCAGTCCTACAGGCTGAGGCCACTCCAGAACAGCAGCAACCTTTCCTGGATCCATGGAGAAGCCGGATGTAGAGATAATGTACCCCAAGATGGCAACTGAGGTCACTTTGAAGAGGCATTTCTCTAATTTGGCATAAAGCAGATTCTGTCTTAACTTCTCTAGAACAAACTTAACCACTTCCCGACCGCCGTATTGACAATTGGCGGCCGGGAAGTGGACCCCACAAGGACCGCCGTATAGACAAATGGCGGTGGTCCTTGTAGGGGCATGGGCAGAGCGATCGCGTCATCCGTGACGCGATCCTCCGCCGGCGCCTGTCTCCGCTCACCCGCCGCATGTTAACCCGACGATCGCCACATACAAAGTGTATAATACAATTTGTAATGTTTACAAAGTGTATTATACAGGCTGTCTCCTGCCCTGGTGGTCCCAGGCTGTTCCGGCCACCGCGAATCAGCTGATGCTGAGCCGCTGCTGAGGAGACCAGGATGGCACATGGAGGGAGGCGACAGCTGCAGCAGGAGCCGCCGATCAGAGCAGCATGGAGCCCCGGGAGACAACCCACGCAGCTTCTCTGCCGCCGCTCCCCAGCCAACCAAAGCCACGTGGAGCCTCAGCCATGGATAGCTCCTGGATCTGAGTGAGAGCCGCCATCAGGTCACTGGCCATGCTGCCCTTTCAGCCAGCAGACACTGTAGCAACCATCGGGATGCCAGCTTCACACTGCCCCAGCAGCCATTAGACCCATGTCTCCTTCACTGCTGCCAGAGACTCTCCACCACAGGGTCAACAAGGTACCCGATATCCTGCACTCCACCATCACTGTGCCTGCAGCCCCATTGTTGACCAGGCCACTAGCAGCAACGCCCAGGGACTATCTCTCTCCTCGGTCACCCATTGGGACTTTTTGACCAGGCCACTAGCCAGCTGCAGCAATGCCCAGGGACTATCTCTCTCCTCTCCTCCTCTCTCTCTCTCGCTGCTCTGTCCTCACTTTCTCTCTCACCTTATCTTCCTTCCTTTCTCTTGCATCTTCTCTCTCATCTCTCTCTTTTCCCCAGGGTTGGACTGGGGGGGCATCTGATTCAAGTATCGCTGCAGAAGCGTTTGAGTGCCTATACGGCAGCGGATTACCCCCTCCAGTCCTTCTCCGGGTCCACTTGTAAACTTCTATTCTCTATATCTCTCTACGCTGCTTTTCCCGGAATCCTGGGGGGCATCCAATTAGCTGCAGAGCTGTTGAGCGCTGCAGAGAAGGTAGCGCTCCACTCACATAGCACTGGATGTCTCCTCGGGACCTTCCACTATGTAACTATGTAACTAAGTATTATGTTCCATGCACTGTGTACTCACTACTAAATGTAATGTACATTACTGCTTGCGTTTTGCTGTACCATCACCGACCCTGTATGTGCCAAAAATAATTCCGGGTACAACCCCCGTTGTACTTGGCGAAATAAAGTGATTCTGATTCTGATTCTGATGTCGCACCCAAGCACACTGATTTCTCCCCCCCCTGCCCCAGATCGCCCACAGCACCCCTCAGACCCCCCCCCCCTGCCCACCCCCCAGACCCCTGTTTGCACCCAATCACCCCCCTAATCACCCATCAATCACTCCCTGTCACTATCTGTCAACGCTATTTTTTTTACCCCCCCCTACCCCCTGCCCCGTCCTGATCACCCCCCCCACCCCTCAGATTCTCCCCAGACCCCCCCCCCCCCAGACCCCCCCCCCCTGTGTACTGTATGCATCTATCCCCCCTGATCACCTGTCAATCACCTGTCAATCACCTGTCAATCCCCCATCAATCACCCCCTGTCACTGCCACCCATCAATCAGCCTCTAACCTGCCCCTTGCGGGCAATCTGATCACCCACCCACACCGATAGATCGCCCGCAGATCCGACATCAGATCACCACCCAAGCGCAGTGTTTACATCTATTCTCTCCTCTAAACACCTCTATCCCCCCTGATCACCTGTCAATCACCTGTCAATCACCTGTCAATCACCTGTCAATAACCCATCAATCACCCATCAATCACCCCCTATCACCACCTGTCACTGTTACCCATCAGATCAGACCCTAATCTGCCCCTTGCGGGCACCCAATCACCCACCTACACGCTCAGATTGCCCTCAGACCCCCCCTTATCAATTCGCCAGTGCAATATTTACATCTGTGCTTCCCTGTAATAACCCACTGATCACCTGTCAATCACCCATCAATCACCCCCTGTCACTGCCACCCATCAATCACCCTCTGTCACTGCCACCCATCAATCAGCCCCTAACCTGCCCCTTGCGGGCAATCTGATCACCCACCCACACCAATAGATCGCCCGCAGATCCGACATCAGATCACCACCCAAGCGCAGTGTTTACATCTATTGTCTCCTCTAAACACCCACTAATTACCCATCAATCACCCCCTATCACCACCTGTCACTGTTACCCATCAGATCAGACCCTAATCTGCCCCTTGCGGGCACCCAATCACCCGCCTACACGTTCAGATTGCCCTCAGACCCCCCTTATCAATTCGCCAGGGCATTATTTACATCTGTCCTTCCCTGTAATAAACCACTGATCACCCATCAATCACCCCCTGTCACTGCCACTCATCAATCAGCCCCTAACCTGCCCCTTGCGGGCAATCTGATCACCCACCCACACCAATAGTTTGCCCGCAGATCCGACGTCAGATCACCTCCCAAGTGCAGTGTTAATATCTGTTCTCTACCCTAAACACCCACTAATTACCCATCAATCACCTCCTGTCACTGCTACCTATCAGATTAGACCCCTATCTGCCCCTAGGGCACTCAATCACCCGCCCACACCCTCAGAATGCCCTCAGGCCCCAGCCCTGATCACCTCGCCAGTGCATTGCTTGCATCTATTCCCCCCTCTAATCACACCTTGAGACACCCATCAATCACCTCCTGTCACCCCCTAGCACACCTACCCATCAGATCAGGCCCTAATTTGCCCCGTGTGGGCTCCTGATCACTCGGCCAAACCCTCAGATCCCCCTCAGACCCCCTTCCGATCACCTCCCCAGTGCATTGATTGCATCTATTTTCCCCTCTAACCACCCCCTGAGACACCCATCAATCACCTCCTGTCACCCCCTAGCAGAGCCGGGATAAGGTCCTCCAGCTCCCAAGGCTGAGACACCAAAGTGCGCCCCCCCATCCCTCCCACCCCAGCCGTCACACACTGATTGCTATTAGACTAAGAGGGCCACACCCTCCCCAACACCTTAATATCTAGTTATCTGGATTGCAGTCACTGCTGTGTATCCCCTTTTCTTATTTCTTTCTGCTTCATACACAATTAGGAATGACAACTGAATGAATTCTGCGCCCCCTCCGACACTGCGCCCTGAGGCTGGAGCCTCTCCAGCCTATGCCTCGGCCCGGCCCTGTCCCCTAGCACTCCTATCCATCAGATCAGGCCCAATACAACCTGTCATCTAAAAGGCCACCCTGCTTATGACCGGTTCCACAAAATTCGCCCCCTCATAGACCACCTGTCATCAAAATTTTCAGATGCTTATACCCCTGAACAGTCATTTTGAGACATTTGGTTTCCAGACTACTCACGGTTTTGGGCCCGTAAAATGCCAGGGCGGTATAGGAACCCCACAAACTGACCCCATTTTAGAAAAAAGACACCCCAATGTATTCTGTTAGGTGTATGACGAGTTCATAGAAGATTTTATTTTTTGTCAAAAGTTAGCGGAAATTGATTTTTGTTTTTTTTTCACAAAGTGTCATTTTTCACTAACTTGTGACAAAAAATAAAATCTTCTATGAACTCGCCATACACCTAACGGAATACCTTGGGGTGTCTTCTTTCTAAAATGGGGTCACTTGTGGGGTTCCTATACTGCCCTGGCATTTTAGGGGCCCTAAACCGTAAGGAGTAGTCTAGAAAACAAATGCCTCAAAATGACCTGTGATTAGGACGTTGGGCCCCTTAGCGCACCTAGGCTGCAAAAAAGTGTCACACATGTGGTATCGCCGTACTCAGGAGAAGTAGTATAATGTGTTTTGGGGTGTATTTTTACACATACCCATGCTGGGTGGGAGAAATCTCTCTGTAAATGGACAATTGTGTGTAAAAAAAAATCAAACAATTGTCATTTACAGAGATATTTCTCCCACCCAGCATGGGTATGTGTAAAAATACACCCCAAAACACATTATACTACTTCTCCTGAGTACGGCGGTACCACATATGTGGCACTTTTTTACACCCTAAGTACGCTAAGGGGCCCAAAGTCCAATGAGTACCTTTAGGATTTCACAGGTCATTTTGCGACATTGTTGGTTTCAAGACTACTCCTCACGGTTTAGGGCCCCTAATATGCCAGGGCAGTATAGGAACCCCACGAATGACCCCATTCTAGAAAGAAGACACCCAAAGGTATTCCGTTAGGAGTATGGTGAGTTAATAGAAGATTTTATTTTTTGTCACAAGTTAGCGGAAAATGACACTTTGTGAAAAAAAAACAATTAAAATCAATTTCCGCTAACTTGTGACAAAAAAATAAAAACTTCTATGAACTCACCATACTCCTAACGGAATACCTTGGGGTGTCTTCTTTCTAAAATGGGGTCATTAGTGGGGTTTCTATACTGCCCTGGCATTTTAGGGGCCCTAAACCGTGAGGAGTAGTCTTGAAACAAAAATGACCTGTGAAATCCTAAAGGTACTCATTGGACTTTGGGCCCCTTAGCGCAGTTAGGCTGCAAAAAAGTGCCAATAATGTGGTATCGCCGTACTCGGGAGAAGTAGTATAATGTGTTTTGGGGTGTATTTTTACACATACCCATGCTGGGTGGGAGAAATACCTCTGTAAATGACAATCTTTTGATTTTTTTACACACAATTGTCCATTTACAGAGTTATTTCTCCCACCCAGCATGGGTATGTGTAAAAATACACCCCAAAACACATTGTACTACTTCTCCCGAGTACGGCGATACCACATGTGTGGCACTTTTTTGCACCCTAACTGCGCTAAGGGGCCCAAAGTCCAATATGTACCTTTAGGATTTCACAGGTCATTTTGAGAAATTTTGTTTCAAGACTACTCCTCACGGTTTAGGGCCCCTAAAATGCCAGGACAGTATAGGAACCCCACAAATGACTCCATTTTACAAAGAAGTCACCCCAAGGTATTCTGTTAGTAGTACGGTGAGTTCATAGAAGATTTTGTTTTTTGTCACAAGTTAGCGGAAATTGATTTTTATTGGTTTTTTTCACAAAGTGTCATTTTCCGCTAACTTGTGACAAAAAATAAAATCTTCTATGAACTCACCGTACTACTAACGGAATACCTTGGGGTGTCTTCTTTCTAAAATGAGGTCATTTGTGGGGTTCCTATACTGTCCTGGCATTTTAGGGGCCCTAAACCGTGAGGAGTAGTCTTGAAACGAAATTTCTCAAAATGACCTGTGAAATCCTAAAGGTACTTGGACTTTGGGCCCCTTAGCGCGGTTAGGGTGCAAAAAAGTGCCACACATGTGGTATCACCGTACTCAGGAGAAGTAGTATAATGTGTTTTGGGGTGTATTTTTACACATACCCATGCTGAGTGGGAGAAAGATCTCTGTAAATGGACAATTGTGTGTAAAAAAAATTAAAAAAATTGTCATTTACAGAGATATTTCTCCCACCCAGCATCGGTATGTGTAAAAATACACCCCAAAACACATTATACTACTTCTCCTGAGGACGGCAATACCACATGTGTGGGACTTTTTTGCAGCCTAACTGCGCTAAGGGGCCCAAAGTCCAATGAGCACCTTTAGGCTTTACAGGGGTGCTTACAAATTAGCACCCCCCAAAATGCGAGGACAGTAAACACACCCCACAAATGACCCCATTTTGGAAAGTAGACACTTTAAGGTATTCAGAGAGGGGCATGGCGAGTCCGTGGCAGATATCATTTTTTTTTGTCGCAAGTTAGAAGAAATGGAATTTTTTTTTTTTTTGTCACAAAGTGTCATTTTCCGCTTACTTGTGACAAAAATTAATATCTTCTATGAACTCACTATGCCTCTCAGTGAATACTTTGGGATGTCTTCTTTCCAAAATGGGGTCATTTGGGGGGTATTTATACTATCCTGGAATTCTAGCCCCTCATGAAACATGTCAGGTGGTCAGAAAAGTCATAGATGCTTGAAAATGGGAAAATTCACTTTTTGCACCATAGTTTGTAAACGCTATAACTTTTACCCAAACCAATAAATATACACTGAATGGGTTTTTTTTATCAAAAACATGTTTGTCCACATTTTTCGCGCTGCATGTATACAGAAATTTTACTTTATTTGAAAAATGTCAGCACAGAAAGTTAAAAAAATCATTTTTTTGCCAAAATTCATGTCTTTTTTGATGAATATAATAAAAAGTAAAAATTGCAGGAGCAATCAAATAGCACCAAAAGAAAGCTTTATTAGTGACAAGAAAAGGAGCCAAAATTCATTTAGGTGGTAGGTTGTATGAGCGAGCAATAAACCGTGAAAGCTGCAGTGGTCTGAATGGAAAAAAAGTGGCCGGTCCTTAAGGGGGGTAAAGCCCACGGTCCTCAAGTGGTTAACATGCTTGCGGTGTTCCGAGAGATTGGATGAAAAAATCAGTATATCGTCCAGATAGACCAAGACGAACTTCCCCAACACCTCCCTGAATACCTCATTAATCAACTCCTGGAAGACGGCCGGAGCGTTACACAACCTGAAGGGCATCACCAGATACTCGTAATGCCCGTCGGGCGTGTTAAAGGCCGTCTTCCATTCGTCACCATCCCTAATGCGAACTAGATTGTAAGCTCCTTTCAGATCTAGCTTTGAAAAAATCTTGGCGTTGGTAACCTGAGTGAGTAAATCGCCAATCAAGGGTAAAGGATAATGATTTTTCACTGTGATCTTGTTTAAGCCTCGATAATCAATGCAGAGGCGAAGGCCTCCATCTTTTTTCTTCACAAAAAATAACCCTGCCCCCCTGGTGAACGAGAGGGACGGATGAACCCCTTAGCCAAGTTTTCTCTGATGTATTCCTGCATAGCTAGTTTCTCAGGCCCAGACAGATTATAGAGGTGATCCCTGGGAGGCATACAACCAGATCTCAAATCGATGGGACAATCGAAGGCACGGTGGAGGGGAAGTTTATCTGCTGATTTAGGACAGAACACGTCAGCAAATTCTGCGTATTGCTTTGGCACACCTTCAATCTGAATCTTGGTGTTCCCCATGGTTACCTTCGCTAAACAATGATGATAACAATGGGTAGACCAGCTCATTAGCTGACATGAAACCCAATCTATCTGAGGGGAATGAAGCTGTAACCATGGCATGCCAAGAATGACGGTGGAGGTTGCCATACGCAGGACCAGAAATTGCAGATTCTCCTTATGTAGCACCCCAACACTGAACCTCAAATTCGGGGTTCGAGACAGAGGATGTCTACTTTGCAGAGGAGAATCATCTACAGCAATAGCCAAAACCTGTTGGTCCAATGGGAGCATATGAATCCCCAATTTTTTTGCAAACTCGTAATCTATACAGTAAGCTGCTGAACCAGAGTCTATGAAAGCTTCAGTGGTAACAGTCTGGCCCTCCCATGTGACTGAACAGGGAAGGAGCAAACAATTGTTGTTTAGAGGTAAAGCCTGCGCGCCTAGGGTATTACCTCTGACTACACCTAGGCGGCAGCGTTTCCCGACTTCTTGGGACAATTCTGCACCTTATGACCCTCCTCTGCACAGTATAAACAGAGCTGTTCTGTTTTCCTGCGATTCCTCTCCACCCGTGTCAATTTGGACTGTCCAATTTGCATAGGCTCTGGCAGAGGTGAGACGGGTGGAGGAGAGGCGTAGGAGACATATCTCACAGTGTTCTTACCGCGGGTTTGTTTCTGATACCGTAAACGGCGGTCAACCCGTACTGCTAAAGCGATTGCCTCATCAATAGTTTTTGATTCAGGGTGTCCTAACATCAAATCTGAGACTGCGTCTGACAACCCTGATAAAAAACAGTCTAACAGTGCAAAAGACCCCCACCTAGCTGACACAGACCACTTCCTGAATTCAGCTGCATAGACTTCTATTGGATACTTGCCTTGACGCAAGGTCTTAAGCTTCCGCTCAGCAGTGGAGGCAATGTCCGGATCATCATAAATTATGGCCATGGCTTTAAAAAATTCTTCCACGGACGTTAAAGCCTCATGCCCTACCTGCAGACTATATGCCCAAGTTTGAGAATCTCCTGACAGAAGGGTCTTAATGAATGTAATTCTCTGTGCCTCAGTTCCTGACGAATTGGGTCTGGGTTCAAAATACAACATTACTCGATTCTTAAAGTTCTGAAAGTCAGATCTATGACCAGAAAACCTTTCGGGTACAGACATGCGTACGTCTGTAACTGGAGGGGATCGCAATGTGTTTACAGCCTTCTGAAGGACATGTATGGACCCAGACAATGCTGTGATCTGGGTCTGATGACCATCCAGCACCCTGATGAAATTCTCCACCGAGGTGGTGAGTGCATCAAGACGGCTGTAAAGTGCGTCCATTTTGTTTTTCAGGTCTGCCATTCTGTAATGATCGGTGTCAGCACACAGAGAGAATCTGATTGTTGATGATCTGCAGAATCATCAACAATACAGATGTATACTCGATTATGGATGATCTGCAGAATCACCAATAATACAAGTATGACTAACCTCTGGACACCTAATGAGTAAATGTATTGGAAGAACTGGAGGCTATCTCCCGAGGAGCGGGAGATATAAGAGACTCGGCCAAGAGCCACCTGAGGGGCAGGTGACCCCGGGCAGGGCAGAAACTATCTCTTGATAGTGAGGACCTGGTAACCAGGGATAACAGTATTAGATGGTGAACTGTACTGCAGCCAGAGGGAGGGACCACTGGCTGCTAACAGGCCGGACTTTCTGAGGAGCGGGAGTCCTGGTTGCAGCTGACACCTGATGGAATGGTGTCACTGCTAATACTGATAGACTGAGCACTCAGGGAGAGTGACAGCTAGGATAGTCGGGCAGGCCAGGTTGGCAACACACGAGCAGATGAGGTACAGAGACAGAAGACTGATTCGGTAACCGGTACAGGCAGGGTCTGGCAACAGGTAGACAGATATGCAGAGGTACCGAATCAGAAAGCGAGAGAAAGGTCAACAGAGCAAATAGTCATACCATATAAACATAACAGAGTCCTAGACTGGGGTGTGAGCTCCTTGATCTCGACACCCAGGAACTAGTCTAGAGTAACACAGTAATGACACAGAGTCCCTAAGCTTGGGTGTGAGGTCCTTGGTCACAACACCCTGGAACTGGTCTAAAGTATAACACAGCAATGACAGAGTTTCCCTAAGCTTGGGTGTGAGGTCCGTGGTCTCAACACCCTGGAACTGGTCTAAAGTATAACACAGCAATGACACAGTATCCCTAAGCTTGGGTGTGAGGTCCGTGGTCTCAACACCCTGGAACTGGTCTAAAGTATAACACAGCAATGACACAGTATCCCTAAGCTTGGGTGTGAGGTCCGTGGTCTCAACACCCTGAAACTGGTCTAAAGTATAACACAGTAATGACACAGATTCCCTAAGCTTGGGTGTGAGGTCCGTGGTCTCAACACCCTGGAACTGGTGTAACATATAACACAAACGTATTCTGGCTAAGTGTGAATTCCCAGGTCCTCCTGGTTCTAACACACTGTGGGATCTGACTGGTCTGAGTGCTCCCATGTAAGTATTCCCAACGGCAGACAACCAGCAACTGACAGGCAAGAAGTATATATAGAGCAGCGCTCCTCAGTGCAGCCCAGCCCCACTTAGCCAATCACCTACTACGCTGGGATCAGCTGATCGTCCTGATCAGCTGATCCCTCTCCTATTGGCATAAAGGTCCTGCCTCCTAGCGCGCGCGAGTGTAGCTCTCCATCTGTGTGCATTACTAGGCTCAGACACACCAGACGCACGCTGCTGTGCAGAAACCGCCAGCCTGAACGTGGAGACAGCCACCCTGCTGTCAGGCCGCGCGGCTGTGTCTCCGCAATCCATTACAGGGAGGGTGTAGGAAGAGTAAACATTTTATTACACACTGAGACAGAGGAAATGCACAGATATTGATAATGAAACTCTGCAGAGCTGTAGTACTGCAATGCTGCAGTGTTGGCCACAAAGAGTTTCCAGCAGCAGAGAGGAGGTGGGCTTGTTTCAGACTGTTATCACAGTGAAAGAGTTATTAGTGCCCACTCTTAGCTCATACTGGAAAACCTAATTTGGGGGATGTGATAGCTTAGGAATTAAGACCATATACAGATTGTTTTTGTCACTCTATCCAAGTTACATCTAAAATCCAATTAAGAAGCCCGTTTTGCAAGCCCAGCAAGCCAGATAGTAATCCAAAATGGTGTGAAGGTTTTTATGTACAATGGTCATGACATATAAGAAAAAAAATAAAAGGCAGTTTCAACTTTTTGTGTTTGTCGCCTTATCAGTAAACTATTTCTAGCTATAGCTAGCTAACTATAAACTTAAAACGAGGTGAAGAAAATACCAAAAAGTCAATATACAGATCATTTCTTTCACTGCTGGGGAGTGCATTCCACCAAAGGGAGAACCTGTTGGAAACTCCTTTGGCACTCAGAGGTTTCATGGCAATATTCAAATATCCAACCAGCACCAGCAGTTTTGTAAAATTAATCTTCTTTGTAAGTTCACAACACTGTGGTTCACAGGACTGAATTTTTTAACTACAGTATTTATAAAGATTTATGATCTGAGACTAAGTTTTAAAAATTTAAACAACTAACATAAAATAATTACTTTTTCCAGATTTCCCATAGAGGAAATCTGTAACACTGTTACAGATAACAACACTTATTACTAAACCTTTAAAGGGACCTTGAACAGAGGTAAAATAAGGTAATCTGGATTTACCCGGGGATTCCTCCAGCCTCACGTGAGGTCCCTCGGCCCGTGAGGTCCCTTGGCGTGCGTACATGCAAAAAGGACATCGGGAAAAAAGAGCGCCTGGTGTAAACATTAATCTGAATTATTGTTTATAAAACAATTATATTTTAATATTTCGTTTAGAATAATGTTTTACAAATTCAAATCATTAAATAATGTCTATGAAATGCTGGATTGGTAAAACGCTATTCTCTGTGATTATAGATGGAAAATTACAATAACGTTTGTATATTCACAATGATGATTATAAGTATTACGATTTAAAACGGATTTTACATAAACGATGTTTGTACTGTTTTTTTTTTTTTTTTTATGATTTAACCAGATCAGGATCCAGAAACATATCTTTACATTTTATACTACTATAAAGTTTCTAAACAATATTTTGTAACACAATTTTAATTATAAAATTGATAAACCTTTAAAAAGTCATTTAGTACAGATTCAAACTTAATTCACATTTTTCAAAAAATCAAATCATAAAAAAATATATGTATGTTCGGCAAAGAAAAGTGTACCCTACCTAGGAATACAAATTCCCAACACTTCTGCTAAACTATATGACACCAACTACATCCCATTATTACGGGATTTAAAAGTAGAATTAAACCACCTTGGGAAATTTTAACTTTCATGGGCAGGTAGAATGAATGTATACAAAATGGTAACACTACCAAAAATTCTTTATATGTTCAGATCAGTAATAATCCCCCTCAAGAAATCATTTTTTACCAATCTAAATGGGATGATAGGTAAATTTATTTGGGCAGGGAAAAAAACCCGCATTAAAAGAGATATTTTATATATTCCTAAAAAATTAGGCGGTTTAGGCCTCCCAGATATAGAGGCATACTACTACGCGTGTATTTTAGACCAATCCAAATTCTGATGGAGTAATACAACAGTTAAATCCTGGGCAAGCATAGAAGAGAACCTTGCTAAATTCTCTCTCAAAGATACTGTATATTGTTAGGAACTCTCTTAGGAACAAAAACTCCTCTACTAACCCAACCGTTATGTATTGCCACAATCCAAGCCTGGCAACAACTTAAAAAATACATTAACACTGCCAAAACAGACCAACCTGCTATCTAAGTTCCTCTTCATTCTCTAGCTTCTTTAATAGGGGATATAGATGTGTCAGCATGGGTCAAAGCCGGGATTACCCACTTATCTAATATATGGTCAGATCACAGTATCTTGCCCTTCAGCACGATCAAACAGAAATTTCAGCTGAATGATAAACAAATCGTCTCCTACCTAAGGTTGGCCCACTGGGCTACAACCATTAGGATTCCATTTCCTACACTACCCCAATCTATATACTCCTTTTTAAACAGTACAATATCTTTAAAGCGAGGCATATCGATCTGCTATCAAGAACTCACTAAAAACTATGAAGTACGACTCAACAGATATCTAAACGTATGGTCATATGACTTACACAAACAAATATCCAGAGATGAACTGCGCTCTGAACTAAAACTGGCCTCCAGATATTCACTTTGCCTATCACACTGGGAGTCCCTTCAAAAAATCTTTCTAAAAAGCTACCTAACACCGCGTAAATTGGCCTCTTTTGACTCCTCAGTAACGAATTTATGCTGGAGAGGTTGTGGTTCAACAGGACTTCACATCCTCTGGGAATGCCCTAAACTCACTCATATTTGGACAGCTGTCCAAACCTTCTAGCAAAAATCTTAAAAGCCTCTTTCACCCTAGCGCCTCAATTAGCCTTACTAAACATAGGCCTCGATCTCATCCCTCTGAATTATAGGCTTATATTTTTCCACACACTAGCTTCAACTAGATACTTCATATGTAGCCAGTGGAAAAGCTCAGAGGTTCCTTCACTTGCCCAAATAATACAAACTACTAACTATAATCTGAAATTAGAAAACATATTGAGGAGTAAATATAACATAACTGAAACAACAGCTATTATGTCTATCCCAAACTAATCTTAGGAGACAGACCCCACAAAATGAACACCCTAATACTAATTCGGCCAGTAATTAAATCAGACTACCACAACTAACAGGTATTAGTAATGCATCATCACAGGATCTTTGGTGGGACAGTTTCTTGTTTTACCCTTGTTTCGCTCTTTTCAGGGCGGTAATAAAAAGACTGCAAGCAATTAGGTAAACAGATATCGGGTTCCTCAGACACATATAAATAAGATATGTGTAGCTTGGCAACGCCAAAAGGTAGATATACTATGTATCATTGTTTTGAGGTCCCAGATTTAACACTACGTTACATTATACTATAGATTGTTGTTGCTAATTGCCGCGTCTCTGCGCTATATACTGTTCTGTGCAATGTGTTTAAAAGTAAGAATGTTATAATACTAATATAATGCTGTATTTTGTTGAAAATTTTCAATAAAAAGATAAAGTTGAAAAAAAAAAATATATAAGTATGTTCGTAATAACTGCAGTAAAACATTAGTAAATATTACTAACATTTTACTACAACTAAACCTAACCCTATTCTCACACAGAACCCTCCCTCTACCTATCCCTAACCCTTAGACCCCCCCTGTTGGTGCCTAACCCTAAGACCCCCCTGGTGGTGCCTAACTATAAGATCCCCCTGGTGGTGCCTAACCCTAAGACCCTGCTGGTGGCGCCTAACCCTAAGATCCCCCTGGTGGTGCCTAACCCTAAGACCCCCCCCTGGTGGTGCCTAACCCTAAGATCCTCCTGGTGGTGCCTAACCATAAGACCCCCCTTTTGGTGCCTAACCCTAAGACCCCCCTGGGAGTGCCTAACCCTAAGATCCCCCTGGTGGTGCCTAACCCTAAGACCCCCCTGGTGGCTTACCCTAAGATCCCCCTGGTGGTGGCTAACCCTAATTCTCCCCTGGTGGTGCCTAACCCTAAGATCCCCCTGGTGGTGCCTAACCCTAAGACCCCCCTGGGGGTGCCTAACCCTAAGACCCCCCCTGGGGGTGCCTAACCCTAAGACCCCCCGGGTGGTGCCTAACCCTAAGATCCCTCTGGTGGTGCCTAACCCTAAATCTCCCCTGGTGGTGCCTAACCCTAAATCTCCCCTGGTGGTGCCCAACCCTAAATATCCACTAGTGGTGCCTAACCCTAAGACCCCCTGGTGCTGCCTAACCGTAAGACCCCCTTGGTGGCACCTAACCCTAAGATCCCCCTGGTGGTGCCTAACCCTAAGACCCCCCTGGTGGTGCCTAACCCTAAATCTCCCCTGGTGGTGCCTAGCCCTAAGACCCCCCTTGTGGTGCCTAACCCTAAGGTCCCCTGGTGGTGCCTAACCCTAAGACCCCCCTGGTGGTGCCTAACCCTAAGATCCCCCTGGTGGTGCCTAACCCTAAGACCCCCCCTGGTGGTGGCTTACCCTAAGATCCCCCTGGTGGTGCCTAACCCTAAGACTGCCCTGGTGGTGCCTAACCCTAAAACCCCCCCTGGTGGTGCCTAACCCTAACACCCCCCTGGTGGAGCCTAACCCTAAAACTCTCCCTGGGGGTGCCTAACCCTAAGACCCCCTGGTGGTGCCTAACCCTAAGATCCCCCTGGTGGTGCCTAACCCTAAATCTCCCCTGGCGGTGCCCAACCCTAAATCTCCACTAGTGGTGCCTAACCCTAAGACCCCGTGGTGCTGCCTAACCCTAAGACCCCCCTGGTGGTTCCTAACCCTAAGATCCCACTGTTGGTGCCTAACCCTAAGACCCCCTGGCGGCGCCTAACCCTGAATCTCCCCTGGTGGTGCCTAACCCTAAGACCCCCCTGGTGGTGCCTAACCCTAAGACCCCCCTGGTGGTGCCTAACCCTAATACCCCCCTGGTGGTGCCTAACCCTAAGACCCCCTTGGTGGTGCCTAACCCTAATACCCCCCTGGTGGTGCCTAACCCTAAATCTTCCCTGGTGGTGCCTAACCCTAAATCCCCCCTTAGTGATCGCTTTATATTGTGTGAATAATAATGTTTTACAACTAGCGACTGTAAAAAATATACTACAATGTACTTACTGATCGCTTGATTATATGGCTAATAATGTTTTACAAAGAGTAAGTGATAACATTTTAAATAACGTTTTAGTTAAATACGATAGATATGTTTAGTATGTTTGTAACCAATATTCGTCAGATTTAGCTGTTGCTCGGTTTATCAGATGGATAATAGTGTTTTATAAGTATTAAGTGTGAAAAACGATATTGTAACGATCGGTGTCAGCAGTCAGCACACAGAGAGAATCTGATTATTGGTGATCTGCAGTATCACCAAGAATACAGATATATACATGATTATTGATGATCTGCAGAATCACCAATAATACAGATATAGTACTAACCTCTGGACACCTGTATGTATCGTGAGTGTTTGGTGCAACAGTATTTACTTTGAGTAATCCACCTGATGAGCAGGTGATCCTTGGCAGTGTGGGCAACACTGCTCTTTTGAGAAGCACGAAAACCTTCCAGCAGTCTGAGATCTTCCAAGGGGTGGAGTCTCAGGCTGAAGGTAGGAAGGACCAGTGAGTGAGTGACACCTGAAGGTGGATGTCACTAGCTGATCTGGAGACTATCTCCTAAAGGAGAGAGATAGCTCTCGAGGTCGGGAAAGCCAGGTCGGCAACACACAGACAGACAAAGACAGAAGGCTGATTCGGTATCCAAGGCAGGCAGGGTTGGCAACAGAAGATCAGATATGCGTGGTACCAAATCAGCGAGCGGAGAGGTAGTCAGGAAAGCAATAGGTCAAACAATGCCTAGTCTTGGGTGTGAGGTCCGTGGTCTCTACACCCTGGAACTAGACTGATGTATAACAGAATGATACACAAGTTCCCTAATCTTGGGTGTGAGGTCCGTGGTCTCTACACCCTGGAACTAGTTTGAAGTATAACAGAATGATACACAAGTTCCCTAATCTTGGGTGTGAGGTGTGATGGATTGCGGAGAAACCGCCACGCGTTCTGACAGTGAGGCGGCGGTGTCCGCGTACAGAGTGGCGGTTTCCCCGCAGCAACATGCGTCTAGTTTGTCTGGACCTAGTAGTGCTCACAGATGGAGAGCTACGCGCGCACGCGCCGCAAGACAGGCTCTTTATGCCAATAGGAAAAGGGTCAGCTGATCGAGGCAGTCAGCTGATCCCAGCTCAGCAGGTGATTGGTTGATAGGAGCTGGGCGGCGCTGTGGAGCGCTTTGCTATATATATCTCTTGCCATTCAGTTGCTGGTTGTCTGGGGTTGCGAATACCTATGTGTTAGCACTCAGACCTTAGTCAGATCCTTCAGTGTGGTGGAACCAGGTGGACCTGGGAATCCACACTTAGCCAGTTCACTGTATTATTATCTGTGTTATTCTTTAGACCAGTTCCAGGGTGTAGAGACCACGGACCTCACACCCCAGACTAGGAATACTGTGTATCATCTGTGTTATTCCTTAGACCAGTTCCAGGGTGTAGAGACCACGGACCTCACACCCCAGACTAGGAATACTGTGTATCATCTGTGTTATTCCTTAGACCAGTTCCAGGGTGTAGAGACCACGGACCTCACACCCCAGACTAGGAATACTGTATATCATCTGTGTTATTTCTTAGACCAGTTCCTGGGTGTGGGACCACGGACCTCACACTCTAGACTAGGCATTATTGGACATCTGTTTATGAATTGTAGCTCTCCTGACTTCTCTTCTGCTTTCTGATTCGGTACCTTCGCACATCTGATCTACTGTTGCCGACCCTGCCTGTCCCTGGTTACCGAATCAGTCTCCTGTCTCTGTACTTTATCTGTCTGTGTGTTGCCCACCCGGCCTGCCCGACCTTCTGGTTGTCACCCACCCCTTGGGTGCTCAATCCTCCTGCAGAGGTCCCCTGCTCCTCACAGGGGGCCTTGCTGCAAATCCAGTCAGGGACTCCCCCTCCTGGAGCCCTTGACTGCAGTAGAGTCTTCTCTACTTATTGGATCACCTGCTACCCCGTTGGTCCAATTCCTACTGTTACACCAAACACTTACACGCTTCAGGTGTCTAGAGGTTAGTTATACTTGGATTATTGGCGATTCTGCAGATCCTCAATAATCAGGTATATCTGTATTCTTGGGGATACTGCAGATCGCCAAGAATCAGATTCTCTCTGGTTGCTGACACCAATCGTTACAGAACGCCAGACCAAAACAATATGGACGCACTTACAAGTCTTGACACACTCACCACCTCGGTGGAAAATCTCATCAGAGTAATGGACGGTCAGCAGGCCCAGATCTCTGCTTTATCTGGGTCACTACAAGTCCTTCAGACGACTGTAAATTCAGTGCGATCCCCTTCAGTCACAGACTTAAGAATGTCTGTTCCTGAAATGTTTTCTGGCCAAAGATCTGACTTTCAGAATTTCAAGAATCGTGTAATGTCATATTTTGAACTGAGGCCTAATCTGTCAGGAACAGAGGCACAGAGAATTACCTTTATTAAGACCTTACTCTAAGGGGATGCCCAGACCTGGGCGTATAGTTTACCATCAGGGCATGAAGCACTCAGGTCAATTGAGGAGTTTTTTAAGTCCATGGCCATAATTTATAATGATCCAGACATTGCCTCTACCGCTGAACGGAGGTTGAAGACCTTGCACCAAGGCAAGGACCCAGTAGAAGTTTATGCAGCTGAGTTCAGGAAGTGGTCGGTATTGTCTAGGTGGGGGACTTTTGCGTTACTAGATTGTTTTCTATCAGGGTTGTCAGACGCAGTCTCTGAATTGATGTTGGGACACCCTGAACCGAAAACTATTGATGAAGCAAACTCTTTGACAGTACGGGTTGATCGTCGGTTATGATATCAAAAACAAACCCGTGGTAAAGACAGGATCAGATATGTCTCCTATGCCACTCCTCCACCTGCCTCACCGCCACCTGAGCCAATGCAAATTGGTCAATCCAAATTGACACGGTCAGAGAGGAATCGCAGGAAAACAGAACAGCTCTGTTTGTACTGTGCAGAGGAGGATCATAGAGTGCAGAATTGCCCCAGGAAGTCGGGAAACGCTGCCGCCTAGGAGTAGTCAGAGGTAATACCCTAGGCGCGCAGTCTTTACCTCTACATAACAATCATCTGCTACTTCCCTGTTCTGTCACATGGGAAGGTCAGACTGTTTCCACTGAAGCTTTCATTGATTCCGGTTCAGCGGCTAATTTTATAGATTACTAGTTTGCTAAAAAATTGGGAATACCCATGCTCCCCTTAGATCAGCTCTGGTCACTGCTGTAGATGACTCTCCTCTGCAGAGTAGACACCCCTTATCCAGTACTCCAAGTTTGCAACTCCGTGTGGGGGTATTACATGGGGAGAATCTGCAATTTCTGGTTTTGCATATGGCAACCTCTACTATCATTCTTGGCATGCCCTGGTTACAAATTCACTCGCCTCAGATAGACTGGGTTTCAGGTCAGCTAACGAGCTGGTCATCCCATTGTTATCATCAATGTTTAGCGAACGTAACCATGGGTAATACCAACATTCAGGTTGAAGGTGTACCGAGACAATACGCAGAATTTGCTGACGTCTTCTGTCCTAAGTCAGCGGACAAACTTCCTCCCCATCGTGCCTTTGATTGTCCCATCAATCTGAGATCTGGTTGTATGCCGCCCAGGGGTCATCTTTATAACCTGTCTGGGCCGGAGAAACTAGCTATGCAGGAATACATCAGGGAAAACTTGGCGAAAGGGTTCATCCATCCCTCTCGTTCACCAGCAGGGGCAGGTTTCTTTTTTGTAAAAAAAAAAGACGGAGGCCTCCACCCTTGTATTGATTATCGAGGCCTGAATAAGATCACAGTGAAAAACCGCTACCCTTTGCCATTGATTGACGATTTGTTCACGCAGGTGACCAACGCCAAGATTTTTTCCAAGTTAAATCTCAGGGGTGCATACAACCTAGTCCGTATCAGGGATGGTGACGAATGGAAGACGGCCTTCAACACACCCGACGGGCATTACGAGTACCTGGTGATGCCCTTCGGGTTGTGTAACGCGCCGGCCGTCTTCCAGGAGTTAATTAATGAGGTGTTCAGGGAAGTGTTGGGAAGTTTGTTCTGGTCTACTTGGACGATATACTAATCTTTTCGTCCAGTCTCTCTGAACATCGCCAGCATGTCAGATGGGTGTTAAAGAAGTTAAGACAGAACCAACTTTATGCCAAACTGGAGAAATGCCTCTTTGAGGTAGAGTTAGTAGCCTTCTTGGGGTACATTATCTCCACTTCTGGCCTCTCGATGGACCCTTGGAAAGTTTCTGCTGTCCTAGAGTGGCCTCAGCCTGTGGGGCTGAAGGCACTTCAGAGATTCCTGGGGTTTGCCAATTACTACAGAATGTTCATTAAGGGGTACTCTACCATCATCTCTCCTCTCACCAGTCTCACCAGGAAGGGGGCTGACACTCATCACTGGTCACCAGAGGCTCATGCGGCCTTTTCGACCCTAAAAAAACTGTTTTGTTCTGCCCCAATACTGAGGCATGTTGACGTCGCCTTTCACTTCATCGTGGGGGTTGATGCTTCAGAGGTGGGGGTGGGAGCTGTGTTGTCTCAGAGGTCAGGCTTGCAGGGCAAGCTGCACCCATGTGCCTACTTTTCTCACAGATTTTCACCCACCGAGAAAAACTATGACATCGGAAACCGGGAGCTTCTGGCCATCAAATTAGCTTTTGAGGAATGGCGACACTGATTAGAGGGTGCAGAACACATTATCACAGTTTATACAGATCACAAGAATTTGGAGTATATTGAGGGGGCTAAGAGACTTAGCCCTTGCCAGGCCCGGTGGTCCCTGTTTTTTGCAAGATTTAGATTTTTAATCACGTATACTCCCGGAAGTAAGAATATCAAGGCCGATGCTCTCTCCAGGTGTTTTGAGCCTGAGTCAGTGCGACCTGCAGCCCCTGAGACCATCCTTCCTCCAAAGGTAGTTCTGGCAGGCACTGAGACATGGAGAGATTGGACAGCCGCTTTGAGTCCCTACCAACAGGATGTTCCAGAGGGGAAGCCTGAGGGGGTTATGTTTGTGCCACTGCCTTTCCGCTTGCAAATCCTGCAATTCTTTCATTCTCACAAAAATGCTGGTCATCCTGGAGCCACCAGAACTCAGGATCTACTAGCTAGATGTGCCTAGTGGCCTACTTTGGCAACAGATTGTAAGGAGTTTGTAAGAGAGTGTGCTGTATGTGCGAGGAGTAAGCCCTCTCGTCAGGCCCCCATTGGCACTTTACAGTCCTTGCCAGTCCCCAATGAACCCTGGACTCATATTTCCATGGATTTTGTGGGTGAACTCCCTCGGTCTGAAGGCAAGTCGATCATTTGGGTGGTAGTGGACCGTTTCAGTAAGATGGCACACTTTGTCCCTCTGAAAGGACTCCCCTCGGCTCAGGAATTGGCTGATCTCTTCATCCAACACATCTTCTGGCTGCATGGCATTCCGGAAAATGTAGTGTCAGATCGGGGAGTCCAATTTGTTTCAAAATTTTGGAGTGCCTTTTGCCATCAATTAGACATGGAACTCAAGGTCAAAAGGTTTATAAGCAATATGGAGGGCGCTTGTGGAGGTGCTCCTATGAGCGTGCTGTTTCACCTGCTGCAGACTAGTTAAATATGGGGACCCACTCACCTCATATAAATTGATAGATCAATAGTAAACAAAGAGACTAGTTGCGCTGGGCCTAAAGATGTTATCTAGCAGTTTAGCGAATAATAGATACTGTTCAACTTAATGAAAACATTTATCAGAATTTATTCAAAATATATTTATAAAACACAAACTGTCAGTTGTTGTATAAATAAAGCAATTTTTTCATCACGATATTGCATATATTTCATATTTAATGTATATACATATCATCCACTCACTCAGACATACACAGACCTTCCAATGTGCATGAAAAAAATCAAGATAAAAATTGGGATAAAAAATGGGATAAAAACTAAAATAGAGAGGTTTTGAAATAAAAAATCTGTATGGTATAGTCTCTATTGATAGCTCTGAATATGTGTCACTTGTAATGTCTTTTTAATCCTTAATAGGAGTAAAGTAAGTTGATGTGCTCCAATAGAGATACCCCATGGGGAACTAGTTATCACATCACAAGGGTGTATCCTCTTCACTATAAGTTCCAAGTAGAGCCAGATGAGTTATTAGTGTTTACCTTGGCGTCTATGGTTCCTGCAATAAAGCATCCACACTAGTTCTACTCACGTTCCTGACGGGTAGGTTTAGGGTCAGGTTGGAGTCCAGTATTTGAATCAGAGCTCCGGCCGGCCGCTCCGTGACTCAACTCAGCGTGTGCACACGCTGTATCCTCAATCCGTTCCGCCGTCCACCACTAAGGTAGTTCCGGGTGACGGCTGGTTCACTTCCGGTGACGTCACCTATTCCCCGCGTCCTGTATTGCTCAGCTGTTGCCTGGTAACAGCTTGGGTGGGTCAGTCCGTTAAGTGCGTCCTGTACCTAGTTGATGCGGCTGCAAGGCATTTGTTCCTGTAGCAATTTTGGACAGCGTGGGTTGTATGATGAGGGCTTACGCGTTTCAGCGGACTACGGCCGCCTTTCTCAAAGCCTGTGATTAGTGAACAGCCATCTCTGGATTGATATACTCCATTAGCTCCTCCTCTCCTGCTGGTGTGGATTCCCCTGGGTCCTAAAGTGGCTGTATTCCGTATTAATACGTATTTTCCGTGTCAATACGTATTTTTCGTGTGTCCTTCACACTGGGGTCCTCTTGCGTGCATTTAAGCATTACCACAAATCCCTAATCTCACAGATCAGCAGCCACTGAATGCCTGTGGCTGCTGATCTGTGAGATTAGGGATTTGTGGTAATGCTTAAATGCACGCAAGAGGACCCCAGTGTGAAGGACACACGAAAAATACGTATTGACACGGAAAATACGTATTAATACGGAATACAGCCACTTTAGGACCCAGGGGAATCCACACCAGCAGGAGAGGAGGAGCTAATGGAGTATATCAATCCAGAGATGGCTGTTCACTAATCACAGGCTTTGAGAAAGGCGGCCGTAGTCCGCTGAAACGCGTAAGCCCTCATCATACAACCCACGCTGTCCAAAATTGCTACAGGAACAAATGCCTTGCAGCCGCATCAACTAGGTACAGGACGCACTTAACGGACTGACCCACCCAAGCTGTTACCAGGCAACAGCTGAGCAATACAGGACGCGGGGAATAGGTGACGTCACCGGAAGTGAACCAGCCGTCACCCGGAACTACCTTAGTGGTGGACGGCGGAACGGATTGAGGATACAGCGTGTGCACACGCTGAGTTGAGTCACGGAGCGGCCGGCCGGAGCTCTGATTCAAATACTGGACTCCAACCTGACCCTAAACCTACCCGTCAGGAACGTGAGTAGAACTAGTGTGGATGCTTTATTGCAGGAACCATAGACGCCAAGGTAAACACTAATAACTCATCTGGCTCTACTTGGAACTTATAGTGAAGAGGATACACCCTTGTGATGTGATAACTAGTTCCCCATGGGGTATCTCTATTGGAGCACATCAACTTACTTTACTCCTATTAAGGATTAAAAAGACATTACAAGTGACACATATTCAGAGCTATCAATAGAGACTATACCATACAGATTTTTTATTTCAAAACCTCTCTATTTTAGTTTTTATCCCATTTTTTATCCCAATTTTTATCTTGATTTTTTTCATGCACATTGGAAGGTCTGTGTATGTCTGAGTGAGTGGATGATATGTATATACATTAAATATGAAATATATGCAATATCGTGATGAAAAAATTGCTTTATTTATACAACAACTGACAGTTTGTGTTTTATAAATATATTTTGAATAAATTCTGATAAATGTTTTCATTAAGTTGAACAGTATCTATTATTCGCTAAACTGCTAGATAACATCTTTAGGCCCAGCGCAACTAGTCTCTTTGTTTACTATAGACATGGAACTCGCTTTCTCATCAGGCTATCACCCACAGACCAACGGTCAGACCAAGAAAGTTAACCAACCTCTGGAACAATTTCTCAGGTGTTATGTTGCTGATGCGCAAACCGATTGGGTAAAGTTTTTGCCGTTTGCAGAGTTTGCGCACAACAACCTGAAGAGCTCTTCTTCTGGGTTCTCCCCATTCCAGGTGGTGTCAGGGAGATCACCTAAATTTGCTCCTTTGCCGGGCGCATCTACTCCTTTTCCAGCTCTGGAGGACTGGCAAAGGGCCCTGAAAGAGATTTGGGGAATGGTTAAGAGGAACCTAGGGAAAGCTTTCAAAACCCAGAAGAAGCAGGCAGATAAACATCAGTCTGTAGAGTGGAGATTCTCTCCAGGAGATTTGGTGTGGGTGTCCATGCGTCATTTGGCCTTGAAGCAATTGTCACCCAAGCTGGGTCCTAAGTTTATAGGACCTTTTCCAGTGGCCAAGAAAATCAATAATGTCACGTATGCTATTGATCTCCCAGCCAGTATGAAAGGTGTGAGATCATTCCATGTGTCCCTGTTAAAACCAGCAGTACAGGTGGATTCCTCTCCCCCCCCCCTGTGTTGGTGGATGACCAACCAGAGTATGAGATTGAAAAGATTCTGGATTCTCGCCTGGTGCAGAATTCTGTGCAGTATCTGGTCCACTGGAAGGGATATGGCATAGAGGAGAGATCTTGGGTGCCAGATTGTCGCATGCATGCGGAAGAATTAAGGAAAGAGTTCCATGACTTACATCCTGGGAAGCCTGGTGGAGAGTGTCCGGAGTCCACTCCTCCCTTTGGGGGTACTGTGATGGATTGTGGAGAAACCGCCGCGCGTTCTGACAGTGAGGCGGCGGTGTCCGCGTACAGAGCGTTTCCCCGCAGCAACATGCATCTAGTTTGTCTGGACCTAGTAGTGCACACAGATGAAGAGCTACGCGCACGCGTGGCGCAAGACAGGCTCTTTATGCCAATAGGAGAAGGGTCAGCTGATCGAGGCGGTCAGCTGATCCCAGCTCAGTAGGTGATTGGTTGATAGGAGCTGGGCAGCGCTGTGGAGCGCTTTGCTATATATATCTCTTGCCGTTCAGTTGCTGGTTGTCTGGCGTTGCGAATACCTATGTGTTAGCACTTAGACCTTAGTCAGATTCTTCAGTGTGGTGGAACCAGGTGGACCTGGGAATCCACACTTAGCCAGTTCACTGTATTATTATCTGTGTTATTCTTTAGACCAGTTCCAGGGTGTAGAGACCACGGACCTCACACCCCAGACTAGTAATACTGTGTATCATCTGTGTTATTCCTTAGACCAGTTCCAGGGTGTAGAGACCACGGACCTCACACCCCAGACTAGGAATACTGTATATCATCTGTGTTATTTCTTAGACCAGTTCCTGGGTGTGGAACCACGGACCTCACACTCTAGACTAGGCATTATTGGATATCTGTGTGAGAGAACGCGGAAAAGCCGCCGCGTCTGATGGTGAGGAGGTGGCTGTTTCCGCGTCCAATGCAGCGGTTTGCACGCGGACGCGTGCGTCTGGTGGCAGGGCAGAACGCGGAAGAGCCGCCACTTGTGACAGCAGTAGGGCGGCGGATTCCGCGTCCAGTGTGGCGGTTTGTGCAGAGCAGCGTGGGTCTGGTGTGGCTGGATCTGTTAGTGCACACAGGCTTAGGAACACGCGCGCGCGCGGTGAGAGGCAGAACTCTTATGCTAAACAGAAGAAGGTCAGCTGATCACGCTGATCAGCTGACGCCAGGGCAAGATTCTATTGGTTGATCATTTAGGGGTGGTGCTGGAGAGCACTGCTCCATATATACTTGCTGCTGGCCATTCTCAAGTTGTCTGCCATTGCGATCACTACGTGGAAGCACTCAGACCTTTGTCAGATCCCACAGTGTGTTTGAACCAGGAGGACCTGGGAATTCACACTGAGCCAGAAACTTTGTATTGTTATTCTGTGTTATACCCCAGACTAGTTCCAGGGTGCTGAGACCACGGACCTCGCACCCAAGATTAGGGAACTGTATTGTCATCTGTGTTATACTCCAGACTAGTTCCAGGGTGCTGAGACCACGGGCCTCGCACCCAAGATTAGGGAACTGTATTTTTATCTGTGTTATTCTTCAGACTAGTTCCGGGGTGTAGTGACCAAGGACCTCACACCCAGACTAGGCATTATTTGATATCTGTTATGACTTATTGCTTTCCTGACTACTCCTCTGTCTGATTCAGTACCTCGCATATCTGATACTCTGTTGCCAAACCCTGCTTGCCTTGGATACCAAATCAGCCTTCTGTCTATGTACTTAATCTGACCCTGTGTTGCCAACCTGGCTTGCCCGACTTTGAGAGCTATCTCTCCCCTTAAGAGATAGTCTCTAGATCAGATAGTGACATCCACCTTCAGGTGTCACTCTCCTTCTGATCCTCCCGACCTTCAGCCTGACTCCACCCCTTGGGGAGCTTCAGGCTGCTGGAAGGCTCTATGTTCTTCAGAGCAGTATCTCCTTTCTGCTTATGATCACCTGCGTGCAGGTGCACTACTCAAAGTATTACTGTTACACCAAACACTCACATACCTTAGGTGTCCAGAGGTTAGTAATATATCTGTATTATCGGTGATACTGCAGATCACCAATAATCAGATTCTCTCTGTGTGCTGACACCAATCGTTACAGAACGGCAGACCAAACCCAAATGGACGCACTCAGCAGCCGTCTTGATGCACTCACCACTACGGTGGAAAATTACACCCGCGTGCTGAACAGTCACCAGACCCAGATTGACACTTTGTCTGGGACTGTAGAAGTCTTTCAGACGGCTGTGGATGCAGTGCGATCTCCTCATAGCACAGACATACACATGTCTGTACCTGAAAAGTTTTCTGGTCACAGATCTGACTTCCGGAATTTTAGAAACAGAGTGTTATCATACTTTGAGTTAAGGCCTAACTCATCAGGAACCATAGCTCAGAGAGTAACCTTTATTAAGACTCTACTGTCAGGGGATTCCCAGACTTGGGCATACAGTCTCCCCACAGGGGATAAGGCCTTGACCTCGGTAGAGGAATTTTTTAAAGCTATGGCTATAATTTACGATGATCCGGACATTGCCTCTACTGCTGAGCGGAAGCTCAAGTTGTTACGGCAGGGCAAGGGTCCGGTAGAAGACTATGCTGCGGAGTTTAGAAAGTGGTCAGTATCAGCAAGATGGGGCTCATTCGCTCTTTTAGACTGTTTACTATCAGGGTTGTCAGACGCAGTTTCTGATCTGATGGTGGGCCATCCTGAGCCCAAATCCATTGATGAGGCCATTTCATCGCCATCAGAATTGATCGTCGTTTACGTTATCAGAAACAGACACGGGGTAGGAACAATGGGCGATCCTTGCCTTATACAGCATCTCCTCCACTTTCATCACCACCAGCGTCCCCTCCACCGGAACCAATGCAGATTGGTCGGTCGAGACTGTCACAGGTGGAACTGAGACGTAAAGAGAAAGAGCAGCTCTGTCTATACTGTGCAGAGGGGGGTCATAGAGTGCAGAATTGCCCAAAGAAGTCAGGAAACGCTGCCGCCTAGGTGTAGTCGGAGGTAATACCCTCGGCGTGCAGTTTTTACCTCTAGATGATAAACGTTTTCTTCTCCCTTGCACTATATCCTGGCAGGATAAGACAGAGACGACTGAGGCCTTTATAGATTCTGGCTCAGCAGCTAACTTTATGGACTATGAATTTGCTAAAAAATTGGGGATCCCGATCTCTCCATTAAAACAACAGATTCGGGTCACTGCAGTGGACGATTCCCCTCTGCAGAGTAATCACCCTCTCTCTCCACAATAGGGGTGTTACATAGTGAAAGTTTATCATTTTTCGTGTTACGAATAGCAACCTTCACAATCATACTTGGCATGCCATGGTTACAGATTCACTCGCCTCAGATTAATTGGGCTACTGGTCAGCTAACGAGCTGGTCTACCCATTGCTATCATCATTGTCTAGCGAAAGTAACCTTTGGTAAAACCAAGATTCATATGGAGGGTTTGCCAGATCAGTATTCAGATTTTGCGGATGTGTTTTGTCCCAAGGCAGCTGATAAACTTCCTCCACACCGTCCTTTTGATTGCCCCATTGATCTCAGGTCTGGTTGTATGCCCCCTAGAGGTCACCTCTATAATCTGTCTGGGCCAGAGAAATTGGCCATGCACGGAATACATACGAGAGAACTTAGCTAAAGGGTTTATTCGCCCTTCTCGGTCCCCGGCAGGGTCAGGGTTCTTTTTTGTGAAGAAGAAGGATGGAGGCCTCCGTCCATGCATTGATTATCGGGGCCTAAATAAAATCACAGTAAAAAATCGTTATCCCCTGCCTTTAATAGATGATTTGTTTACTCAGGTCACCAATGCTAAGATTTTCTCGAAACTGGATTTAAGGGGTGCATACAACCTTGTGCGAATCAGGGACGGTGATGAGTGGAAGACGGCCTTTAACACACCCGGCGGGCACTACGAGTACCTGGTGATGCCCTTCGGGTTGTGTAATGCCCCGGCCGTCTTCCAAGAACTAATTAATGAAGTCTTCAGAGAGGTATTGGGCAGATTCGTCTTGGTATACCTAGACGATATACTAATCTTCTCGTCCAGCCTCTCTGAGCACAGAAAACACGTTGAGTTTGTGTTACGAAAGTTGAGACAGAATATGCTCTAGGCTAAGCTAGAGAAGTGAATTTTCGAGGTAATATCTGTCGCTTTTCTGGGCTACATTATCTCAACCTCCGGTCTCTCTATGGACCCTGGGAAAGTCTCAGCGGTGCTGGAGTGGCCTCAACCTGTGGGTCTGAAGGCACTCCAGAGGTTCCTAGGGTTTGCCAATTACTATAGGAGGTTTATAAAGGGGTATTCTACGGTGATCTCACCTCTCACCAGTCTCACAAAGAAAGGGGCAGATACTCATCACTGGTCCCCTGAGGCCCATGCTGCTTTCTCCACCCTAAAGAAGTTGTTCTGTTCTGCACCCATTTTGAGACATGTTGACACCACTTTCCCCTTTATTGTAGAGGTAGATACCTCAGAGGTAGGGGTGGGGGCTGTGCTGTCTCAGCGTTCAGGGCTGCAGGGAAGGTTACACCCTTGTGCCTATTTTTCTCGTAGATTTTCACCCGCAGAGAAAAACTACGATATAGGCAATAGGGAACTTCTAGCCATTAAGTTGGCCTTTGAGGAATGGCGACATTGGCTAGAAGGCGCAGAACATACCATTACTGTTTATACTGACCACAAGAATTTGGAGTACATTGAAGGCACTAAGAGACTTAGCCCCCGACAGGCTCAGTGGTCATTATTTTTCTCGAGATTCAGATTTGTAATCACGTATACTCCTGGTAGTAAGAACATCAAGGCGGACGCCTTGTCCAGATGTTTTGAGCCCGAAACAGCACAGCCCTCAGACCCAGAAACCATTCTCCCACAGAAAGTGGTTCTGGCCGCCACTGAGACCTGGGGGGATTGGACAGATACGTTGGCTCCATTCCAACAGGATGTGCCAGAGGTAAAACCTGAAGGGGTCATGTTTGTCCCCATGCCTTTTCGTCTTCAGATACTGCAGTTGTTCCATTCTCACAAGAATGCAGGGCATCCTGGGGCCACCAGAACTCAGGACCTCATTGCAAGATGTGCCTGGTGGCCGTCGTTGACTATTGACTGCAAAGAGTTTGTAAGAGAATGTGCAGTATGTGCTAGGAGCAAACCCTCTCGTCAGGCACCTGTTGGGACGTTACAACCACTGCCAGTTCCGAACGAGCCATGGACCCATCTGTCCATGGATTTTGTGGGGGAACTCCCCAGGTCTGAGGGCATGACGGTCATTTGGGTGGTAGTCGATCGATTTAGCAAGATGGTCCATTTTGTTCCTCTGAAAGGACTCCCCTCGGCCCAGGAGCTGGCCGATCTTTTTATCCAACATATTTTCCGATTGCATGGGATTCCGGAAAATATAGTCTCAGATCGAGGAGTCCAATTCGTCTTTAAATTTTGGAGGAGATTCTGCCATCAGTTAGACATGGAGCTATCTTTCTCGTCAGGCTACCACCCACAGACTAATGGCCAGACCGAGATAACCAATCAGTCTCTGGAACAGTTTTTAAGGTGCTATGAGGCGGATGCTCAAACTGATTGGGTCAAATTCTTGCCTTTTGCAGAATTTGCACACAACAATTTAAAAAGTTATTTTTAAACAAGCTAAGGTCACTAGTTGGTTGATAAATTTGATTTCCATTGATATTTTTTGTGTGATTTTGTTGTCAGCACATTCAGTTATGTAAAGAACAAAGTATTTAATAAGAATATTTTATTCATACAGATGTAGGTTGTCTTATTTTTGTGTTCCCTTTATTTTTTTGCATGCTGAGGTTATCACTTTTTCTCAGTAGAGAGGTAAAACTTTAAATAAATTTTCATTTTTTAATTCTTAGTTATGTCTTACAAAAATTGTGAGACTTTTTTTTCCATGGATTGAGCATTGTTAGTGTTTAGAGAGAGGTATGCTTCAAACTCTAGAGTATGCACCTAATTGCACTGCATGCTGCTTATTGTTAATTGCTCCTACGTCTCAATTTTTCAAGAACAGAGCAGAACACTTGGAGGCTTATTATGTGATTGACATACAGTGTGACAGGCTCTCAGTTGTATTGTTTGTTTAAAACAGAAGTGTTTTGTCTGTACATGTAATTAAAATGAATATAGGCATCATCCAATCCATACCAGATCTCCCTCTTACCTTGCTGTAAGTCATTTAAAGACCATAAGTCAGAGTATAACAGCAATCCTTCACGTACAGTTAGCATTTCTAACAGGAGAGTCTAAAGTATATTTACTGAATGTTTTATCTTGCACCTGGTTTGAAAAGAGACTACACAATGCCTTGCCTGGTATGCTAACATAAAATACACAGCACAAGCGCTAATCACTGACTTTACAGTCACAGCCTAAAGAACAGCTGTCTTGGAAATAAAAGTTTAATATTTAGCCCAAATTCACAGTGACACTTTTCAAAAATGCCTGAAAACCACATATACCAATTAAACATAGTTGTCTCTGCATTATTAAGGCAGTTTTTGTGCCTTTGATAGCATTTTCGACAGCTAAACTAGGCAGATTGCAACCCCTGTAAATGCTAAGGATTTTCAGAATAAAACCCCTGAGCTCTGGGAGTACTGTAGATTGTAATGTCTCAGCGACAATTTTCTTTTTTGTGGCTGAGAGGTATACGTGAGTGTGTGTCTGTGTGCACGAGTGAGTGTGTGTGTATGTGTAACCGTAGATGTGTGTGTTTAGCTGCAATGAGGTGTTCTCTGACACTTTTTGCCTCATTGGCAAAAGTTAAGCATCAGCTCTAGTGTCCAGTGTCAAGAGTCATTTCTAGGCATAGGTTACCTAGGCTAGTACCTTGGGCTCCTCCTAGTGGTCAGCATGTATAATGCACCCTTTCATTGTGTGAATTTGCAGCTGTGTGGATACAATTCAGAAGCCGAACAGCAGAGGAGAGAGAAAAGAAGACAGCATCTGTTTAGACACTGAAGACGCCCAGTAATGATAAAATCTTGACTATACAATCTTACCATTTCTATGCAATATGAAGGATTACCCAGGGTTCTTCATACAGTACCACCTCTTCACAGCCAGGGGTCAGCACACTCAGCTACGCTTTGACAGCATGCTACACTATGCCCAGATGGCATGAGGGCAAATAGGCACATTGCAGTCCTCTTACTTGAGATTAGTGATGAGCGGATATATCTATTTTATTTTCACTATCATTTTCTCAAAAAAGGTCACATTTTTGCACAGATGGGTATACATGCAAAAATATATGGGCATGCAAAACATTTTGCCATCTGCATTGGTCAATGGGTGTGAGAATAGTGGGTTTTGTTTTTATTTTTTTGGGGGGGGTGTTTTTTTTATGCACAAATAAGAATACTGTATATACTCACATATAAGCCGACCGATGTATAAGCTGAGGTACCTCTTTCCCTCAAAACCCAGGAAAAACGGATTGACTCACATATAAGCCCCCTCCCCAATATAACCCCATCCCTAGTAGCTAGATATTCCCCCAGTACAAGTCAGTCCCCCCTTCCCATAGCCAGGTGTGCCCCAGGATCATATAGCTGTGTCTCAAGAAGCCTCTAGATGGCGCCATAGATATAAGACACAGCAATTGCCACACAGGAAGAATCCCCAATCATTGCACCACTGACACGTTGCTTGCATGCTTTGCTCCACAAGCCAAGGGACACAGGTAGTCTTGAGCAGCGCACTCTGCACACCATGTTGCAGGGGATGGAGGGTACAGACACAGCAGGGTGCAAGCTGGTAAGAGCAGGATTACTAGTGCACAATCCTTACGCGCCTCTGCCAGTAACAAAACCTGCTCCACTATCTGTTTTGCTCCACTGACTCGTATATAAGCCGAGTGGGGAACTTTTCAGCACATTTTTTATCCTGAAAAATTAGGCTTATACGCGAGTATATACACTATATGCAAAACATATTGCAGGTGAAAACACATTTTCTAAAAATGCATTCAAATCATTGAACATGAGGAAAAATCTTTTGATGAAAAATCTCAATTTCGTGCAAACAAATGGCTCAGATACAAAATCACATACTTGCCTAAGAAAAGGGAAGTCTCTAAATCCGAAAGAGGTGTTCCCATGGTATTCTCCTGTACCCCATTGTAGACCCTCCAAGATAACTTCTAAAACTGTCTAAAAAAATAGACACTACCACCTATTTGCATACTAAATGAGCTTGTTATATGACTATTGTCCCACCATTAGCTGGCTGTAGATTTCTGCAGCCACAATTTTATACTCTAAAAATAATGAAAATCAAATAATGTGCTCAGCTAGTCAGCTTATGCAATCAGGGAGAGCTGTATTGTAAATTAATAAACCATAACAGATTACAAGTATCAAAACATACTAAAAATATTTTTTATTGTAATATTGTTAATAAGCAGAATAATAACAATCCCCAAGTAAACTAAAGAGCAAAAGAAGATATGTATTTAAACTTATTGTCTTGACACATTCCTTGGTCTAAAAAAATTAACATAATTATGAAAAATTATTCATCGCCTTGAATTAAACATTGTAATTTTATTCAATTCTAAAATTCCTGATGACTTGTTCTTATGAAGCAAAGGGATGTATGCTAAGAAATAAGCTGTTCCAATAATTAAGATAGATGCTCTGCTCTCGTGTATTTGCATCTGCATGATCCATTCCTGAGCTGGGTATGAGCATGTATTTCCTACACGTGCATCACGCTAGAGCTAAATCAGAGCTAGACATCCCTGCTGCATCTCAGGGGTCATTGGCTTGAAGACTGAGGTTTTATGCCAAGAAACAATTGCCACACCAGCTAAGAACAGGAAACAAAGACTTCATCATTCAATCAATCTCCAAGCATACCCAGGCTACAAGGATATTGCATGGTCCTCTGCTGTCACTTTCTCTGCTGCTCCTGCTTGCTTCTGTTGGTATAGCACTTATCTAATGTCTGAGGCTCTACACATGCCAACCTTTCACAGTCCACAGCCAGCACTGAGGTTTATTAATATAATGTGTGCCTTTTTCCTGTTACTGATGCCTTATGAAAGGCTCTCTTGGGTCTTGTTCACACCTAGGTCATTTCCGTGGGTTTTTTAAGCGCTGGTGATTTCAGAAATCGCCCTAAAAGCGATTGTGCAATGATTCCCTATTAGAGTGATCACATATGAGTGGTTCGACTCCGATCCGCTCACCAAAGTGCTGCCTGTACCATTTTCTGGGCAATTTGCCTATAATGTAAGGTATAAGGAAATCGAAAGCACTTGAAAAAGCGCTTTGTATAGTGATTTCCCAAGCACTTTCATGAATAAATACATTGGGCTTGATTTACAAAAGGGTGGTAACTTAGTTAGCACGCCTAAAAGCCCCATAGCACGCCTAAAGCCCTTTAGGACGCACAAAGTTTTGCGCGCTAAGTTAGCACGTGCAAAGTTTAGCAATGCGTGGTGCAAGCGTAACGTCGCACCAGGTGCACCCAAACCGTCTCACCCGGTGCGTCTAAAGCGTCGCACCGGGTGCGCCCGAAGCATTGCACGATGCGACGTTTCTTTTCGGCCGCACCCAGTGGAACGTTTTAGGCGCCCCCGGTGCGACGTTTTGGTCGCACCCGGTGTGAAATTTCATGCACACCACACAGCCCTAAACTTTGCTCGCGACCAGTAAAAGCTTTGGGCGTGCTAACTGCTTAGCACCCTAGTTAGCACGCCCAAAGCTTTTAGGCATGCTAACTGAGTTAGCACCCTTTTGTGAATCAAGCCCATTTTATTTATTAATTTCCGGGTACATGAATTCACTTCCCGACTAACGTCAGAAAGTAAAAAAAAATCCCTCTGCAAAAGCACTTAAAAAAGCTCTTTATACAGTGCAGGGAAAGGCAATTTTAAAAACTGAAAAAAAATTGCTCAGCGCTTGAAAAAGCACTGGCGATTTATGATGTGAACAAGGCCTTAGTGCCAAACAATCTCAAAGTTACCTACAACCTCTTTATTTAAAACTCCCCCATTTTGTAGGCTATCATGTCAGACACTAATTCACCTACTGCTCTGTTATAAGGCGAGCTATGCATTTAAAAACAGTAAAATGTACTTCAAACAGTGCACATAAATTTTGCCAGAGGTTATACAAATTTGTAATCTTGTTTGCATAACTCACGGTTTACATAAGCCAATGGTGCTTGTGTAAGGCCTCGTTCACATTATAAATCACAGGTGGCCATGCGATTTAAACACAACGCACACAATCGCATGTCATCTGTGTTGCACTGCTGATCCCATTCACTACAGTGAATGGGTCAGCATTACGTTTTGCCAAAAATGCATGCAGCAGTGATATATCGCATTGGACTGCTGTGCACCACATGTAGTCTGTACACCAGACAGTGCAGTCTATGCACTTCCGATGTTCTTGCATGTTGCACACCATACGTGTTTCCAAAATGCGCACGGCAATGCATATATTGTGAACAAGGCTTAGCTGCATTATGCAGTTACATAGTTTACATAACATTCAGCAGAATTTATGTGAGCTGTCTGTCTATAGTGAATACACCCCATGATGACTTGCAGTATAGCCGCACTAATACAGACCTGGAAATAAACAAGTTGATGGGATTTGCATTTTTCTCTCAAAATGTTGTCTGTTCAGCTTACTGTCACATAGGCAGGGGCATTGCTAGCCCCAAAGATCAGTGCCACGTGCCACGGATCTAATCTGAGGTGCCCCAGATGTCCCCCAGGCAGAGTCAGACAGCGGGCAGAGTACTTACCTTCTGCCGCTTGGTTTCCAGATTCTACAGATGTCTTCTCTTCCAGTCTTCTCCCCCTAGTGTCTGAGAATGAATCAGATGCTAGAGCTCCTAGCATCTGATTGAGGCACAACAGCTCCCAAGATGTTGCCATAGAGGCACCACAGCTCTCAGAATACCCGCATAGAGCAGTGGAACCTCTAGGGGGCATGTTGGGAGCTGTAGTGCCTCAATGGTGGGCATACTGGGAGCTAAGGTGCATCAATGGGGGCATGCTGGGTGCTGTGATGCCATACTGGGTACTGTGATGCCTCTATGGGGGCATGCAGGGAGCTGTGGCTCTTCTATGAGGCATGCTGGGAGATGTGGTGCCTCAATGGGATGTCCATGGGAGCATGGGAAGAGGTCCACTAGAACGTCAGGAAATGCTATGGGGAGACTGCCAGACAACCTGGCATCAGGCCAGCCAGAACAGCCAGCACAGAAGCCAGGTAACTTTGCCTAATCATATTTGAGTGACACTGCTTATTTGTGCGATATGCAACACTTTTGTTTTGTTTTTTCTAGGCAGGCCTACTTAGACCACTGTTAAGTTTGTGTAAATTTGGCTCCACCCATAACCACATCCACATTCTGGTGCTTGGCCACACCCATTTTTGGCTGCAGTTCCCAAAAGTGCCTGGAATCTCTTAGCATCCAAGCAATGACCCTGCACACAGGCACAGAGAGAGCATAGGATGACAGGAGGAGGCAGAAAGGGGCACAGAACAACAATAAGGCAAGCAAGTATGTCCTGAAAATTACAATTAAACAGTCAGGTATGTATCCAAAATAAAACAATTAAAGGGAACCAGAGATGAATGCTAGCACACAAAATATATATATTTCAATAGCTCTTACAGAGGAATTCACTTTACCTCTATTTTCGCCGCTGTTGTGTGCCTTATTTGTCATATTTTTATATTTTTCCCCCGGGAGATTTCCAAGATGGCCGCCGGCTCATGCTCTTCTAGTTCCGGGTCATGAGCAGCTCAAGTTGTTACTATGTACGCTAGCAGCGCTTCCGCGCTGCTCAGCGTACAAGCCTAGCTTGGGGGACGCATGCGCAGTATAGAGAGGCCAAATGCGCATGCCCCCGTCCACGCTAAGGAGCGCCGGTGACGTCATCCTCCCGCAGCGCAGAAGCCCGACCTGGATTTCTCCCGACCAGGGCTTGGATCGAGCGGCAGAAGAGGCAGACGTGCGGAGGAGGTAATTATACACAGCCGAACTCCTATCCAGCTGTGTATGCAAAGCAGAAAGGCTGAGTCAGGAGGGGGAGGGCTTGAAATGACTTCACACAGCAGACGGACTCAGCTAATCTGATTCCAGGTCAATCTTAGACTACTCAGTCGGTGGCTTCTTATCACAGCTGATAGCAGAGTAATTAGGCAGAGAAGAACAAAACTAAAAGCATGGTAGGTGTTTACTGTCATGTTCTCATTGATTTTTATGATAAAATTCACGAGGGTGCTTCATCTCTGGTTCTCTTTAAGCAAGCAGGCAGGCACAACTTTCAAATAGCACAATTAAGCAAGCATGTGACCCCAATAAAAAAGTGGGTATAAGCAGCAGACACGACAGTGACCTTTCTAGATATCTAACCCAGTACTCCAGTTTCAGAAATGCAATACCACAGCGATAACCACTAGGTGATCAGAACGTATTTAACATGTTTAGGCAACATTTCTCTAGGCAACTTAATCTATGGAAAAGCTTATTTCAGCTAATGGATTTACTGAATCCAGCCAAACTCATGAAAGGAATTCTACCTGCATGATCTACCAGGTGCACCAATCAGCTGCTACATACTATTAAGATTCATTGATTATAAATGTCTGCCCAACCGTGGGTCACAGTTTAGCTATCTGTCTGAAGCTACAACTGATGCATGCTTCAAAAAGTCATAATTCCTTTATAAAAATGTAGCTCTGGAAAAAGCATATAGGTACACAACACTTTAAAGGGTCCTTAGGCTTATACACCATGTCAACACATATGTAGACCCAGAATTTAAATTTGAACCATATGTCATATCTGTGTTGTGTCAGACTCAGTCACAGTAATAGTAAGTGATGCTGCCGTGAGGCAAGACCATCCTCAAAACAGAGCTGTCTACTGTGTTAGATATCGTCAGACACGAGGCTTAACCATTCATACAGAAATATATTTGTATTCCAGTTATACGCACCAATTGCAATGATTGAACAGACCCATGACAGAGTCACATTTACATGCTGTAAGCACCTGATGCAAGAGGGGAGGGACAAAGGACATTGAAAGGAGAAAAGGCAAGACCAGGGCAGGAAAGGGATCAAGAGAGGGTGGAAGAGGGAGGGATTGTGAAGTGGGAAGTGGGATGGGGAGGGGGCAGGAAGAGAAAGACAGGTGGGGGAGGGGGTGAAGAGGAGAAGAAGGTTTGGGAAAGACCAAGATTTAGTAGAGGAAGGTAATGAGTAAGGCAGTAAGTGATACAAGGGAAATGTATGTAAACTGTCAGCTTCAATTTATCCAACAGAACCTCAGGAAACAACACAGGGACAATCTGATTGCACCTTCGACCAGGCTATCGGTCACCATGTAGGTTCTTAATGGTTAACACCAGACTTGTGTACAAACCCTTCACCACCAATTCAGGTCCTGCTCACCTTTTGTGGTAGCTGCCCAGAGTAGACCCACAGACAGCACCACACGCATATATGGTATTGTATAACTTCACCCTGCTTCGCTATGCTTCACCAATATTATTCTCAGCTGATCCATATCATAAAGGGAATATAAGTACAAATATCATCGTTTAGACTGTTTTCACTAGCATACACAGGGATAAGGGATACCGTCCGCAAGCCACTAAACCACTGGTGTAACTAAATTTGCGGGGTCACCATTTAGTGCTCCCCAACATCCAGGGATCGTTCTCACCTGGTAATGTTGCTGCCCAAATACCACAGACAGCTCAGCAAGCCTTGTACCATAAATCTGGTGTTCTCCACTTCACTGTGCTTCACTCATGCTGGTTTAGATTCATCCACATCATATGGTAATTATAAAACATACGTATCATAGCGCAGACCGTGTTACCACCATGAAAAAGGTTTTCTCACCTCTAGTGACAAAATGGCTAGAGGCATCCCTGACACAAGCATAAGCATATGCATATAAACAGGGCCGGTTTAAGCAACAATGGGGCAAAATAAACCTGGGGGGCCCCCCCAACAGATACCCCGGAGCAAAAATTGGCATTAAGGGACCTTTTTTGCAGCTGGTATAGTCAGGGTTTGAAGCCCCAATCGGTCGGAGCTCCACATTCTGGCTACCCCAGCCTGCATGGGGACAAGGGGTGAAAAAGTTTCAGCAGGGGGGACCCCACATAATTTTTTTTTAAAAAAATATCCACACTCTAAACATAAAAAAAAAAATTGGGAAAATAGGAAAAAAATTCCAGGGATCTTCATACAGCCATATTGCGGCTGTATAGCGATCCCTGGCCAAAGCACTGCGACTATGGACCTCCTGGAAACCCCGTCAGGAAATTTATTGCTCTTTATTGCTCTTTCTTTTGTGTACACATGTAAAATTACACTACCGTTAGGTACTAAAAGTGACATTTACCGCATTTAAAAGTATACTTTTTTCCTTCGAAACTTTAAAATCGATTTTCTCAAAAACTATAAGGTCTTTTTGAAACATTGTTTTTTCCTCTTATTCCGAATGATCTCCTTAACATATCCTGCAAATTTAGGGTTTCTAAAATTTAAGGTGGATTTGCTATTAACCATTAAAGTCGTCTGGCTTTTAAATGTGTATTTTTTTTCCTTTGAAACTTTAAAATCGATTTTCTCAAAAACTATAAGGTCGATTTGAAATTTTTTTTTCCTCTTGTAGCCACTGGGGGCCCCTACAAGCTCTGGGGCCCTGGGGCAGCTGCCTCCTTTGCCTCTATGGTAGCGCCGGCCCTGCATATAAAGATGATATCATCGACTTTTTTACCCTGGCATGAGGAGCTTGCCACCTTATTGTGATGTGTACTAAGTCATTTAAGTTTTTTTTATATGTTTTTCACAGCATCTATATAAACCCCTTTAAGCATCCAACAAGCAAAAGAAGGCGTAAAAATATGGTGGTAAAAGCATTATTAAGGTTAAGTTAATCATAAACAAACCATAGTGATTATTGGTGTTTTTTGGGGGGACTTACTATTTACGTTTCACAAGTCGTTCGATTGTTTCAGTACCAATGCCATTGTGCATTGAACTGTTTGAACCTGCTGAATGCGCAAGCAATCCCAATGCAAAGGAACCACACTGAGAGTGAGCCTCCCCTTCCCCTGCTCGGTTTGCCCGCTTGCTCATCACCATGTTCGGAGCTAGAAGATAAGGGACAACTCCTGGTGATTGAGCTTTCAACTATCAAGATACTGTAACGAGATCAAGATCAAGATGGCACCGTGCACGGATGCCGCGGCCACAGAGCTACGGTCCTTTTTCTTTTTTTCACTGTAATCTTCCACCATTACCCGACTCCAAGTCCCCGAACCATTGGGGTAAGATGTAGGGGTCACGTGCATGCTGGTCTGTTTCTGCACCAGGCAGTCATCAGGTCTCGGTCTGCCAGCTTATCGGTGCCCCCGTGCGGTGTAGGACCCAGGAAGCACTGCCAGGACATTCCCTGAGCCTGCCGATCCACCATCTCCACTTGCTGCCAGACCACCGCTCACTTCCACCCACTGCTAAGTACTGCTCCATTCTCATCCGCCGACAGAAAGCTCATGGCCGCAGCACACGGATGTGTCCACTGCAATTCGCTGCACGGCTTTGAGCTAATCCCATGGCCCCGAAAATCTCAATCTCACAAAACAGGCCAGAGCTGATTGCTGTTCACAAAGGCCTCTGCAGCACTGTGAGCCACTTCACCACCTGACACCAGATGCCAACAATCCCACGCCACCATCACCACTGTGCTAGTCACCTCCAGGCCAGTCCCTCACCCGCTTGTCACTGCTTCCCGCTTGGCCACCTATATGGGAGCTTCTCCCTGCCAGAGCAGCTCCACTAGCTTATCTGCTGGGCTCCAAAAGACAGTCTCCACCAATGCCTTCAGCCTGGTTGGTCACCCACGTGGAGGAGCTCCTTTTCTCAAAGCTCTAATGCAGGCCAAACCACCACTGAAGAGCCCCTGCCAGGATGGCTACTGTGGCCTGATGAGCCCCCTCCAGCCCTTAATAGCCGCCACAGGGATCCTGTCTCCATCTGTAACATCTCAGACTGGCATCACACCACTGCTGCTTCAGCCGTGCCTGATGGGACAAACGTAACCCTGCCACTGTCTTGGCATGGAGATATCCAGCCTCGGCACTGAGGGAGTCCTTTCACTCATCAGTCAGATCCTTCACCGCCAGGGGGGACAACAAGCACACAATCTATTGCCGTCCGCCAGGGGTGGCACCAGGGGGGTGCTGAAAAAAAAGGCAAGGCACCCCCTGAGCACCCGCAGCGGCAGCCGCTTGCCATCCCACTCTCTCTCCCTGCACCTGTAGTGCTACAAGAAAATGGCTGCCGATATCCACAAATGCGGACATCAGCGGCCATTTTCTTGTAGCTATCTACAGAGGGAGAGGAGGCAGGGAGAAGCAGGAGAATGGCGCAGGAGAGGATGCGGCGGTGGGAACGGGCATAGAGGTAGCGGCCACCAGCTCAGGAGGATACATCAGCGCAGGCCACGGGAACGAAGGGGGGAGCAGGCTGGGGCAACTCCACTACCTACACTGGGGCAGCTATACTACCTATGCTGATTAAGCAATACTACCCATATTAGGGCAGTTAGGTTTGCAGTAGCCATGGGTGTTGGCGCCTCTTAATCCTAACAGCCGCCTGCACCCACACCTGCGATTGCTGCACAGTTATGCACTTGTTATTGACCTGAGGAAGCAGGCCAGTACCAGTGAAACGCGTTGTCTTCTGTGCATCATTAAAATGTATATCTACCCTATTAGTTTGTTCCTTTATGGAGGTAAGACAAATCTACTTCTATAATTTATGACTTAGAGTATAGAATATCTTTCGGCATCTCTAACAGTTTCTTTAGCAACATGCTCGGAGCTAAGCTGGTGTATGAGCAGAATTAAAGAGAGCAGCCCTTTGATTGGCTGAGTTACAGCCAATCAGAGATCTGCAATCCTTCACAATGCTCATCCATCCTGCCCATCCAGCTCTCTTTCCCCAGGCCCTGATGTGACATCTGCCTAGCTCCCCTGTGAGGTGAACAAATGGGCACACCAGCCCAGAGAGGAGCCTGCCGAAATGGTGCAAATGGTGTCCAGTGCAGGCGAATGGTATACCCACGAACAAGCATTTAGAGACATGCCGGTTTGTGAACTCTCTAAAAATCCTTGCAAATGCAGGTTTGTGAATGTATTTGCTGTGACAAACTGCCAACTCTGCTGCATAACATAGTAGTAGATTATTGGCTTAAATATTGTATTGTAATTTGTACAATATAAATGCATAATAATAGTACAAATCTGCCAATTTAGAGCTTCAATCTAGAGCACAGGTGCCACTGTCAAACTCCAGGCCTGGAGGGCCAAATCCCATGCCAGTGTTTAGGATGGACTAAGAAAGAGAGGAATGTGTTCTACCTGATGGACCACACCTTTCCTGATTCAGACCCATCAATTAATTTGAGCTGTGTCAAAAATGTGTGAGGACCTCGGCCCTCGAAGGACCGGTTTGACATCCTTGATCTAGAGAGATGTGAACAACATGAAAAACTGGAATTAAATAAAATATTTAATATTCTATATACATTCATATACCTAATATACTGTATATGTAATGACAACTGTTTTCATACTTGGAAATTGCAGAAAAGTTATTCTGTAGAAAAGATAAACAAGTGAGGAGAGAGAGTTCATGATGAGATACACGTACTGCAACTCATCAGGGGACAAGTTCAACTACTGGGGAGGAAAGTGGAAAAATGTGTCTTTCTTGCTGTCAGTTAAGCATCTAGGCACCTGCCATCTTCTCATTGCTATGCTGCAGCCATTGCTTCTCATCGCTATACTGCAAAAAAAAATTATAATAAAAAATACATTTTATATATACTGTATTATATATATTATATTATTTATATATTATACAATTATATTTATTATATTATTTTAAATACAATTTTTTTAAATGTAGTCTAACATTTACTTTAAAATTGAAAGTGAACTTTTAAAGTAAGTAGGTGAAGTTAACTTGAGGTCCCCCCCCCCAAAAAAAAAACAATAGATGCTTACCTAGGTAGAGTGGAGCCTCTTGATAGCCTAGAGGTCTCCCATCGCCTACTCGACCCTGCCGTTGCCATACACTGACTCTCTGAACATATAAGACAAATGCTCATTGGATGTTTTCATGGCCACTTGCTGTGCACAAGTGCAACCATACTGCGCCTGTGTGAGTACAGCCGCACCTGAGCAGTAAGCCAAAGCCACTCATCTACTTGTGAATGGAGTAGAAAGATATGTTGGCACTACAGTGATGTGCAGTATGAATGATGGGGGGAAGCCATTTTTATCCACTACACACCTATTCAGCAGATTCAGCGTGCTCTGACAGGGTAGAGCCGCCTATGCAATAAAGAGTAGAATGGGAGATGTCAGCACTGCTGCTGATCCATGCTTTAATCCAAAAGGTGTGTACAAAAAGATCACTGCTGAAAATACTGGTACATACCGATACAAGGTGGCGCGGTCAGCGACGGTGGGTGCAGGGCACTGAAATCTGACAACCGTTTTGGGCAAGCTTTGCTTCTACAGAGCCTTGAATTACAATGTTTCTGCTCTGAATGTACAGTGTTTAAACTGTGTGTTTTAACATCTTTTTAATATACAGGATCAGGAACAAAGTCTGAAGAAGGCTTATTAGCTGAAAGCCTACTTTTTAGTTAGGCAATAAATGCCTTCAAAACATCTTGCTTTTACTCCTTATTGCATAAACTCATCTACTTGTGCATGCAGTGAAATGTAGTCTCAAACTTTTACAAGGTCCCAGGCAGCATCCGTGGTTTAGAGGAGGAAGTGGAAAGCCTCTGCAGAGTCCAGACTTTTCTCTTCTTAGGTAATTATCTAACTTTTTTATTTTTTTAACTGTCTTGGGTTTGCTTTAAGTATTGTATAAGTGTATTCCAAGGTTTGCAAATTCAATCTCTTGCTCTGTGCATTGCGCGCAGTGCTGAGTGCACAATTATAGACCTTGTCAATTTCTTCTCTGCAGCATCTTCCCCTGTTATTCATAAATTAGACCCCAAGGTTCATTGAGCTACACTGAACAAGTTACATAAGTAAAGCAGAAGGGAAGTCGTTATGTTTTGCTAGAGTACACTTGGACAGTCGTCCATAAAATATATCATTTAGGGAACAAGCCTTGTATGAAATATGGCTTTTGCTTCATACTGTTACTTACAAAAGCTACAATTTAGATTTAATACGCTTCAACTAAAAAACAAAATTTTACTTAAAACAACTGATTAATAATATTGCTTAATGCTCCGAAAATTGCTGCAACTGCAGTTTACAGGCGTTAATAGCACTGTGATTTAGAGATGGCTTCCATTACATTTATCAAAGGGTTTTACCTTGCAAGATTCAAATAAAACTGTTGGGCAACACAAAAGATATTTGCTTGTGATAAACTTACTTTTTTCCAATCAAACCTAGTCAGTTAATGCAAAGTTTCCTATAGGGGATTAAGGCAAAATATTTACTGAAATGACAATATCATTATGTAATAATTCATGCTAATAAATAACATTTCAGGCGTAACAGTAATTCTATCTCAGGATGATTCATAAAATGCAGGCTGCTGCTCTTGGTTTATTTGGCATCATTATCCGGTTCCTTGCATTAGCCAGTGATGGCTAAGTTCAATATATTATCCATTTTTTAATAACATAGTGGTAAGCCTCTATCCATGTTGGAGCGGTTTACTGCAAAATTTTGCTTCCTACTTCTTTGAGTGGAAAAAAAATAAAGAAGGCAGATCAGCAAATAGCAAAGCCACAGTAATATTGACAGTTTCATCCTTAACTCTCAAAGTACCAATCTGCTATACCCACTTAAAGGAATACCAAGGTGAAAACAAACTGAAGAGATAAACATTTTCTTAAAATTACTTTTTTTGATATTCCACAGTTTTATTCTATAGTTAAATCTACATTTTAGTTTTTACGGCTTCATTGTCTTTGCTCAATGACACATTCATTGACGTATGCCAGAGCTAAAATATATGAACTATTGATCCTTTTTCTCTCTTTCCTACTTTCAGAAGCCATTTCCTGCCAGGAAAGTGTTTATGGCTGTAGTTCCTTATCAGTGAGGGTTGCATTATAGTCTGCCCACATCCTCATATGGTTAATTATGTATGTGGTGCCCAGGTTGCCAACATTCCTGCTACATTTCAAGGCTTTGAAAATGTAACAAGTAACAAAATGTCACAAATGACACATTTTTTGGATTTTTCAGAAGCTGAGTTATAAACAAATGCCCATACATGCAGAAATGGACAAATTAATAGGCACTCCTCTGCAAAAAAAAAAAGACGCTTGCATTTGTCTCTAAAATAACTTACAATCTCTAAAACTTGAATGTCCCATACTACCCCCTCCCCCATTTACATTGCTTATCAATATTTTGAAAACATTAGTCTTTGCAGGGATGTTGATACACACTTCCTAAGCTAACTGCTCTGCTGTATTGCAGGATGGCATCTTCAGACTGCTCTTTCAGTGTTACTCAGAGATGTTCAATAGGATTTAGATCAGGCCTACGTTACAACAGCTTGATGTGTTTGTTCTTATTCATTCAACTATCAGTTTTGAGTCATTATCCATGACCTGTAACTGAGACAGAGCTTTTTACTCTTGGCACTATGTTTTACTTCAGAATGTCTTGATAGTCTTGACATTTCATTGTTCTCAGCACAGACCCAAGGCACTGTGTGCCAGATGCAGCAAAGCAGACTGAAAACATAGTGGTGCTCTTTCCTTTGAAAGTTTTCTTTTTTGTCCATAGACATGGAGCTCAGGCGACTTGCAAAAAAAAAAAAAATCTCTTATTTTGTCTTAACTGTCTAAAGAACTTCTTTCAGAAGCAACATGACTTTCTACTAAGCATGTTAGCTAATTCCAGGCTATTCTAGTTGTGTCTCTTGCACATCTTACAGCTGAAGCCAGTATTAGTAAGGGATGCTCGAAACTGTGTAGGTAGATGGTACTCCCACGTTAAGTCACAAATCCACAAAGCACTCCTTGCATTATTTGCTATGCTTTTATTATAGCATCCAATGTTTAAAAGCGTGCATGAAAAAAGGGCACAGTGAAAAAAGGGCTTGGCTTGATAACAAAATGGAGCGGGTGGATAACGAAATCTGATAACGATAAACATCGTTGTCAAACTTTATTAACGATAAATGCCGTTGCTAAAACAGACGGGAAATAATAACGAAAATATATTAATGTTAAAAATCATTACATAATTCAACAAGTCAGCTTAACCCAACCCTACCCTCACACAGAACCCTCGGCTGGTGGTGCCTAAAACTAATTACCCCCTGGTGGTGCCTAACCCTAATTACCCCCCCCCCCCCCTCACAGTGGTGCCTAACCCTAACCCCCCTGGTGGTGCCTAATCCTAACCACTCCCTCTGCAGAAACACCCTTTTACACATAGAAACCATAATATCTTTGATAAAGTAACTCTGTACATATAAATGAAATAATATGACTAAAACTATAACGTTGCAAGCTTCTGCAACAGTAATTACTTAAAAAACTATAATGTTCTAATGTTGTTATTGTTTCCTTATTTCTGCGGTTTTTACGATATTAACGATAATTGCATTAAAGATTATGGCGACGCCCTTTTCGTCCACCCTCGTCCTGCACCCTTTTTTCCTTCTACCGTTTCAGAGCCATCGTGGGCTCCTTTCTCAAGGAAAACAACAGCAGAGACAAACCCTTGGGACAGAATACACACTAGATGCACTATTTAGCATCTCCAGGGGCTTATCTATGCTGTTGTTTGCTTTGAGAAAGGAGCCCACCATGTTTTCGAAATATTGGATGTTATAATAAAACCAGGCTTACTATAGTATCGTTCTGTCTATTCTGGGGTCCAGCTTCCTCTTGTAGCCATGTCCAGGGAGGTTGGCTTTGGTCTGTGAACCATAAACATTTCAATAATACTTGGAACTGTTACCAGTTACCACATTCCATTGCCATTTACTTCAAAATACTTGTATATTAGTTTAGTTCTGGTCTTTAGCACCTTTGCTCTGTTCAGTGTGGAACACACCCTGGGGATCATTCCCAAAATTGGCATTTGCAGATAGTGCACAATACCAGTATTTATGTCATCATCATAATAAGCATTGCGCATATACCGCAACTTATGTCATGAACACAATTAGCTTGTTGGTCTTATAGCAAGCAGTATGCTACTTGTGTAAAGTGTTATAAGATCAGCGAGCCCATTGTATATATAATGCATATTGTGCCACATGCGCAATACATGTCACGTTGCATAAACACTCACAAAATTGCTGAGTGCAATTTTATTGGGGTTTTATGAATCTACCCCCTGTGATACGAAACAGCCAAGTGACACCTTGACTAAACACATGTATTATACTAATTAAAGAAAACAATTAGTGTGCAAACATCACTCCAGTTAATTATCTTTTCTAGGAGTAACAACAAACATTAGCAGGTCATAGTAAACTGATATTCTTTTCACACTTGCTTTCTTTCGCATTACGGGACCCAGGACTAGTAGAAGAATTTTTGGAGAAGTAACTAACTGTTTTTCTCACTACTGGGGAATTTTAGGTCAATACTCAGAGGTCCACTTTAATATTTTGCAGCTTATGATGCCAATTTTTTATTTTGTGTGTTTTACTATGGCAAGGATTTTAATGTATACTAAAAGTGTACCTGAGGCGACATTTTACGTTTATGTAGAGTACAAAACATATTAACCACCCTGGCGTTCTGATTAAATCGCCAGGGTGGCTGCGGGAGGGTTTTTTTTAAATAAAAAAAAAACTATTTCATGCAGCCAACTGAAAGTTGGCTGCATGAAAGCCCACTAGAGGGCGCTCCGGAGGCGATCTTCCGATCGCCTCCGGCGCCCAGAATAAACAAGGAAGGCCGCAATGAGCGGCCTTCCTTGTTTTGCTTATATCGTCGCCATAGCGACGAGCGGAGTGACGTCATCGACGTCAGCCGACGTCCTGACGTCAGCCGCCTCCGATCCAGCCCTTAGCGCTGGCCGGAACTTTTTGTTCCGGCTGCGCAGGGCTCAGGCGGCTAGGGGGGCCCTCTTTCGCCGCTGCTCGCGGCGAATCGCCGCAGAGCGGCGGCGATCAGGCAGCACACGTGGCTGGCAAAGTGCCGGCTGCGTGTGCTGCACTTTATTTGATAAAAATCGTCCCAGCAGGGCCTGAGCGGCAGCCTCCGGCGGTGATGGACGAGCTGAGCTCGTCCAGACCGCTCAGGAGGTTAACTGCTTGCGGACTGCGCTTGTTGAAATCTATGTCCTGCAGATGGCTGCATGCCTCTGACAGGACTTAGATTTCAAAAAACTTTGCCACACATACCCACCGCTACCGACAATTGAGCTGCTCTGCACCCGCTGCAGGCCCCTCTATCTGCCATCTCTATGACAGCAGAGCTCAATGAGACGGTCAGGAGCTGATTTCATTGGCTCCTGACCATGTGACCACTGTGAGCTGATCACATTGGCTCACATCGGGCAGGATCTGGAGCCAATAAAAGCAGCTCTTGACCGGCGCACAGAGCTCTTCTGTCATAGCAACGGCAGAGAAAGGGACCAGTGACGGCAGAGAGAGGGGACAGTGATGGCGTGACCAGGGAGAACGACGGGTATGTGTGTCGATTCGTCGTTAAGCTCCGCTTTGTGGTACCAGCAGTCTCTGGTTCTTAAGGGGCCAGAGACTGCTGGTACGCCAGGTATTAGTAACCAGGCTGTTTTACTTGCTTTTTTTTTTGCTGCCTTAAAGAGTACATTTTTAGGCATAAACGTGACAGTTTCTGTCTTGTCTGTACCTTGTTGGAAATATAGTAAACATCACTGATAAGCAAATTACAGCCATAAAAGTTTTCCTGGCAGAATACTACTTCTAAAAGTAGAGGGAGATAGAAAAAAGCCAATAGTTCATGTTTATTCATTTAGGGACACTTAATAGGCTGCAACTGAGCAGAGTCAACAAAATATTCATTCTCCTTAGTAAATGTTTAAATATTAAATAAAACACTAAGAAAAGTCATTTTTAGGAGTAGGAGGATAAATACAGTTCCTAATCTCATCAGTATATTTTCACTTCCGGTTCACTTTAAAGTTACGGATGTCAGCTGATGAATGCATTTGTATAAAATACTGAAAGGAAGCTGCCAGTTTAATTATTCTGTTTATTTATTTATTTATTCTTTAATCCTGCTAGAATGAGACTTTGCAAATCTAAAGGTATCCATGTGTCATTGGTATGGATGCACTTGCTTGCCTCTTGCATACTGTAATGTCTGTAAGCAAAGAAAATGAAATACAAAAATGGAAAACATGTTTGCAAGAGCGCGATAAGAAATATCAATAAAGGAGTTTAAAATTGTTGCTCTCCGCATTATGAATGAGCAACAAGGCTCCTCCATGATTCCATTGTTGGATAACCATGTTGTTTTGTAATGAATCGTTAATGTTATCTCTGTATTGGCACGCAAAATGATGGGGTTAACACAGGACAATATTGTGAAAGCAGCACCATTGCCCTGCTCTTTCAACCTTTTGCCTGTAGATATTCTGTATGGCTCAACACCAGGGAATGCAGTGGTCAGGGTCACATCAGCCAGACATTTCTGTATGTTAGTCACGTGCTCTTTATTGCAAACCTTTCAAAACAGCTAGTTTGAATGAAATCAGGGACAATAGCAGAGAGCAACAACCAAAGCTTCTCATAACCTTTCTGCTTCGTTCATAGAATGTGTTTTGAAAAACGAACAACTTATTTAAGTGGAATATATGATAATATCCTGAACTTTTACTTCACTGATATGCTATTATCAGGTAGATGATGATCTTGTTCTTGGAAAACTGCAGTATTGTGACATCAAATTTGAACTCTGAGGCCCCTTTCACAGTAGGACGTTTTTATTGAGGTGTGTTACCCTTTTTTTACTGCAGGGTAATGCTAAAGCAATGAAAACCTATGGGACCTTGCATACCTACCGTGGTGTGATGTGATGCGCTGAAAGTATCGAATTTACCGCAACAACAACAACAAATTACCGGCGACCACCCATGGCATTGTGCAGTGACCGGAAGTCATCTAAGTCTATGGGGCCACAGATATTTTAAACTGTTTGCTGCTCAAATTCACATCCCACAAGCACATTTTGTCAATACACATACATGCACTTACTATTTCCACCACAGGAAGTGAGCGCTAAAGAGTCTCGCTTCTGGATTGGCTTGCAGCCAGATTAGAGATTACCGCACATTGCTGCGGAATTCTCTAAAGGCTGTTTTTAACATTACTGTATGATGCGATCATCCGATTGTACCGCTAACCCTGGTTTCAAGTGTGAAACCGGCCTGAAGGTCATTTGTTATACATGTAGTGGAGTGAAGTACAGTGAAGTTGAAGTATCATGTAAATATGTGTTCACAATACATCACATCCGCTCATGCTCAGAGGAATGTCTAGAAATAATTACTTTATGTAGTGAATTTTTTTTTAATGGAGCAAAATGAGAGAAGCTGTCCAGAGAGACCACTCAAAAATTTTTATTTAGGTCAGCCCCAATTGGCTGTTATGAAGGGTAGTGATGAGCAAATGTCGCTGTGTTTTGCTTTGTCTATGTTTCTGTAAAAATTGCATATTTTACCAATACTTTTTTACTAAACAGTATATTGTATTTATGTGAAAAGTATTTTAAAAACATTCTTTGAAGTCAGTGAGATGTGAGAAATAATTATGTTTATGCAGTAAATGAGCTTGTTTACTATTTAACTATTTTCATGAGAATTCCTCAAGCAAAAAATAAATAAATAATAATAATAATACCAGTCATAATAATAATAATTTCTGCAAATCTTTATAGCTGCTGATACATTGGCTCCTGCAGGATTAAAAACAAACAAACAAACAAAAAAAAACCTTCATATGCTGAGGAACAAAAAAAGAAAGAAAAAAAAACATTTCCCAGACATGTCAATTAAGTGGCATGGATTAATTCAACCAGTGCAACAGTAGAGCTGGACTCGAGCCTATGGGCTTAGAAGATATGACCTCTTAAATTGAACCCACCCCCATCCCATCCCTTTATGCTGTTCTAATCAGTGGTGTAACTACCTTAGGAGCAGCTGTAAAAGCTGTGGCAAGCCTGGATTCAAGAAGTGACAGTTTTCTACTTCTTAATTTATGGGCACCCCTCCAATGCTCAAGCCCTGGTAGCCTCTGTCTGACCCAAAATACAGAGTAACAGAGCATAGAAGTTATTTACCTAATCCAGCTCTGTGTCCATTCTCCACTACCCTCTAGTCTGCAACCATCAAGCTTCATGCATCAGCAGGTAGGTGCCGAAGGCAATGAGTAGGAAAATGGCCTCAGAGCTAGAGCAGCAAAACAAGCTCTCTGTTCTGCTCCACTGAGCTGCTCTACATTTTGGTAATGTGAAGTCTGATGAGGGTGACAGCACTGGATATTTAGTAGGGGGGTAGGTGAACAGATTTGGTGTTTGGATATAGGAGAGAGAAGGTTTTCATGGTTGCACTTATAATGATGAAAGGGGAGAGAATGCAGTTACACCAACCACACTTGTTGTTAGGGGTGGGGGTAGATATCCTAGTCACACTTTGTATGGAGGGGAAAGGGGATATATCCTGGCCACCCTTGTTATGGTTGTTATGGAGGTATATGCTAGCCGCACTTGGTATGGAGATGAAAGGGGAGGTATGCTGGCACTTTTTATGGAGGTATATGCTTGACAAACTTGTAAAAGAAAGGGGTGGGGGGGGGGGGTTTCTGGCAACTCTTGTTATTACCTTTCTCTACCTGTGATGGTGGGAAGAATCCAGTATTTACCAGTTATAAGCAATGATGACGTACCTAAGGTGAGGGGACTACTATGTGTGTATGTATTATTAGAGGATCTCACTGGCCCTTTTCCTGATGACCACCACCATGCATAGCTTGCCATCCAGCTTACTGGAAGCACAACTTTGTTTTAATTATCTTAAAATCCATTGGCACTTGTCAAAGCTTTTGCATTCAATTGAAGATACAAACTGCAAAAAAAAAATATAGTTCAGCTAATCCATGCTGAACTACCACCACAATTTAACCACCCTTTGTAGTAAAACATATCATTTTAATTCATTTAAAAATAAATTGTAATTTTAAAGTAAAAAAAAAAAATCTTAGCTTGAAATAGCAAACCCATCTGTAGAGATGTAAAAACTCTCCCATTGAATTTCACTCTGAGAAGATATGATGATCCAATCATCTCATTTAAGATTGTTATTGTGGCGATTTGTAATTATGAATAACTATTATGTGACATGACATCACTTATTGTTGATTGCCTTATTCTTATATTGCACATAATGTGAAACAGTATGAACCCAAATTGCTGTTCAAGATAACTAATGGCTTGATGATCAGAGGCTGCTGGTATTTTCAGGAAACTGCATTTATGATGAAATGGTCTATAAGTTAGTAAGTTACTTTTTATGAGGCTGTAACTGAAAATAGCACATATACAGCGGAATGGAGGAGGGACGCAGAAAGTCTTCTAGATTTGCCAAAGTATGTGGCGCATTTGGAACATATGCCTTTAATACAAACTGAATTATATTTATGAATAGAATGTCATTACTAAAGCCTTCACTGATGTTTTGGTACAATAACAATTTAACTGTGCTGACATATAAATGATGGAAGTGAACTGGACAAACAAGCTGTTCTTTAAAATACCAAAATCATCTACATATAAAATTTTTAAAATCCTTCTACGTCACAGGCTAAAAATCTGTATGGCTCAGTAACACAACAGATGGTTCACTGTGATTTCTCATTTCTAATTCATGGAAACTTCTGTATCGAAGGTCTTGGATCAGGTTTTTGGATAGAATACTGAGAAACTATAAATGGAAAAAAAAATAGTTCTTAGGAAAAAATTCAACTAGACAATCATTTATAATGTATCTTGATGCTTAAGTATGGGACAGCTTCTGCTATCATACTTTATTTTGTTATTGAAGCATAGTTACATGAGTGACAACACATGAAAAGAAGGGATGGTGCAGGCTCGCAACACAAAGTAATGATGATTTACATCATTTTTTTTTACCATCCCAAGAGTTCATAATGATCTGTGGCCCGTCTAAAACTGCCCCAGAAACAGCAAACTGTCAGATTTCTGAAGGAATTAACATTCCCAGTGAAGACATAAACAGAGCTATAATTCCACAAAATACTCCCAGTGTAGCCACAAAAAAGACAAATGGCTGAGCGCAGTGGTGTGGGGGAATGAAGGGAATTGTTGAGTTATGGCTACTAATGACGTGACATCCAAGTACCGCAAAAAAAGAGAACAAATGTAATAAATTGCTAGGATTTTCTTTTCTAACTTCAAAATGTTTTTATTATAATCATTGCAGCTTTGCATAGAATTGTTTTATGTTAAACTTAGAGTGAAGGAAACTGTACACATGGTACCCTTCCCCAACCTACCTGTGTCTATAATGCAGTTTGGCACGGTCTCATTAACCTCCCTGGTGTTTCAATTAATTCGCCGGGGGGCAGCGCAGCACTATTTTTTAAAAAATGTTTTAAAATCATGTAGCTAGCCTAGCGCTAGCTACATGATAGCTGCTGAGCAGCGGCATCCCCCCGCCCTCTCCGATCGCCTCCGGCGATCAGGCCCAACAGGAAATCCCGTTCTAAACGGGATTTCCATTAGGGCTTATCTCGTCGCCATGGCAACGGGCGCGATGACGTCACCGACGTCATCGATGTTGTGACGTCAGAGGGAGTCCCGATCCACCCCTCAGCGCTGCCTGGCACTGATTGTCCAGGCTGCGCAGGGGTCTCGGGGAGGCACCCTCGAACGTGGCGAGCGGCAGCAAATCGGCGGCAAGCAGCAGCGATCGGTGAGTTCACGCAGCTAGCAAAGTGCTAGTTGCATGCAACAAAAAAAAATTATGTAAATCGGCCCAGCGGGGCCTGAGCAATCCTCCTGCATGGCATAGCCCGAGCTCAGCTCGGGATTACCGCCAAGTTAAGTATAGCTGAAAGGGGCCAAATATCCAATAAACCAAAATGCTGCCAAATAAATACATTCTTAGTGTACTAAACAATGTTGCCCTTGTGTGAATGGGTGCCACTAAAAAGTCAGTCTGAGAGTACTGTGTGGCTGTTGTGCCAAACTGCACAACTCTAACCATATACAGTGGGGTGCGAATGTTTGGGCAACCTTATTAATTGTCATGATTTTCCTGTATAAATTGTTGGTTTTTACGATAAAAACTGTCAGTTAAATATTTCTTATAGGAGACACACTCTGTGATACTTGAGAAGTGAAATTAAGTTTATTGGATTTACAGAAAGTGTGCAATAATTGTTGAAACAAAATTAGGCAGGTGCATACATTTGAGCACCACAAAGAAGAAATGAAATCAATATTTAGTAGATCCTCCTTTTGCAGAAATTATTTTGGACCATTCCTCTTTACAAAACATCTCTAGTTCATTCAGGTTTGATGGCTTCCAAGCATGGACAGCTCTCTTTAACTCACAGCACAGATTTTCAATGATATTCAGGTCTGGGGAATGAGATAACCATTCCAGAATATTGTACTTGTTTCTCTGCATGAATGCCTTAGTGGATTTTGAACAGTGTTTAGGGCTGTTGTCTTGTTGAAAGACCAGCCCTGGTGCAACTTCAACTTTGTCACTGATTCCTGGACATTGGTCTCCAGAATCTCCTAATACTAAGTGGAATCCATGCGTTCTTCAACTTTGACAAGATTCCCAGTCCCTGCACTGGCCACACAGCCCCACAGCATGATGGAACCACCACCATATTTTACTGTAGATAGCAGGTGTTTTTCTTGGAATGCTGTGTTCTTTTTCCTCCATGCATAATGCCCCCTGTTATGCTCAAATAACTCAATTTTACTTTCATCAGTTGAAAGCACCTTTTTCGAAAATGAAGCTGGCTTGTCCAAATGTGCTTTAGCATACCTCAAGGGGCTCAGTTTGTGGTGGTTTGGGCAGAAAAAAAGGCTTCCTCTGCATCACTCTCGCATACAACATTTCCTTGTGTAAAGTGCGCCGAATGGTTGAACGATGCATAGTGACTCCATCTGCAGCAAGATGATGTTGTAGGTCTTCGGTGCTGGTCTGTGGGTTGACTCTGACTGTTCTCACCATTTGTCGCATTTGTCTATCCAAGATTATTCTTGGTCTGCCACTTCGAGCTTTAACTTGAACTGAGCCTGTGGTCTTCCATTTCCTCAATATGTTCCTAACTGTGGAAACAGACAGCTGAAATCTCTGAGACAGCTTTCTGTATCCTTCCCCTAATCCATGATGGTGAACAATCTTTGTCATCAGGTCATTTGAGAGTTGTTTTGAGACCCCCATGTTGCTACTCTTCAGAGTAAATAAAATAGGAGGGAAACTTACAATTGACCCCCTTAAATACTCTTTCTCATGATTGGATTCACCTGTGTATGTAGGTCAGGGGTCACTGAGCTTACCAAGCCAAATTGAGTTCCAATAATTAGTTCTAAAGGTTTTGGAATCAATAAAATGGCAACAGTGTCCAAATGTATGCACCTGCCTAATTTTATTTAAACAATGATTGCACATTTTCTGTAAATCCATTAAACTTTATTTCACTTCTCAAATATCACTGTGTGTGTCTCCTATATAATATATTTAAATATATTTAAATTATTTTTTTTTTTATCGTAACAACCAACGATTTATACAGGAAAATCATGACGATTAACAATGCAAATTTGGACAGAGGCGCCAGGCAGGTTAAAATGATCTAAAAACAACTAAAAAGGAGGAGTACAGGTAGACTTACCTCCTGAAATGATGGACAATCGAGATTGTTCAAATCGCAAATAACAATTTATTTTGGCACTCTTAGCGGAGTGCCAAAATAAATTGTTATTTGCGATTTGAACAATCTCGATTGTCCATCATTTCAGGAGGTAAGTCCACCTGTACTCCTCCTTTTTAGTTGTTTTTAGATCATTTTAACCTGCCTGGCGCCTCTGTCCAAATTTGCACAGTATATAGTCCACCTTGGGTGGAGGGGACTGTCCCCTTCTTTCTATCTACAGAGAGCGACTTCTTAAACCTGAGTGGGGTCAGGTTCTAATGCTCCCCACCTGCATTTCAAGTGGTTGCCTATGTGGTAACCTGTGTTTGTGAGTATATCCACATCTGTTAATTATTTCGCCAACAATTGTTAGACTTACTGCACTATATTGGGCTCTCGATTTTTCTTTTTGTTTCAAGTGCATGACGATTAACAAGGTTGCCCAAATGTTCGCATCCCACTGTACACTGTACTGTAGTCTTCACATTCTTATTCAAACGATCTACTGATATATTCATGTTGCTGAAATACATGCCTTGATTTCAGGGACATTGGCAGCAAATGGCTGCATACCTGAAGTTATAACCCAAAGGTCAAGTAAGTTTATGTCAGGCCAAGCGCTAGAAAAAAGTAAATGTCAGTTCATACGAAGGAGTTGCTTATCCGTGCCTATAGCTCCACCAACCTGACCACTGGCTTCAGTCTCCACAGCGCAACTTTCCAAAATTCAGTACACAGGCAGGGCTCAGGTGAGGAAGCAGGAGGCACCAATCAGCAGGTCTCAAGTAGGGACTGCCATTTAACTTTTGCTGCGTAGGCCTGACATTAAAAGGCACCTTAAATTAGAGGAATATGGAGGCTGCCATATGTATTTTCTTTTAAACAGGTGCCTGACATGCTGAAGATCTTTCTGGCGTCATTAGTGTCTGAACCACACACCTGAAACAAGCATGCAGCAAATACAGTCATATTCAATCAAACATGTGATCCATATGCTTGTTCAGGGCCTATGGCTAAAAATATTAAAGGCAGAGGATCGGATCAGCTAGACATTTTGCCTTGTTTAAAAGGAAATAAATACAGGTATGACAGCCTCCATAACCCTCTCACTCCAGGTGTTTCAGTGTAACTTTTGAGTTGTAAGTTCAGTTAACCTAGGGAGTCGAGTAGCAGTAGTGATGATCTGAAATTTCGCCGTTTCGCAATTACGACATGAATTGTGCAATTATGACATGAAATTAAAATTTCGAAATGATCAGAAACTTCATAATTTGTAATTTGTAATTGTGTGTCGTAATTTTGCATTAAATCATAATTTCATGTTTAATTTGGTGTTACTCGTAATTTTGTAATTTCTATTAAAACAAGTAAAATAATGCGAAATTCCAGGCAACACAAAATTGTAATTTCATGTTTTACATGAAAATTTGACCCGAAAAATACTTGTAATTATGGAAGTTTCAGTAATTACGAAAACTGAACCACGAAAACTATAGTCATTACAACATTTTAGTGTATGGTTGTAATTATGTGAAATTCCACATAATGTTTTGTGATTGCCATTTTTTCATTACGATTGTAATAATGTAAATTATGTAAAGTTTCATGAAAGCATAATTAGCATATTACAATCATCACTATGCAGCAGTCTTTCACAATTCTCACTCAAATAATCTTCTGTGGGACTTTTTTTTTATTAAAGAACACATGTAACATCAAAAAGTTCCCCTGGGGGGTACTCACCTCGGGAGAGGGAAGCCTCAGGGTCCCAAAGAGGCTTCCCACGCCGTCCTCTGTCCCTCGGGGGTCTCGCTGCAGCCCTCCGAACAGTGGCGATGTAAATATTTACCTTCCCGGCTCCTGCGCAGGCGCTGTGGTGGCTCTCGGCTCTGAAATAGGCGGAAATACCGGATCACCGTCGGGTCTGCTCTACTGTGTAGGCGCAAGTCTCCGCCACCTGTGCAGTAGAGCGGACCCAACTGAGGTGGGGTATTTCCATCTACTTCGGAGCCGAAAGCCACAACAGCGCCCACGCTGGAGCCGGGAAAGGTAAATATTGAACAGGCTGTCGGACCTGTCGGGCCGCTGTTCGGAGGGCTGCAGCGAGACCCCCGTGGGACAGAGGATGGCGTGGGAAGCCTCATTGGGACCCTGAGGCTTCCCCCTCCCGAGGTGAGTACCCCCCAGGGGAACTTTTTGATGTTACAGTGTCTCTTTAACCAGTTTGGCAGGAAGTTTACCTCTGGAATAAATTATAATTTTAATACACAGCTTATTATTTCTTCAGTACTTGCCCATTTGTGAAAGGTTTGCCTGAACTGGCTCACGTCTTGCAATCTGTCAACAAGAAAACTAGGGATTTGGCAGCACTGCATTGCAATGGTGTTTGAGGTGATGTAGAGGCATTGCAATCAACCCTCTGCATGAGTCCCGGGGCCCAATCAGGAGCCTACTTGAGATTCCAGTTGATTTTGTGTGTTAATTATATCTAACATGAGAATAGAATGACATTGACAGCTGGAACCTGTTGTATTAATTCAATCATTGGCTTAAAAGAGAAAGGCATATACAAAATAGTCAAACTGAGATCTGCAGACGGCAAAACAGTATTTCCGATTACAGAATGAGCACTTGCTAAAGCTAGCTACAGTTTTGCAGTCGTGATGAAATTAGCATAGAAAACACAATACTAAAATCACCAAGCTTTCTCCTGATAAATCACCAAGGGTACATGTGCATATTTATTCCTAGGTAAAGTTGTTACCGCTATTGGCTATTCTCATTTATGGTAAGCGGTCCTATGAGAGATAGATCCGCACTATATGTAGCATGCATGTGATAGTACTATGTTGATTACTATCATTGAGCTTGCTAGCCAATTGGGATCTAGAGGATGGAAAATGGGTAGGTGACTGCACACCAGAGCCGGATTAAGACCAAGCAGGGCCCTAAGCAGAGTAGTCCATCTGGGACCCTTCCTGAGGAAGATACCGCAGTAGAGAAAAGACTGAATAATCCAGAGGCTTCCCCTGTCTTCCACCCTCCACCAATTCAGCACTGGGACTCTCTGAGCCTATTCGACAAGGACTTGTTGACAAAGTTTGCACAGCCATGCTTCTATTCATATACGAGCGTGGCCACACTGCACAGGTGCAAGACAGTTCACGCCACAGAGTATCACAGACCCGCTCATACATATCTTTTTCTCCTGTGCACTAGCAGCACCCTGCAGGTGCGCTCATTTAGGGACGAAAGGGGTTGACATTTAGGGCGGACTTTAGCATTAGGCTCCAGGAATCTCTTAACAGAAATCTTAACTGAACTAAAGAAGTTTAGCTTTACCTACCTGGGGCTTCCTCCAGCCCCCTGTAGTCCTTCAGGTCTCTCGCTGTGCTCCCAATCTGTTCTGCTGCTGTGTCCCTCCTCAAGCTGGCTGACTGAGCCCTGACACAGTGTGTATGCATGGCCTGGGCAGCGTGTCTCCCTGATCATGCTCCCAGGGCCAGGAGCATTCTGTGCTTGCACAATTTAGAAAACATGCAACTGTGTATGCATGGAATGCTCCCGGCCTTGAGAGTGTGTTCAACAAGATCAACGCATGCGCAGGAGCCCATGACAGGGCTCAGTCAGACAGCTTTCAGAGGGGCACAGCAGAAGACAGTAACATTTAGGGGAGGGGGGGTTAAAGTAAAACTACAATAATGGCTGTTTAAAACCAAAAGCACTTTTCGTCCATTTTCCAGTCACTGTTGCCTTTGGTGTGAAACAGTCCTAAACAGACAGCAAAGCACTGCAACCACTGTAAATACCTTCAGAAACTAAACAGAGAAAGGTATCAGTAGCTGCTTTTCACAGAGTCTCTCACTATCACTTCTCCCCTGTGCTAAATCTAACCTGTGTTGTATTGTATATCAGTAACAGGGCTGTGTACATCAGTAACAGGCAGCATTGCTGCAACAAATAATTCAACTGCTTGCAACATTTAGTAGATGTGTTTTCTGCTGCACCCACATAAGCACCAGAGAAAAAATGATTATGTTTTAAATAACTGGAGGGTGACTGTCAATATCATTATTATCACTCAGTAGAATGCAGGAAAAAGCATACCTTCTCACAGCTTTGAGTCCCTGCACTGCCAGACAGATCCCAGTGACAGCCTGACCAATAAGTGTGCTCCATCCTTATCTGCCTCCTGTGGAATCTGACTCCCATTCATGCTGCTCTGGCTGACCTTCTGACTCCAGGGTCACCCAGCAACAGGGGAGAGGAGAGAAGGGGAGAGATGAGTGTAATCTATCGCAGACTTTCCTTCTTTTTCTTCAGCTAAATGCTGCCTAGCAAGCACTTCAATTCCAGGGTCATCTGATGTCTGCCTGTCATGCTGAGCCACGTTCAACAGGAAGGGGAGGGCCGGTGCTCCCTCTCCCCTTCCCTAACCCTAACTCCTAACCCTCCTGCTATGCGTTTGTCACTGGATGTAAGAAGATTCGACGGGTAGGTTATTTCGTTGGCGCACCAGGCTCAATCAGTGCTGGGGAGAATGCAGTCAGCAGCGTCGGCCAGCCACTGTGATCACGCTGACTCCCTGCAAACAGAGAGAGCACCTCTTCACCATGGCAACAGCCTGGGAGCCGCTCAGCACAGATCCAGACAGTGATACCATACCAGTATACTAGCGCAGCGACGACAGCGCTGCAGCAGGCAGGTAAAAATCTTAACTCTTTTAGTGAAAGTTACCTGTAGATTAGGTGCTGAGAGGGGCCCTTAGACTCAGAATGAGGCCCTAATCATCTGCTTGAGGTGCCTGGTGGATAATCTGGCCCTGCTGCACACATACTGAGCAGTTTCCCTTGAGATCTGTTCATTTGTATATCTGTATTGATTGGTTGTTTTAGAGTATATACAGTATTTACCGTATATGTGCTTTTGAGATTGTGCATTCAGATCTGGGTGGCTTTAAAAAGGGTACTCAACTGAAATAGCAGACTGTCGCTGCCATACAGCTCTGTTTTAATGTTTTATTAAGGAATTCTAATAAACTAAAGAAACTTAACAAGCTGGTGCAGATCTTCACTATCGATTGCCGTATTTATCCCTACACAGGAGACAGAGTGAAAATGAATTGTGTGAGATTATGAGGTAAGGGAGGAAGTGGCACAAACCTGTGGACATATAATTGGCTATCATTACTTTCTGAAAGGTGCCCTCTAGCTGATTGGGGCTGAACTCCTCTTCTGGTATGAGCATGGCCATGCTTGCAGCCACGTGAACATGACAGCACCTGTGCAGTAGCATGGAGCCACTCATGCATGAGTAGCTCTGGCTTAATGTGCAGGCACGGCTGTACTCCCGAAGGTGCAGTATAGTCATGCTCATGCTTGAAAAGGTGGGACCCCTATCAGATTACTGACGACAAGCCTCATTAGGATCCAGATGCTTTCCTCTTTTTTGGTATGTATGTTATTTTGTACCTGAATTTTAGCTCAGGTACCCTTTAACTCAGAGCCGGGACAAGGTCCTCAAGCACCCAAGGCTGAGACACCAAAGTGCGCCCCTCCATCCCTGCCACCCCAGCCATCACACACTGATTGCTATTAGACTAAGAGGCGCCACAGGGCCCACAACCTCCCCAACACCTTAATCTCTAGTTATCTGGCTTGCAGTCACTGCCATGTATCCCCTTTTCTTATTTCTTTCTGCTTCAAACACAATTAGGAATGACAGCTGAATGAATTCTGCGCCCCCTCCTACTCTGCGCCCTGAGGCTGGAGCCTCTCCAGCCTATGCCTCGGCCCGGCCCTGCTTTAACTACTTAAGGACCATGGCGATTGAAATCTACGCCCTGTTTTGGTGGGCTCCTGGCTGGCAGGGCATAGAAATCAATCACCACCCACAGTGCACAGCCGCCATTTCCGTCACTCTCCGCCGATCGGGCTGCTCAAACCCGACGTCTCTCGCCGCAGCTCACTGGCTCTGCCTGTCTCTATGACGGCAGAGCCATGTGAGTCGGTCAGGAGCCAATTTCATTGGCTCCTGCCCGTGTCTATCAATGTAAGCCGCTCCCATTGGCTTACATTGAAAGACACAGTCAGGAGCCAATGAAGGCGGCTCCTGACCGACTCACATGACTCTGCCGTCATAGAGACGGCAGAGTGAATGTCAAGAGGATCGCAGCGTGCGGCGGTAATGGCGATTGCGGCAGATATGTGCGGCAATTCGTTGGGATTCCGTCATTATTGTACCAGCGGTCTCTGGTCCTTAAGAGGGCAGAGACCGCTGGTACTTAAGTGGTTAGGATGTAGTGCATGATTATATCACTCATCTGAACATAAGGCCCAGATTCTTCAATGTTATCAGCAGTAGTACTGAGCTCAAGCACCACATCAAAGAGCTTTACTAGAGTCTTTCACTGGAACCTAAGCAGATGCTTGTACTTCTAATGCAGTTGCATGAGAGGAGAAACGATCATCTAAATGTGCAAAAATGGGTGTCAAGGTTTTACTCTATGCAGAAAAACAGACGTTTCTGAGCTGTATGCACTCGACAAAAAACACAGATTCCAGGCTTCCAAAAAAGTGCAATTTCAACTTCACTCAGTTTTAGAAAAAATATATAGTCACATATTGGAATGAAAAGATTATTTTTTAAAAATAATATTAAATAAATAAAAAAAACTTTTGGGAAGCACTAACAGTACTTGCTTAAGGTTTAATAGTTACCTAGAAGAGGGAAGGCTCTGGATCCTAAAGACCTAAAAGTCCTCTCTTGGTCTCCTAGTTCACCCACTGTCCCGCGTTCAAATTTTTCACTGGCTGCGTCTTGGGCCCTCCTCAGGTAGGCTCTGAAAGTGCTTAGAGACTCCAGTACTTCTGAAGAATTCTGAGGAGACCTGAAGGCTCTGAATTTAAATTTGGATTGCTGCAATGGAGGGCTCAGGGGTGGAACAAGGAGATGCACAGAGGCCTTCTCAGGTCAGTATATGTAAATCTTTTTTTTGTTTTTGCCCCACTACAGGAACCCTTTAAATGAAAGTGACGTTTTGTTCAGACAAGACTGAATGAAACCAAACATAACCCAAAATGTAACACATCATGCTGTATCATCATTCAGGAAGAAAAGGGCTCACAGAAAAGTAATTTCATGGGTCAAACGTGTTTCTCTAATTCCATTCCCAATCGTTTTTTCACCTTTTCCCTTCTGAATGCAGATGGTGTGTAGGTCAATAAAGTGTGTTTGATACACATTCAAAGTAGGAAGAATAATAAATTGCCAGACTACATTTCCAAGAATACCCTAATTGGAGAATAAGCCGTGTGTTTAATGAGGAGGTGGTAGTTTGTGGTTTACAGGATGTTGGTGTGAATAATACCTGGTAACAGGAAACAACAAGCTCTAGATATGTATAGTCTATAAGTATGGGTGCACAGCTGCAGCAAGCACAGCTAAACAAAAGACTTTCAGTTTCAACATTTACCATCAGAAGGCAATAGACTTTAGATTACACAGAGGTTTAAGTGAACCCGAGGTGAGGTGAAAATAAACTGACGAGATAAGCAATTGCATTTATCCTCCTACTACTAAAAATGACCTTTTTAGGCACTCCATGGTTTTATTTTATATTTAAATATTTACAGAGTAGATTAAATGTTTAAATATCTTTGCTCAATGGCAATCAATTAAAAGTCACAGAGTTAAAATGCAAAAATGATTGACTTTTTTCTATCTCTCCCCTGACCTCAGAAGTTGTATTCTGCCAGGAAAACATGTATGGTTGTAATTTGCTTATCAATGACGTTTACTATATACCAACAAGACAGAAGCTGTCGCTTGCCTGAAAATGGTTATTAATATGTTTTGCACTGTACCCATGTTTATCTCATCATGTCACATGTCGCCTTGGGTACACTCAAAAGATTTTGTGATTGCAGCAAGACTCCTGGACCTTCAGCCACTGTATTAGCTTTTCATTGGTGCTATGCTAGTAATCATCTCGATGTGTGCTTTTTTTACACTGGTAATCAATATCCCCTACCCTACTTACACCTCTCTGACTGTGTCTATTCTTGATAGGCTTAGGTGATTCATATGCCTTGTTATTTTAGGCAGAGCTCCCCAACCCTGTCCTCAAGGCCCACCAACAGTACATGTTTTGCAGAAACCACAAACATTCACAGGTGTCTCAGCAGAGCTGATTAACTACCTGTGTGGATTTCCATAAAACATGCACTGTTGGTGGACCTTGAGGACAGGGTTGGGGAACAGTATTTGAGGAAGGGAGAGCAATTAATAGCTTGCTTTGAAGCCCCTAGCTCTTTAGTTACGCCACTGACTTTACACTAATCAGTATTATTGCTTTCAGAAAGAATCAGTCTTGTCTTATTCTGTATTATGTAATAACAGGCTTGGCAAGTTTTGAGGATTTTTGTAGTTAGTACCATTCTCTGCTCTACTGTTCTCTGTTCTTTTGCTGTTTGGAAAGCTGTAGTGCACTTCCTGGCATATGTTCCAAGACTCCACATGGTCCCCATGTCCTTCCTAGCAATGACACAGAACACCCATTTATGTAAAAACATACTCCGTGCCATGCTTGCATAGTACATACTAGGCAATGGGCTTGATTCACTAAGACAAATAGCATGCCTTATCAAAGTTAACACGCCTTATCAAAGTTACCATGCCTTATCAGAGTAGCATACGAATCCGCAGGGGCGCAGGGCAGGACGAATGGAGCTCTTGTCATTAGCAGGCATACGTTTGTGTGTGTGTGTGTGCACATGCACATTGGGCTTGATTCACTATGCTGAAAGCACAGGTGATCGCGCGCAAACCTTCACGTATCACTCGAAGTAACACTGTTCCCGCGCAAGCCTTTGCACGTGTCAGCTAGCTTGATGACTGCTGTGATAGCAGTTATCACAGCATAGTGAATCGAGCCGTATGTGTGTGTGTGAGTGTGTGTGAGAGTGTGTGTGTGTGAGAGTGTGTGTGTGTGTGTGTGTGTGTGTGTGTGTGTGTGTGTGTGTGTGTGTATAAAAATGTGGTGAACAATTAACAGGGTAATACAATTTTCTGTCTCAGAGGGTGAAGTGGCTTGTATTAACCTCTAACATTAGTATGTAAATAGTTACATTTCAGTGTGGCTTTAAATGACTGGTTATTCAGCATAAGGCCCTGTTTCCCCATCATGTCAATCTGAGCATTTTTCAAACTGGAAAATGTTTTACAACACACTACATTGATAGTCAATGGGCTAGTTTTCATATAACACAAGTTCTCACATGTCAATTGGTGCAGGAAAAAAATGATTGCATGTAGCATTTTTTTTTTTTTAATGTTTTCTTATTGCACCACATAGAAGCTTGTGTGCATGCAATTTTTTTTTTTACACTGGAAAATTCCATTGGTCTACATAGAAAGTAAGGGCTGGAAGGAAATACTCATATGGTAATTTGTTGTTAGCCAATACTTAATGTGGAAAATGCATGCCAGTATTCAAATTAAGAGGTACATAAATGTATTTGTCTTTTTCAAATGCATAAAAAAATCCAGAAAAATGCATGTGATTTCCAGCATGCAGATGAAAACACACGTGTCGAAACTCAGACTAATTTTTTTTTTCTGGTTATCTGTTTTCTTCACTCCAACCAGTGGTGTAGCTTTGGGCTACAATGCAAATTTCACGTGGCCCCCCAAGCATTCTATACATAACATTCTATACATTCATACATACATACATTCTATACATAACAATACATATGGCGCAACAAAACCTGCCAAGGTCATCCACAGTATGAAAGTTGTAAGCAGAGCAGGAGAACAGTTTATTAATGATAACCACTATTCAAAGCATATATAGATGTAATCATTCCCAGCAACGCACTGAAGAGCTTATACTGCGGTTGAGTGAGGGCCCCTAGTGGGCCTCTCTGGTCCAAGGGCTCCGTGTGGTCACAACCTCTACATCCCTTATTGCTTTGCCAATGCTTCCAACAGAGAACAAAATGGATCCAGCATGACCAACATGATACAACAGGATGCCATCTGTAGAAAAAATTAAATAAAATCAGATAAGCTCTAACATATCCTTTTACTATTTTATGGCTATTTGGTTTTGGAGTTTTCAATTTTCAGCACTAAGTATTTCCTATAATTACGTACAGTGCTGAAAGTGTATGGGAAGAGATGGCGCCAGTAACCTTTATATACTGACCCCCATCCTCAATTGAAACTAAACAATAAGTTTCACAGCTTTCAGCATAGCTCTGAGACCCAGTTCAGCTTCAGTAATGTTTGCTGTCACATTGCATCAATCTCCCCTTCTGTCACATGCAGGGAAGAACAATCGCATGTACAGACTCAATCCTGAATGTGTTTGGGAGACGGGAGTAGAACACTTCAAGGGCCAAGTACTTCTTGTGAAACAGAACAGTCTTTCCACCCAATTTATCACTGAGATAAATCTACACCTGAGGACTAACTTGTGCCATCCCTGACATTAACTCAGGAAGATGGCATTGGAGAGAAAAACAGATCATGATGTGCTACAGTTTCAGAGCATTTTCACACAATGTGAGCACATTGTTATTGCTTACCTAAAAATCCCAGTAAACAGACATTATTTTTATTGCCCAGTTTTCTTTTTTTAGCAGACTTTACCAAAAGTAAGCCAGTGACTGACAAAGGTCAATCATTGTTTCACAAATATCTGTTAAGCAAATACACTGTACAGTTTTACAATTTTTAAACTGTCACTAGCAACACAAAGATCTTGACCCAAGTGATCATGTTGGCAATGTATAAGCCCCTTTGTTGGGCCTGCAAGTGCCTCTTAAAAATTCCCCAAATGTATTTGTTTGCACCTGGATTACCAATGGCATTCTATGCAGGAGTCACAAAATGCGAACAGTCTTTAAGCTTTTGCTAATTCCCACACCTCGGTCACTTTGTTTTGATGAAGAAAAACTATTTCATTCAGGACTATAATACACATCACAAGGAATTTGCCAAACTGTACTCAAAGTACTTGTAGATAGTTATCAACAGAGCAGCAAGCTATGAAATACTCATCCCAAAGGCAATTTTACAAATACTTTTTTTTTTTTGCTCCCTTAATTTTATTGCTGTCAAGTTTTTCTGTGAGTGCCTGTGAATGGCAGGGTAAAGCTGACAAAAGTGCCTGACTGCCTGACCTTGTTCAGGGCGTAAACAAATTCCTGTCAGAGAAACTTAGATGCAGGTGTGACCCTTTAGTCTCTGGAGCAGTCAGTAGCAATCAAGAACATGTAGTCTGTAATATCATGTCAAGAATTAAAAAAAAAAAAAAATAGTTTTGCTACTAAAAAAAATTAACACATTTAGCAAGTCATGACATTTTGCAGAGCAACCACAGTTCTCAATAAAGACCTGTTCTTTTATTCAGTTACTATCTGGAACCCTCCTCACTGTCTTCTCTAGGGGCTTGATTCACAAAGCGGTGCTAACTGTGAAAACCCCCTCAGCACGTCTAAACAAGCTTTTCGCGCGCAAAATTTTATGCGCGTAAAACTTTACGTGCGCAGGGTGCTCCGCGCGAAGTGCCCATTAAAGCCTATGGGACTTAGCGCGCGCATAGGATAAAACTTTGCTTGCAGTACTTAGCGCGCGATCTGATTGAGAAAACCAGTGCTAACCTACTTAGCACCCTGGTTAGCACGCCTAAAGACTTTAGACGTGCTAAGTAGGTTAGCACCGCATAGTGAATCAAGCCCTAGGATGCTGGCAAGGTGATTCCCACTTCCCATTTCAGGCAAACCCATCCATATCAAGGCAGCAGAAAGTAATGACACTCCGCAATACTTCCTCAGACCAGGATAGTGATGAGCTATCACTAACCATTTCAGTGTGAGTCTCAAGATGGCTGAATTATGGCGTGACAGAAAAGACCTATTGATTGATGAGCCATTTACACTGTTACATGAATAAGCCATAATGTAAACACAAACAAACAAGTGTGACAGTTATGGTGGGGCAGCTGCTACTCCAGAATGTTTATTTTGTTAATTAAAACAGTATACTTAATAATTTCACCAACTAGAGTTTTTTTTTTTTTAATTTTGTAATGAAGTTCAAATCCTGAACTTAAACCATTAAACAGCTGTGTCAATAGGCATCTTTAATGGTTATAACCACTTGGGCGGAGCAAGACACACAGGGCCGGATTTGTACTCTTTACTGCCCTAGGCCACTGTCACCAGCCGCCCCACTTTAGTATAGGTAGCGAGATGACCTCTCCCCTTCCCTTTAATATAGGTAGCCTGATGACCCCCCCCAGTATAGGTAGCCAGATGACCCCTCCCCCTTCCCTCTAGTATAGGTAGCCAGCTCGCCTTAACACCACAGCAGCCATCAGTGTCATTCATTTCTTAGCTTGTTTCCAGTGCAGAAACTTCCTCTTCCTTTCCGTCTCCAATGCTGCCCAAGTCCATAGCCGTCTGCCACAATGCAAATGTGCACAGAGAGCAAGGTGGCTGCTGCACAGGTGGCTAGCAGCAGAGTACCGCGGTCAGCAGCTAGCCTGATCTCCCTGCATTGCAGCATTTTCAAGCTTGCAAATACTGCACCAGATTAGCCTGCTGCTGTGGTGCCCTTCCTCCTGTGGTGCCCTAGGCCATGGCCTAGGCGGCCTAGGCCTAAATCCGGCCCTGAAGACACACATGAGTTATGTCTTTATGCCAGGTGCGTAGGTTGGGGATGAGGGGCAAGACAAGACAAGACAAATAACATTTATATTGCACTTTTCTCCTGGCGGACTCAAAGCGTATTACAAAGCTTGTAGCTGCAGTCGCAGATCTAGCAGTGCAATAGGATAGAACATGTAAGCAATATCTGGAAGATATTGATTTTTTACCTGATATACCAGATATCTATAAGTGGATGGGCACCACCTATGCCTAACACCAACTTTGGTGCCAAAGCAACCATCCAGCACTCAGCTATACCATAGCCAGGCACACATTTTCGCAACAGAACCATCTGCGCCTGCAGATAGAACGTTAGTAGCCCATGCCGAACAGTGCTAGGCTATATTGTCGCAGCACCACCACTATTACTGGCAAGAGTTTGGCTACACAATAATTGAACTCTGCCTGGAGCTACCACTGCATTCCCTGCCATTGCCAGAGTTATTATTTATTAAATTTATAAAGCACCAAAATGTTACGCAATGGTGCACAATTAATAAAGGGGGTTAACATACAGGGAAAAACATACAAAGACCATGGAACATTTTTGTAGCAAAGAAAAGAGTCTCATATTTTTATTTTCAGGGTCCTTTCACACTGAGGCGGTACAGTGTGTTAAATTTTGCCGGACCCCACCGCAGCCTAATGTTACTTTATGGGGGAGTTCACACTCCCCACAATGCGGTACGCTGCGCTGGAAGTCATGTAAGTCTATGGCAATTGTCATACGTTTAAAAAACCCGCCTCAGTTATCTGCATTGTGCATGCACGGTAGCGTATTGCCGAAACGTACGTAAGCGTCACTTCCTGTTTGGCTGGATGCCAGACGGGGATTATTGTGTACTAACGGGATAATCCCTGAAGGCCTGTTTTTGGTGGTGCGGCCTTAATTATATAGCTTTTCTTTTATATAACATTGCATCATACTCTAATATTTGCAGTTTACAAACATTTTAAACTATGAAGCAGAGCAGAGCTAATGACCCTTTCAACTTTCCTGCAGTAAAACCTTAAATAAACAAGAAACAGTGAGAGACAGGTTGAGATAAGTGCTTCAGAAAACAGCACTATAGCTGACCAAGCTTGGTCAGAGAGCTCACAGAAGCTCTTTTGCATAGATAACAACTGACGTTTCTTAGCTCTTCCTGTACTGGAAACAATATGAGAGATATATGATATCTGTGCTACTAATGTTCTATTTCTTAGCTGTACTACATCATACAAATCATAATATTGTAAGTTTATTTTCCCTTCATATTCGCTTTAAAGAAGGCTCCCTCAGCACGTCACATGCCATACACCAGGGGTCTCAAACTCAATTTACCGGGGGGCCGCAGGAGGCAAAGTCAGGATGAGGGAGGGCCGCATAAGGGATTTCACAAAAAAAGTGCTCAAATGTCATTATTAACAGTTTTAATTATTTCTTATGAACATATTAACAGTTTTAATTATTTCGTATGATGACTAACTCTTTCTGTGGGAACATATACCTGTGCAGCAATCTCATGCTTAATGTCACTCAGTCACTGTTGTGACATCAATCAGCAGCTCCCGCCCCCCACCACACATTGACTGTTATTCAAAATTTTCACTGAAGCAATCTTTTTTTCCTATTCCTAAATTTAACTTACAGTTCGTTCCAGTGGTCCCATACGAGTGATCCGCCGCGTCCCCGCCTTGAAACGAGGGCTGCAGAGCCCCCAAATCGCGCTGGAGGGGAATCCTGGAAGGGGCAGAGCTGTCAGCTTCAGCTCTGCCCCTCCTGACGTCAATCCCTTTTCCTTCACAGAGAGGGGCGGGCAGAGGCGGTGATGCGCCGCGATTGACGTCAGGAGGGGCAGAGCTGAAGCTGACAGCTCTGCCCCTTCCAGGATTGCCCCCCGGCCGATTTGGGGGCTCTGCAGCCCTCGTTTCGAGGCTGGGACGCGGCGGATCACTCCTATGGGACCACTGAAGCGAACTGTAAGTTAAATTTAAATACAAGATAGTTCGCTTCAGTGAGATGGATGCGGCGGCGATGCGGATGCGGCAGATCATATGGGACGGCGCGGGCCAGAAAATACTGCATCGAGGGCCGCAAGTGGCCCGCGGGCCGCGAGTTTGAGACCCATGCCATACACTTTACTGTCTTATAGTGGAAAATTCAAAGCATGATTCCTGCAGAGACTACCCTGGCACAGAGTAGCCAGCTATTTTGGATATTGTAGTAAGGAAGGTCCGCAACGATGTCTCTTACAATGCTCAATCTTTATTCAGGACATATCCTCAACAGTTAAAAAGCACAGCTGACATGTTTCGGGCCAGACATGCCCTTAATCATGAGCTATGATTAAGGGCATGTCTGACCCGAAACATGTCAGCTGTGCTTTTTAACTGTTGAGGATATGTCCTGAATAAAGATTGAGCATTGTAAGAGACATCGTTGCGGACCTTCCTTACTACCTTGCACTTGGATTGGATTGAGCAGCTAAGGGTCCAGCACTGTCTCTGGCAGCTCACAGTGCAGCGGTGAACCTTCCTTTACTACTTTTATTTTGGATATTCCAGTGTTCTGTTTAGAGCTTCAAGACTTTGTGGTGGAGGTTATTTCACAGGGCACAGGACTTAGCTGGCTAAAAGTAACTTGTTCCATATCTGTTCTTTGCTCAGTAGACTGAAAATGGGTCTTCTACTCTGGCATATAAGCATACGAGTATAACATTGTGAGAGGATTGCAGAAGCGATTTTAGCAGGAAGAAAAGACTTATATTAGTTATTCTACTTGGGTTTGGCTATGCAAATGATTTTAAGCTGCTTTATTGTGTCTGTTATTAAGAATGACCCAGTATCAGTTACGTACTTGCTCTTCATTGAACTCTTCTTGTCATACACTGACAGCGTAAGTGTTGTACTCTATGCATGAGCGGCAGCCCGATCTCACACACTTCTACCATTGAGTAGTACTGTTCTATTAATTATGTTTTATAGCTTCTGTGTAGCATAGCTCATAGTCTGTCATTACACTACATCTAAACATCGACCACAGGTGATCTTGTGAAGTAGCAGCATTCGTTATTTTCAATTACATAGTAGCATGTTTAATCAAAAATAACTAATAGCGAAAGCAGCTGAACTCTGAATGCTAATTGTGAAAAATAAGAAGAAAAATTAGTTTTGATAAAAGTAGATAACTTTTCATTCCAATCCCAAATCAAATCTAATGTATCACAATGAAATATAATAGATACGGGAGTCAATACAATACCATGGTGGAGTAAAAGCAGTGCCGGTTCTAAACTTCTTGCTGCCTGAGGCAAACTTGTGAGGATGCGCCGCCCCCCAATTTGGAATGATCGCACAGCACCCGACATTTTACTCTGCTTCGTTTAATGTTCTCACATGACATGATGCAGCTCAACACAATAGCACACTGGCTGGCGGTGAGTCTGTGACAAAAACTGCTAACCCTCAGCCACGCCAGTTCTCCTCAGTCAGGACAGTAGTGCCACCTCCTTCCTTCTGCTGTGCAAGTCAACTGAAACACTGCTGCTCTCCTGCCTATACCCTCCTCACTCACTGTCAGACTCCTCACACACCACAGCAAGCTGCTTTTCCCCAATGATGATCTCTTTACCTCGCTCTCCTCTCGCTTCTCCTCCTACTCTGACTGCATGTTGTTAGTGTAAACACAATACAAACATGCTGCCCCTGTAATCTCTGCGCCTGATGCAAATGTTTCACCTTGCTTCATGAGAGAATCAGCCTTGAATAAAAGAGGCAAAGAAGAAGTTAATTCTTGCGCTGTAGAAAGCTCCACAAATAACTCAGCAATCGAATTACAAGTCTCACAATTTAATTGCCTGCCCTATTTCTACATCCCCTCACCATCTACACGGAAAGAAAAGAAATTATGAAATGTGTTTAGCGTGAATGAAAGGCACTTGAGAATGAAGGGAGAAAACTTGCAGGTAATCTGCAGATAGCAGAGTTGTATTTTTCTTCCATCAAGATCTCCTATCAAGGTGAGATTGTGTGCAGAAGGCAATGACGTGGTTCACAGTTTTAATCCAGAGAATTTTTAACAAAGTGTTCCAAGCTACATCAGCAATCATACTGTGTGATGTTGAGATAAACAGGCTAGGAATTTCAAGCCTCTATTTCCTTTCTGAGAAATACAGCACAATCAATACATGACATAATCTGCAGTCTTCATTAAAGGACTATTGTGTCTGATAATGCAACTACAACATGCAGTGCTTGACTGCACTGTGGAAGAATTCATTCACATCTATCACTAACTCACTCACCATAAGATAGAGGAGTAAATCTCCGGCGTATCAAATATCATGGTGGTTTTTCAGAGAAACACTAACGCTTTTCTGCTGTTAGTAAAACACATTGGTCCTAAGCCTTTACTTTCTGTTTGAGAACAGGAAGCAGCGAGAGCAGTGAGGGAGGAAGGGAGTGTCTAACATCTTTAGAGACTGCAAAGTGCAAAGTGAGTCTTTTATTTTCAATCAATTAGTCTCTTTCTACATGAAATATAGAGCTACGCAAATAATGACGTCTTATAAATCAGGGATTTCCAACTGGCGGCCCACGGGCTGCATGTGACCCGTGACCCGTTGTCCTGGATACTGCCCTTGGCCGCACTGGCTTGCCCGGACAATTTTTTGTGTCAGTCCTCTGGCAGGCCCACATCATGTTTGCGCTTTGCTCCGCCCCTGAAGCTGGGACGTTGATGTACTGCCACCTCCAGCCAAAAATCCGGTGCTAGACCAAGAAGTTGGACAGCACTGCTATAAATTATAAGCAACAGCTATTAAAGAGAGCAAATATGCCAGCCTTATCTACATATAACTACAAATATTGCACAGAGACAATTTTTATTAAGATTATATAAAGTAGACTCATCTCTGTATTATATCTAGCATATTATTATATCTTGATTATATTAAGACAGTTCATATTTAAACTACCAGATGTTTATCCACTGATCCAAGTGGCTTTTATTTTAGTTTAATGAGTAGCAGAATTCTCCAGGATTTATGTCGTCCATATGGGTAATTTATTAAAGGACACCTGAAGCAAAAATAAACGAATGAAATAAATGATTGTATCTATCTTCCATCTCCTAAAAATGACTTTTTAAGATATTCCACAGTTTTATTTTATGTTTAAATCTACTTTTTAAGTTTTAACGGTTTTATTTGTTTTTGCTCAATTCATTGAAGTACGCCAGAGCTAAAATCTATGAACTATTGACCCTTTTTATCTCTTTCCTGCTCTCAGTAGCAATTTTATGCTAGGAAAGTGTTTTATAGTTGGAATTTCTTATCAGTGAGGGTCACACTGTAGTCACTTCCTGTCTGAGTCAGGACAGTGTCAGCCACTTACATACCTGATATTTAACTCTTTCAGGCAGAGAAAGAAAAAAAGGAATACATCATAGTTATTAGTGTGCTTGGCACTGTACACACACATGTCTATTTCATCATGTCACACGTCACTTTGGGTATCCTTTAAGTTCACTCTAGATGCCCTACAGACATATATTTCATATATATAGGCACCTGTTAATTTAGGCATGAGATATTGGCAATAGTAGAATGTCGGTAACGTAACATTAACCCTATCCTACCTACTCCTGATATTAACCTTTTCCCCTCCCCACCAACACCACAACCACCTATGCCTAACACCAACTTTGTTGTCAAAACAACCAGCCGGCACTCAGCTATACTATAACTGAGCACATATTTCCGCAACTGAACTGATAGCGCCTGCTGACGAACTGCCAGAGCTGAACAGTGCTAGATTATCTATATATATATAATAGGCTAAGTGCCTCAACCTTCAAGCAAGAAGAAGAAGTATCGCCCTGCCCCAGGGCCGGTCCAAGCAAGAAGAAGCTAAACACTGCATTCCAGCGGTTCTGGAGGTGTGTTTAGCTTCTAAGGGCAACAATGATTAATTTGCATATATTCAGCAGTGATGCACTGGGAGACATCTCAAGCTCACTCCAACCTGCATTATCGCAAATTCTTTCTGTTCTACGAAAGCAAACTTTTGTTTTCCATAGCATTTTAGTAAGGGGGCTTTTGGGACCATTGTAGCTCCTCACACACTCCAATGAGTTCTGGTTCACCATGAGCTTTCTGGTCAGTCTGTACCTCTCGGTGTTACAAGCCCTACTCCATAGAGCCAAATTTATCCATGCCATGCGCTGATGAGGAGCAAACAATCCGAAATAGTCTGTATGCATGTTGGATTATTATGGCTGTGCACAAATGAACAAACTGACACATCATTGCATTCCAGCGGTTCTGGAGGTGTGTTTAGCTTCTAAGGGCAACCATGGTTAATTTGCATGCAGCAGTGATGCACTGGGAGACATTCTCAAGCTCACTTCAACCTGAATTATCGCAAATCTATCTTCCATCTTCTATATATATAATAGGCTAAGTTTCTCAACCTTCAAGCAAGAAGTTGAAGTATCGGCCTGCCCCCAGGGCCGGTCCAAGCAAGAAGGGGCCAGGCCAAGCAAGAAGAAGTAGTGCCCTGCCCCCAGGGGCAGTCCTACACTTGCCTCCCAGCTGGAGGGGGTAGCAGGCAGGAAGGGGGTATTACTTCCTGCAATGCTTTCCACTTACAATACAGAGGGCGGCATTGTAGGAAGTGACGACAGTGGAACGCACGATGGAACGTGGAAGAGGTGAGTCATCCCCGCCCACTGTCTCTTACTAATAGCGCCGTCTGCTGCTGAACTTAAGCTAGATGGGGAGCGCAGATGGGGGACCCAGGTGAGGGGGGTTCCGACCCCCTCCCCGCCGCGAACTTAAGCTGGAGAGCGAGCGCACATGGGGGACCCAGGTGAGGGGGGGGGTCCGAGCCCCCTCCTGGCCGCTGTGCCCAATACCCCCTTCCTGCCCGTTACCCCCTTATGCGGCGTATGCTACGCCACAGGTCGGCTAGTAGTCTATATTGTCGCAGCACCATCACCTCTGCTGGCAAGAGTTTGGCTACACAATAATTGAACTCCAGCCAGAGCCACTATTGCATTCACTGCCACTGCCAGAGTTGGGGGGGGGGGGAGGGTCCTGCCAGAGACTTACAATCTAAAGGGAAGGGCTAAAGACACAAAAGGTGTGTCTTTTGAGAGGGTGCTCAGCAGAACACATTTTCATATTGATGTGGGGGGTGGGGTAGTTAAGCATAGTTTTTGAAGTGGTCCTAGGTGAGTAGCTTAACTTCTCAGTGCCTCTATTTTTGCTTCCAGTAGTGCCTCCATCTTTCTAGTCCCTTCATATTCTCCAACTTTTCATTTGTCCCAGTAGTTTTCTCAGATTTTCAGTATCCCCGGGATTTCATTGCTCTTGGCAGTTCCCAGCATCCCAGCATCCGCAGCTTTTTACTGCTTCCAGTGTTGTCAGTAGTGTCCCCAGTTGCTAACTTCATCTAGTTATGACTTGGTTTTCAGATACTCTGCTCCATTGACCCTCAAAGCTTTTAAAGCAAGAGGTTTGCTTTGGTAGCCATTTTGTTGAAAATAGATAGGTCAATTTGCAGAGCTAAGAACTCACAGTGGCCGATTTGTTAAGGACCACATCTTTGTGTTGATCTAGCCTTCAGCAAAATGGCTACCACAACTTGTGCATTGCTCTATGACAAGATAAACAGAAGGGTATACAATTACCAGGAGAGAGTACTAGTAATCAAAAGCTGGTCCAAGTCAAACCTAGACTGGTAGCAACTCTAGCTCAAATGCTGATTTAGGAAATCGTGGCATCATCTGATTGACGGAGCTACGGTATATAATAGATATATACCATGTATGCACCATAGAACTGAATGAGTTAAATTGTAAATCTACCAGGCAGCTACTAAATCTAAACTAACCTGAACACTTACCTTTAGATAATTCTGCTACAGTATCTTCAGAAGTGATCCAATCGTCAATCCTGACAAACTCCTGGTGCTGAATGGTCATAGACAGCCTCTGCATTTGTATTGCAGAGGTTGGGAATTCAAAAATTGGCTGCTGAAACAAGAATTTTTGGCAAACAAAGATGCCAACAAAATGTCTGCCAAGTAATCCCTAGTGCCTGAAGGCCACACTAAAGTGGTAGAACAAGCGGTTGTCCAGTCCACATGGATTGGTGGTCCAGGGGACCAGGGCAGGGGTTGCCCTGGTACCCTGGACTCCCAATTTGTCTAGAAAACAACTTGTTCTGCCACCCAAAAGGGTAATTACTTTTACATTGTGTCTGCAATTAGGTGCTTTTAAATTGCTAAAGGCCGGTTGATACTGGTGGTTCCTGGCAGCGTATCAGTCAAATTATTTTCTGCATTTCTGCAGCTTTCAGCATTTTCCACCCCTGCAGGGGTACACTTAGGCGCAGCAGTAAGTGACCCTTGTAGCAGCATGTTGCTTTCAGGGAAGGCTGAAACAGCAGGGAAAAATCGGGATCACAACTCAGTGTTCGCACAAATGACAGAAAACATTGGATCACTTCTGAGAATACTTGCGAGTGATTATCCAATTCTAAGTATTTATGATTAATTTAGTACAATAAAGGACTTTATTTCAAGTTTTGGTCAAGTTTTCATTTCTTTTTTTTAACTCTTTGTGGAAATTGGTAAAGGGGTACATTAGTACCCCTATACTCATTTCAAGAGCAGGTTTAAACCCGCTTCATCAGGCAGTCGATTGGAGTACACAACTGGGGACAGAGGCACAGATTGATGCATATTAGAACCAAATGCACGAGGACATATATTATGCAACGATAGTGTAGCTTTCTAGTGTATTGCTACTAAACAGAAGTGGTATAAAAATTGGTGGGGTGGGTAGATAAATGTGTAGAGAAGTTATTGACTAGGGGGTGAGTAGGTAAGTGGAAATAATTAGGGATGATATGGAAAAGGGAAGGGTAACCATTAATGGATATCACTATAATGAGTATAATGAGTAGTGGGGAGCAAAGTGTGAAGAGTAATTAACTAGATGGCTGGCCGAGGGTTCTGTGGGGGTATAGTGGATAATTGGTAAACAGAGTGAAGTGTAATTAGCTGAATTGCTGGCCTAGGGTATGCGGGGGTATAGTGGGTAATCAGTATGTGGGAGTATAGTGAATAGTCAGAAAAACATAAAGTGCACAGAATAACATAAAAAAGAGCCAACTTACCAGCAAATGGTCTGGGAAACACCTGGCACCTCAGTGCCGAGGTGTCCCCATATCGCTGTTTAAAGAAAACCTGAACTGAAAATGAAAAGCCAAAATAAACATACACAAGTCATACTTGCCTCCCATGTAGTCTACTCCTCAATCTCTTTCTCCCCTCCTACATCCTGTTTGTCCACTGTGATCAATGAAATTCTCTGTCCTCCATTTTGAAAATGGCCATTACCCCATAACAGCTTTCTGGTCAGCACTGTTAAACTGTAACATCGCCCACTTGAGCCATAGGGAAACATGCACACATCAGTTCTCCTCTCAGCTATAACTGACAGCAACTGATATATTTCAGTTCTGACAAAATGTTGTCAGAACTGGAAGGGATCATTGTCAGAAGAAAATGGCAAGCTTCTGAGAGGAGCTGATGGCAAGGTCATCATGTAATGTTCATTTGAAGTTACCTCATGTGTTTATTTTAAATAATTTTACTCAGTACAGGTTCTCTTTAAATGGGAAAGTGTTTCTGCCCACTAACCAATCAGGAGGCGGGGCGGGTTGGAAAATTCCCGCCAGGCTGAGATGCAACCTTTTGGTCGTGTCATCACAGCGCGTCAGCATGCAACCTTTACGTCGCACCATATGATTCTATTAGAAAGGCACAGTGGTACGTCGCATTAAGGGCAAAAATTACTTCCGGGCTGGAACGGAAGTTACTATGTGGTGCGCACATACAGAAACTCTGTCCGCCATTAAGGATATGGGCAGGAAGGGAGGGAGCGTTGCAAAGCTAAAAAGAAAGATAAACATAAAACAGTTATGTGATAATTTACAAATAATCAGGGGAAAAGAACGGGGATCGGATTATATTAACTGTCTAAAGTATTGGGCTATAATAGAAGATGTAGTGGGATCGTATTTTAACATTATATGTGTTATTATGGGGCCTTATTGAGTGTGCTGCTTCCATCTAGTGGACAGTAATGGTATTGTGTTATAAAGAACTTGTGTTGTAACGTGTCTAGGTGTGATCAAGTTCAATAATACGCCTGGCTGGACTGCACACGTCAGGTCATCAATATACGTAAAAAAAAATTTAAAACCAGAGTATAAAAATACATAACATGGTAAAATAACAAATAATATAAATATAATTACCACCCAAGGCCGGATGTACCAGGCCTTAGGATATTGACATGACAGTTTTAAGATACACAGATTATCAAAGTAAATAGCATTGTGGTCCTGTAATGCTTATTCATAGGAATCTTATAAGAAAGTGTATACAGGTGTAAAAACAGTATAATGATATTTTATAAACAATATACATATAAAATAAGGTAAAAAATAAGCAAATAAAACAAATTAGCAAATAAAAATTGATAATATTGATGGAGATTATTAAAACATAAATACATATAATTAAGAGAAAGGTATGATAAAAGAGGCGACTGAATAAATACGCAAAATACAGTAAAATTTTGATCAGCAGATTTTTTTTGAGTTGTTCGCTGAGACCCTCTGGTACGAGGGTCCTCAACATTTGAATCCAAAACATTTCTCTCAATTTGAGTTGTTCAAAAGCATCCATCTGGTGCTGATTAATGCTTTCAATAAGGGTGATGTGGAATAGGGAGGGATCACTGTTGTTATGGGTGCCGAAGTGTCTGGATACGCTGTGAAGGGGAAAATTCTTGTGTATGTTTCTCCAGTGTTGTCCAATCCTACTCTGTGCTAGTTGAGTAGTACGTCCCATGTACTGGAGATGGCAAGGACAAGAGATGACGTAAATGACATATTGTGAACTGCAGGTTAATTGGTTTTTGATCTGATACTGTAATTTGGTAATGTTGGAGGAAAACGAGGTAGTGGTAAGGATAAAGGGACATGCCAAGCTTCTGGTGTTATTGCAGGGGAAGCAGCCGGGTGTAGATTGGTTCTGTCGGTGTCCAAGTCCCATGGTTGGCTTCACACTTTGCTCCCCACTACTCATTATACTCATTATAGTGATATCCATTAACCCTCCTGGCGGTCAATTAAAACCACCAGGGGGCAGCGCAGCACTACTTTTTTTGTTTTAAATCATGTAGCTAGCCTAGCGCTAGCTACATGACAGCCGCTGTGCAGCGGCATCCCCCCACTCTCTTCGATTGCCTCCGGCGATCAAGTCCGCCCGGAAATCCCGTTCTGAATGGGATTTCCATTAGGGCTTCCCCCGTTGCCATGGTGACGGGCGGGATGACGTTGTGACAAAGGGAGTCCGGATCCACCCCTCAGCGCTGCCTGGCACTTATTGGCCAGGCAGCACATGGGGTCTGGGGTGGGGGGCGGCGCGTCGGGTTGCGGCGAATAGGCGCAGAGCGGTGGCGATCGGGCAGTATACGTGCTCGTAAAGTGCTAGCTGCGTGTACCAAAAAAAAAAATTATGCAAAACGGCCCAGCAGGGCCTGAGAAATCCTCCTGCGCCGGCATAACCCGAGCTGAGCTCGGGCTTACCGCCAGGAAGGTTAATGGTTACCCTTCCTTTTTCCATATCATCCCTAATTATTTCCCCCTACCTACTCACCTCCTAGTCAATCACTTCTCTACACATTTATCTACCCACCCCACCAATTTTTATACCACTTCTGTTTAGTAGCAATACACTAGAAAGCTACACTAATGTTGCATAATATATGTACTTATGCATTTGGTTCTAATATGCATCAATCTGTGCCTCTGTCCCCAGCTCCAATCTACTGCCTGATGAAGCGGGTTTAAACCTGTGAAACACGTTGCGAATACCCCTGGAGTGTACTAATAATACTAATATGTTTTGAATACACAGCTTCCTGTGTCTGCTTGCAGGAGGTAAGTCCACCACTGCCTCCTAAGCATTTTTAAACTTTTTAAGAGTTGATTTTATCCTTTTGCCGCCTCTGTTTTTCATTACGTTCTACTAATAAACAAAACATGCAGAATCTATGTATTTCCACCATGTATTTCTGTTTGCCTTGGTATCTAGTTTATGTAAACAAAGATTAAACATTATGTATAAATTAACAAAAAGTATATCGGCAATGATGAACTGAATAAATAAATCAGCATATGGGTATGTGTTGCCTGAATCTGTAAGCAGACAAATTGTTTGTCATTCACACGTTGAAGTGACACTGCCAGTACTTCCTATAATTAAATGTGTTAAGTAAAAGCAAATATAAGAATCCAAGTATTTTTAATTATACTTTATGTATTCTACAGAAATTACCATAAAGCAGTCTTAATTCAAATTCATTGCATGCATTTTATATCCTGGGGCTTGTCATGCAACATTTCATCCCCTTATATTCATTATAAATACACTCCCCTGGTAGCCCCATTATTTATTCACTTTGAAGTGTAGATTAGATTGCATTATGGTATATACTTGGCATTGTGCAGTTTTGATGGAACAGGTTTTGTGTTGCTTTTTTGGAGTTGTGTTTAGTTACTTCCCTTTGAAACATTGATTCTTTCTTTGTGTTATAATACAGAAATCTGGAAAGGCTTCTTCTTATCTGCCCCAGTTGGTGTATAATTAGTAGCAGGAGGCTGCATGATTGGGGGGCTGAGATTAGAAATTGGGTCCCATATGAAATTAACTTCTTCTCCTGAGTTATCACTTAGGAGATCATTTTCGTGTTCTCTTTAAAATAACTTTTTAGCATTTCACAGCTGAAAAAGTTCCCAAAAGTTGGTGAAAAGGTACTATTAATTTTTTTTTTGTATTTTCCTGCTTACTGGTAATTTAAAAGACATTTTATAACAAGGTATGAACAATCCTAACCTACAAAGCTCTCCACAATCTCTCTCTCCTGTACACCTCCTCACTAGTTTCCAGATACCAACCCAACAGCAATCTCAGATCTGCACATGAGCTTTTTTATCCTCCTCTAGAATTACCGCATCACATTCACATATACAAGACTTCTCACATGCCTCATCCCTCCTCTGGAATGCCCTTCCACAGCACATCCGTCACCAGAGCCGGATTTTCTACTCTTTACCGCCCTAGGCCACTGCCACCAGCTGCCCCCCTTCAGTATAGGTGGCCAGATGACCCCTCCCCCTTTCCCTCCAGTATAGGTAGCCAGATAACTCCCTTAATCCCTCCTTTTTCCACTGCCCCCCCCCCCTTCAGTATAGGTTGCCAGACCACCGTCACACCGCAGCAGCCATCAGTGTCACTCATTTCTCCACACATCTCCAGTGCAGAAGCTTCCTCTTCCTTTCTGTTTCCAATGCTGCCCAAGCTGTCCATAGCCTCCTGCCACAATGCAAACATGCACATAGAGCAAGGTGGCTGCTGCACAGGCAGCTAGCAGCAGAGTACCGCAGTCACACACTCACCTGATCTCCCTTCATTGCAGCAGTTGCAAGGTTGCAAATGCTGCACCAGTGAAAGACCTTCCAGAGAGATAGGAAGATATCCAGGAGAGAGCGAGGCCCTTTATACCTATAGATGAAAGGATCTGTAGGAGTAAAGTGTGATCGACAGTATCAAATGCTGATGGTAGATCAAGAAGGATGAGTATGAAATAATGGCCTTTGGATTTAGCTGTGAGAAGATCACTGGCCACTTTAGTAAGAGCTGTTTCTGTGGAGTGGTTTGCCTGGAAGCCAGACTGGAACTGATCAAGCAGGGAATTAGCAGATAAATAATGGCTTAGTTCAGCATGAATGTGGCACTCAAGTAATTTAGATGCAAATGGGAGAAATGACACTGAGTGGTAGTTGGTGAGCACAGTGGGATCTAGAGATGTTTTTTTAAGTAGTGGTGTCATATACTGGGCACATATACCCCTGGCTACATATACTGGGCACATATACCCCTGGCTACATATACTGGGCACATATACCCCTGGCTACATATACTGGGCACATATACCCCTGGCTACATATACTGGGCACATATACCCCTGGCTACATATACTGGGCACATATACCCCTGGCTACATATACTGAGCACATATACCCCTGGCTACATATACTGGGCACATCTACCCCTGCCTACATATATTGGGCACATCTACCCCTGCTTATATATACTGGGCAAATATACCCCTGGCTACATATACTGGGCACATATACCCCTGCCTACATATACTGGGTTCATATATCCCTGCCTACATATACTGGGGACATATACCCCTGGCTACATATACTGGGCACATATTCCCCTGGCTACATATACTGGGCACATATACCACTGGCTACATATACTGGGCACATATACCCCTGACTACATATACTGGGCACATATACCCCTGACTACATATACTGCGGACATATACCCCTGGCTACATATACTGGGCACATATTTCCCTGGCTACATATACTGGGCACATATACCACTGGCTACATATACTGGGCACATATACCCCTGACTACATATACTGGGCACATATACACCTGCCTACATATACTGGGCACATATAACTCTGACTACATATACTTGGGTCATCTATACCTCTGGCTACATATACTGGGGACACATACCCCTGACTACATATACTGGGCACATATACCCCTGACTACATATACTGGGCACGTATACCCCTGACTACATATACTGGGCACATATACCCCTGACTACATATACTGGGGTCATCTATACCTCTGGCTACATATACTGGGGACATATACCCCTGACTACATATACTGGGCACACATACCCCTGACTACATATACTGGGCACATATACCCCTGGCTACATATAATGGGCACATATACCTCTGGCTACATATACTGGGCACATATACCCCTGCCTACATATACTGGGCACATATACCCCTGGCTACCTGTTCTGGGGACATCTCTACCCCTGGATATTTGTTCTGGGGACATCTATACCGCTGGCCACCTATTCTAGGGACACCTATAGACCTGGGGCTACCTATTTTTGGGGAACCACTGCTGTCAGATTGAGTGTATTTTGGGGAACTGCTGCCAGGTGAGAGGTGTCTACCATATTAAGGGGGCATTCTGCCTATTTATGTGAAATGCTGTCCATTTATGTGCCTCAAGACTGCTGAATTTGTCTTGGGGGCTTCATGGTTACTGAATTTGTCTTGTTGGGGGTTTCATGATTTGTCGGGGGCCTCAAGATCACTGAATGTGTCTTGTTGGGGGCCTCATGATTGCTGAATTTGTCTTGTTGGGGGCCTCATGATTGCTGAGCTGGTCATGTTGGGGGCCTCATGATTGCTGAATTTGTCTTGATGGGGGGGCCTCATGACTGCTGAATTTCTCTTGTTGGGGGTCACATGATTGCTAACTGCGAGACTATGGAAAAAGCTGAATCATCCCCATTTGAGACAATAGCATTAAACCTACTTTTTCAGCTTTTTAAAACAGAAAATGAAACTGGGAGGTTCTAAAAAATGAATACATTTTTCAGGAGTTGGATGGATGAAATTGTTTATCTTCACAGTTTATTTTCAACTTGTATTTTCCATAATGTTCATGTATGAGTTAAAACGTTTGTATTTAGTTTAAATTGCTGTTGGCACTTTGCGATAGTAAAGTGACTTTTGGGTTGCAGTTTGGGCACTCGACTTCCAAAAGGTTCGCCACCACTGTCCTAATCTAATGTCCCACCATTGCTAAGTTCATGTAAATTTGTCTCCACCTGCGACCACACCCACATTCTGGTTCATGACCACACCCATTTTCGGCACGTAGCCCTATTTTTTGGCGCGACCACCCCAAATTTTCGGCGCGGCGCACTTCTTCCTCCCCCCCCCCTTTTTGCCCCCCCTGGAAAATTATCTGTGGACACCCATGAGCCCTTGTTTGTTTTCCTACTTTGTACAGCGCTAGGGATGGTCGGAATGCCAATTTCCGATTCCGTGGTAAATCCGCATTCCGTCATGTACCGATTACCGATTCCGCCTTCCGCTACCAATTTCCGCATTCCAATGCGGAATTTCCGCCGGAAATCGCGGAAATTCCGCCCGACTTTAACATCGATTTTCTCAAAAACTATAAGGTCTTTTTGAAAACTTTTTTTTGCATCTTGTTCAGAAGATTCTGTTTAATAAACCCTAAAAATTTGGTGTTTCTAGGACCTACGGTGGCTTTGCTATTAACTGCTAAAGTCGGCGGATTTTTACTGTAATATAAAATGCAGAAAATAGGCAGATGCAGATTTTCTGCATTTTACATTACAGTAAAAATCCACCGACTTTAATGGTTAATAACAAAGCCCCCTTAAGTCCTAGAAACACCAAATTTTCAGGGTTTATTAAACCGAATCTTGTGAACAAGATGCAAAAAAGTTTTCAAAAAGACCTTATAGTTTTTGAGAAAATCGATGTTAAAGTCGGGTGGAATTTCCGCGATTTCCGGCGGAAATTTCCGCGATTTCCGGCGGAAATCTGCCTACGGCTCTTACATTACCGATTTCCGCATTCCGATGCGGAAATGCAATTTCCGATCGGAATTTCGGAAATTGCATTTCCGCGGAATCCGAATGAGCATCCCTATACAGCGCCACAGAATATGTTGGCGCTTTATAAATAAATAATAATAATAATAATAACATTCCCAATTTCTACACCTGGCTGTTGTGTGGGACAATGGCAAAGCTTTTGCAAAATCTAAATACAATATATTACAATATTTTTTTAAGAACAAGTAGATTTGCCATCACATACCATCTCCCGACCGGAAAAAAAGTTGCATTGTAGAATATTAACTCTTTCAGGCAGAGAAAAAAGAAAAGCATCACATCATATTTATTTGTGTGCTATGCACTGTACATACACATGTCTATCTCATCATGTCACATGTCACTTAAGGTTTTCTTTAAAGAGGAACTCCAACCAAGAATTTAACTTTATCCCAATCAGTAGCTGATACCCCTTTTACATGAGAAATATATTGCTTTTCACAAACAGACCATCAGGGGGCGCTGTATGACTGATATCGTGGTGAAACCCCTCCCACAAGAAGCTCTGAGGACTGCGGTGCTCCTGGCAAACTGCCACATTGTAACAATGTTTAGAGACAGGAAATAGCTGGTACAGCTGTCTCCAACAGCCAAAACAGCTAGCAGCAGCTACATAACCTGCCCACAGTAAAAATATCACCATGTGATAAATGTCAGAATGTAAATCGGGGGGAGGAAAGATTTTACAATAAGCAAACACTGACTAAATCATTTATACATAATTATTGTAAAAATGAAGCACTTTTTTTATTACATTATTTTCACTGGAGTTCCTCTTTAAGCTTACAGTCCTATAGTTTCTTGGCTCTGATTATTTTCTCTTTTTTTGATAATATGAAAACATCAGCTGTTGACACCAGGAATGGATGCCATCGGAGCCAGGTGCATTTTCTGACTTCATTTTATGTAGCCAAGCCTGTGCACCTTTCTGTACAAGGTAACTTATTGCTAAATGTGGAAGAATGGGAGCAAGCCAAAGCTGTATTATTATAAAACAAAGGTGTCTCCCCTGTAAACTCAGAAACAAAGCATGCATTTCATTTCTCAGTTTTGGCTCAGTTTTTTAGCAGTCCTATATTCTCAGCCTTCCTGTTTTACATCTTAAATGATTCTTTTTGTAAATCGTTTTTTTGGATTTGACTCAGTATTACCAGCAACTTGTTTTGCAGCGTCCAGTTTTTTCAGTCTGATTTCCTTTTTACAGCTTTTCTCACATTTCTTATAATTCAATCAGAGGAATATAAAAGCCAAAAACAACAGAATTCATCAGACCAGGTCACCCACTTCCATTGCTCCATAGTCTCATTCTGGTTTGCACATACCCATTGCTGATGCTTTTGGCAGTGGACAGGGGTCACCATGAGCACTCTGACAGATCTGTGGCTACATAGCTCCATACGCAGAAAGCTACAAGTCACTCATGGCCAGTATTAAGCAGGGCCAGATTTACCATTAATCATTGTAGGCACGTGCCTACAGGCGGAAGGCATCGGGAAGGTGGCTTATTAGCCCCCTGCATTCCCCTTCTCTCCCTCATAAACTGTGTTAGGGACATGCTGTGCAGACCCCGCCTCCTGTTACCAGGAAGTCAGCGAGTGCAGGGGGAAGATGTGTGTGCACACAGCAGCAGACAGTTCGGGCTGGTGGTGGGCAGCGGCTCCCTCCTTCCAAGCTTGTGTATGTGAGATGGAGCTGCTGGGGCTGCAGATGAGCCTGTCCTGCACTGATAGTAAAAGAGAGAGAGAAAAAGAAAGCATTGAGGCCAGTGGCTCTCCTCTCTATCTCCTACACAGGCGCTCAGTATCCTGCTTCAGTTCCTCAGTATCCTGCACACACAGTCACAGGTCAGCGGCTCATAAACCTTCAGAAGCAGAGGTAGTGACTAGTGAGAGGGGGGAGAGGGGCTCACATTCCTCGCTGATAGCGAGTTGGAGGGGCTTTGCTTTCACTGGGAGAGGAAGGGAGGGAGTGTCAGTGGCAGCAGCCTCTATATGTTGTTGGATATCTCATCAAAGTTTCCATGGGAACACCCCGTAGATTAGGTTGCTATGTGTGTGGTCTAGTTATGTATGTGCAGATTTGACCAAGAGACAATTCTCTCTCTAATCAAATCTGATTAGAGAGAGATCTGTCTGCTGCCCATACACCACAGACTGATTCCCGATCAATTTCATGCTGAATCCGATCCGGAATTGGCTTTGTGATGCCGCATCCGTCCGCCACACTGTCCCAACGCTGTCCCCTAATGTAAATTTCCCACCCGGTGTAAAGTACGCATTACCTGTCCGCGGCCTCCACTTTTCCCTCGCCGGCTTCCGGGATTCCTCCCCTGTCATACACGTGCGCCACATGATTTCCTAGTAAGGGCGTGCATGTATGACAGGGGAGTGCATCTGGAGCAGCAGAGGGACAAGTGCAGGCTGTGGACAGGTAATGTATACCTTGCATGGGGCACCGGGGAGACATTTACATTAGGGAGGGACAGTGTCAGGGTTTCGCCGCATTCATCAAGCGTAACAAAATTGCGTGCCGTTCCTGCCGTGCACCTGATCGAGCAAGTCAGCCCAACATCTTGCAGCATGAGCGATCAACAATGGGACCAATTTTTGTTCCAAAATTGGTTGCATTGTCGTTCAGGCATGCATTTGGCGGCAGCGATTTTCATCTAATTTGATTCTAATAATCGAATCGGATGGTCAATCGTCCACCAAGTCACTTGATGTGTGGCCACCTTTACTGACAAGGGTATGTAGTGCAGGATTCTAATGGTGAATGTGAGCAAACGTAAGTTTAGCACTGCAGCCTCCCCGCACAGCTTCTGTCTCTCTATGGGGAGGATCGGATCTGGCATGACGTCATGTACGATCCTCCCCATAGTGAAGACCGGAGCTGTGCGGGGAGATTGCGCCGATCTCTGGAGCCGGGCTGAGTAATGTATTCAGAGGCGTATCTAGAGGGGTGCAGGCATGGCTTGTGCCATGGGCACGACAGTACCATGGGCGCCATGGCTGCCTCCTCCTCCCTCATGCTTCACCACCTACTACTGAGAGATGCATGTGTACCTGTCCTTATACTGGAGGACATCTCTCACTACCTATACTGGGGGGGTCTACTTCTACTGGGAGACACCTGCCAAATCTATACTGAGGGGGTTACTTATACTGTGGGGAACCTCTTAATACCTATACTGAGGGACTACTTATACTGGGTGGATACCTCTTAGCATGTATGCTAAAGAAGGCTACTTATACTGGGGAGACATCTCTAACTACATATACTGGGAGGGCAATGTACACATATGTGTACTTATACTGGGTGAACTACCTCTGGCTACCTATACTTGGGTGCTACCTTTGGTTGCTTTTACTTGGGGGTTAACTCTAGCAACCTATACTGGGGAAACTTGTATCATTGCAAGAAAAGAAGCTGTTATTATGGGACAAGGTGGTCTGATGGGTGGAGGGGGGCGCAATTTCAGTGTTTGCCATAGGCGCTATGTCACCCAGATACGCCCCTGAATGTATTAAGTGGCTGGATCAGGGGCAATCGGGGGGTGCTGGCTACTTATACTAGCTAGCCTAGTGCTAGCTAAAGGTTTTGCTGCCATGCAATCTTTACATTAACCTTGGGGACTCAAAAGCTGCAAAACCTGCTGAGCGGCGTAACGCTCAGAGGTTAATGTTTAGCTGCTACCCCTGAGCTGCATTTTAGCTCCCCTCCATGACAGGTCCTCCTCACTACTCCCAAGCATCCCTCTGACACCTAAACACCAGGAACCTGTAGCTGCAGGGCATAGGCATGGACATGCTTGCTGCCTGGGACTTGTAGTGCTCCAACAGCTGGACAGTTTCAGGCTGTCAGAGACTTGCACTGCAACTCCCAGCATCATTTGCACCATTCAGGCGAAGCTACTGTATAACAGTGCTGCTGTGGAGCTACAAATCCAAGCATTACACATCCCCTTCATCATAGAACTACAAGTCCTAGAATAAACTGCATTGATCCTGTGGACTTTCTACACTAAAACTGTACCATTGTAGTGCAGCTGCAAGCTCCTGTGGGAGTACAAGCCCCAGTAAAAGCATGTACAGCTATGGTGGAGGTGCAAGTTATGATATGTGTTTTATTCCATTATTGTGCACTTTGAGCCTCATGGGAGAACATATTTTAACACATATAATTATATATGTGGTTGAACTTAAAGTGGAATGTAACCTAGTATTTCTTCTTTGCTGTAAAAGATTATTTACAGCATATAATATACTAACACAATGTTTTTTTTTTTTTATAGTAAAACAGCATTTAAAGGGTTACATCACAGGACTGACTTTTTCTCCTGCATGGGGCTGCAGCATCCGAACTGGTGATTAGCTTATCTTCTGTATACATTCTTTACTTGATACAATTAAGTAAACATTCTCTGGCTGTGCAGAAACTTATGCTAATCAGTCCTGGGGTGAAAAACAGGTCAGAAATCACTGATGGCTGCATTTAAAACAGAATTACAACAGTTATGAATACAATTCACCAGCAGCTTTCAAAGTAAATAAACTGAACTTTGGGAAGTTATAATTTATAAATGAATAAATTTATTTAGTAAAATAAGGGGCATGGTGTGAATGGTGTGACCTGTGTTAAGGGGTGGAGTTTAGGGCACCAGAGCTTATGTGCCTACAGGCTCCTGAGCTCTAAATCCGGTCCTGTCGTATAAGGCTGGTTCACACTGCATGGATCAAAAATTGGCATCAGTTTTTCATCCGTTATCCTCCGTTCCGTTAACATGCGGTCAATAAACCATATAAACTACCATTATAAACCAAGTGGATCCAATATCATAGGAAACACTGGCAACTCTATACAGTCCCAATGGACTAATAATGCATCAAATTGCTAAAATGTCTCACTCATGTATGCCAACAGTGGAAAAGCAATCACCGCCCAAGGTCAGAGGAAGAGAATGCCCAGAAAATGGTCAGCATGAATGTACATGTGTTGGAAAAAGATCTCAGGGACACAACAGAACTCGGGCTAGACTATAGAGGCAGAAAGTGTGCAAAACCAAAAGATTTATTGAGGCCTGGGGATTGGCAGGCTTTAATATCAAATATCCAGCGTGTCTCACACTGTAAGAGGAGGCGATTGAAATTCCCCCCACGTATAGTACTATAAACTCTATCGAGTCCAACAAATCGTAACTTGTCACCAGTACACGTCTGACATTGCCTCACATGTCGTGCAATGGGAGTCAGAGACTCATCACTGCCAACATTTTGCATATGTTCCGAGATACGTCTCCACAATGGTCTTTTAGTTTTGCCAATATAAAAGGCTCCACAGGGGCAAAGTAGCAAGTACACAACCAACTCGGTTTGACAATTAACGTAATGTTTGAGAGTGTATGTCCTACCATCTGGTAAGGGAACATTTCTTCCTACTCTTATATACCGACAATAAGAACACATGTATATATATATCCCCCACATGTATACGTCCCCAAAACAGTGCAATGGCGTCTAGGATTCACTCCCCCAAAATGACTCTGTGCCATAAATCACAAAGGGATTTAGCTCTCCTGAAAGTGAGACGTCGTTGTTCAGGAACCGTTACTTGACCAATCACTGGATCATTGCGAAGTAAGTACCAGTGTTTCTTTAAAACATTGCATAGGGTAGGATCCTGGGCACAATATCTAGCGACAAAATGCAACTCATCACCTGATTCGTTCTCTGTAGTCTGACCATGGTATTTGTGACGCAAAAGGCTAGATCGATCCCTTCTTCTGGATCTCTTAAATACACGTCGGAGTACCCCATCTGGATATCCTCTACTCAAAAACCGTGTACGCAATGCATCTGCTTGAACTCTAAATCGATCATCTGACAAGCAATTGCGTGTCACTCTGAGGTATTGCCCGGTGGGGATCCCTCTGATGATATGAAAAGGATGAAAGCTGGTAGCATGTAGGAGAGCATTAGTGGCTGTCTCCTTTCAGAATAAATCAATAGAAATTTGACCTCTCCCATCGATAAAAATGCAGATATCTAAGAAAGAGATTGATTCCTCGTCACAGGCCATAGTGAAACACAGATTCCTATCATTGTCATTAAGCCTATTGATAAATTGCTTCAATTCGTCATGTGTGCCTGTCCAGAAGACTAGGATATCGTTGATGTACCCGTGCCAAGATAAAATGTTGCACAGGTACTTCGCGAGTCCATCATACACAAAGATGGAGCGTTCCCACTCCCGAAGGTACAGATTGGCGTAGGATGCAGCACACATGGTGCCCATCGCCACTCCCTGCATCTGGAGGTAATGGACCACATTGAATACAAAAATGTTGTTGGTAAGCAATAACCTCAACAGAACTAATAGAAATTGATTGTGCACTGCATCCGCATCATGAATCACCCTAAACTTGTGCTTCATTTATTAGAATGGGTTGATCGGATCCGTTTGAACGAAAAAGAAAAAAGACAAACACTTATATCTTGCTTTTCTCTTGGCGGACTCAAAGTGCTAGAGCTGCAGCCACTAGGACGCGCTCTATAGGCAGTAGCAGTGTTAGGGAGACTTGCCTAAGGTCTCCTACTGAATAGGTGCTGGCTTACTGAACAGGCAGAGCTGAGATTCAGACCCTGGTCTCCTGTGTCAGAGGCAGAGCCCTTAACCATTACACTATACAGCCACTAAGCAATGTGAATGGATCATATTGATTTACATAGGATCCATTAAGATCCATTAGGAACTGGTCTGTTTAGTTCTACTTTTTGTGCATGTTTGAACCGACTCTAAAAGTGTAACAGGACTTATACTGTATTTAAGCAGGAGGCCCTGATTAAAAATGAGGCCCTGTTTAATATTTCAATGAAATTTACACCATTTTTTTAAGATGCATGACGACCTTGCTATACATCAAATGAGCTTTCACATTGTGATCATGTTGACAATTAAACAAGCTGCAATTTTTGACCCCTGCTTGCAAAATGTGCATTGAAGTTATCCCGACTGTGGCTCAAAGGTTTCTGTAAACTTCTCAGCATATTATTTTTATAGTAGAGAATGAGTGTTTATCTCTCTGTCCACCTAATTTGCTTATGATCCTGCCTTGGATGTTGTCCACTGTGACAACTGAAGTCTGGGACTTGGGACACAGGAGTATTGACAAGCACATCCTTCAAGGCCTATCGTCAAACCCTGGGGTTCATTTGAATACTTTGGGTTGTTTTTTATTTAGCAAGGTGTCAACCTTACTTGTTTCAAATATCAAGGTGAGTCTTCTTACCTAGTGAATGGTATTAGATACTGGTTCTCTGTCATGTTGAATTGACACAGCTACTCATGAAAGGGCTCATCGTTAGCAGGCAGTGGACAAAAGGAGAACTTGTGGGTAATCCCCTGCCTTTTTCACTCTATGACAAACCACACACAATTGCCAGTAGATACATCCACTTGTATGCTAAGCCAATAAAAATGTTTTAATACTCTACAGTCAAAGGTTTTCCATGATACCTATGTGCCCTGCAAGGGGAATGCAATGGGCTGCTTTCAGCACCTGTCCCCTGAACTCACGCAATACAATGAGCTAACATTTATTTACACCTGCCTTAATGTCTTCAGTGTGCAGAGCCTCACTATACAGTTTGTCATTGCCCCAAAATCCAGAACATTGCCTTTACTCTAGTGTGGATAGAGGCTTGGCCTCTCGGTGATCCCAGACTAGGGTCACTTTTCAGTGCTTGCATAAATGCCATTTGCCAAGTGGCATATGAAGTCAGTGGCTGAGGATCAGGGAATCCATTCTCGGAGTTAGAGCTAGTAAAGGAATCTGAGACCCCTTCTACCTGCTCTGAAACCAGGGCCTTGCAGGACTGCGAGTGACTGTTAAAACAGGCAAAACATCATAATTACATTTAGTGTTAGATACTTAAAGACTGGCACATACAGACATGTAATACTGATTAGCAGTTGGATATTTTAATATCCCTTTCATCTTTTATAGCAGTAACTAGTGTTGGGCGAACAGTGTTCGCCACTGTTCGGGTTCTGCAGAACATCACCCTGTTCGGGTGATGTTCGAGTTCGGCCGAACACCTGACGGTGCTCGGCCAAACCGTTCGGCCACATGGCCGAACTAAGAGCGCATGGCCGAACGTTCCCCGAATGTTCGGCTAGCGCTGTGATTGGCCGAACGGGTCACGTGGTTCGGGCCCGAACGCGCTCTGATTGGCCGAACAGTCACGTGGTTCGGGTAAATAAATACCCGAACCACGTCATATCTCCGCCATTTCTCTGTGGGTTTAGCTTTGGGTAGGCAGGCAGGGTAGTTCGCTCTCCAGCCACGCTAGCCAGGGTCCCCCCCAGTCATTGTGTGTCGCTGCTGGGAACAGTAGTACACCGCTCGCTCAGCCACACTATATATATAGCATTGTTTACTGCCACTGTGTACCTCGCTCAGCCACGCTATATATAGCATTGTGTTTTCTGACACTCTGTGTACACGGCTTAGCCTGGCTATATAGCATTGTTTGTACTGCCACTGTGCACCTCGCTCAGCCACGCTATATATAGCATTGTGTTTTCTGACACTCTGTGTACACGGCTTAGCCTGACTATATAGCATTGTGTGTACTGCCACTGTGCACCTCGCTCAGCCACGCTATATATAGCATTGTGTTTTCTGACACTCTGTGTACACGGCTTAGCCTGACTATATAGCATTGTGTGTACTGCCACTGTGCACCTCGCTCAGCCACGCTATATATAGCATTGTGTTTACTGCCACTCTGTGTACACCGCTCAGCCAGACTATATACCATTGTTTACTGACACTCTGTGTACACCGCTCAGCCAGACTATATACCATTGTTTACTGACACTCTGTGTACACGGCTCAGCCTGACTATATAGCATTGTGTGTACTGCCACTGTGCACCTCGCTCAGCCACGCGATATATAGCATTGTGTTTTCTGACACTCTGTGTACACGGCTTAGCCTGACTATATAGCATTGTGTGTACTGCCACTGTGCACCTCGCTCAGCCACGCTATATATAGCATTGTGTTTACTGCCACTCTGTGTACACCGCTCAGCCAGACTATATACCATTGTTTACTGACACTTTGTGTACACCGCTCAGCCAGACTATATACCATTGTTTACTGACACTCTGTGTACACGGCTTAGCCTGACTATATAGCATTGTGTGTACTGCCACTGTGCACCTCGCTCAGCCACGCTATATATAGCATTGTGTTTTCTGACACTCTGTGTACACGGCTTAGCCTGACTATATAGCATTGTGTGTACTGCCACTGTGCACCTCGCTCAGCCACGCTATATATAGCATTGTGTTTACTGCCACTCTGTGTACACCGCTCAGCCTGACTATATAGCATTGTGTGCACTGCCCCTGTGCACCTCGCTCAGCCACGCTATATATAGCATTGTGTTTACTGACACTCTGTGTACACGGCTTAGCCTGACTATATAGCATTGTGTGTACTGCCACTGTGTACCTCGCTCAGCCACGCTATATATAGCATTGTTTACTGACACTCTGTGTACACGGGTCAGCCAGACTATATAGCATTGTGTGTACTGCCACTCTGTGTACACGGCTCAGCCAGACTATATATCATTGTGTGTACTACCACTCTGTGTACACCGCTCAGCCAGACTATATAGCATTGTGTGTACTGCCACTCTGTGTACACCGCTCAGCCAGACTATATAGCATTGTGTGTACTGCCACTCTGTGTACACCGCTCAGCCAGACTATATAGCATTGTGTGTACTGCCACTCTGTGTACACCGCTCAGCCAGACTATATAGCATTGTGTGTACTGCCACTCTGTGTACACCGCTCAGCCAGACTATATACCATTGTTTACTGCCACTCTGTGTACACCGCTCAGCCAGACTATATACCATTGTTTACTGACACTCTGTGTACACCGCTCAGCCAGACTATATACCATTGTTTACTGACACTGTGTGTACACCGCTCAGCCAGACTATATAGCATTGTGTGTACTGCCACTGTGTACCTCGCTCAGCCACGCTATATATAGCATTGTTTACTGACACTCTGTGTACACGGCTCAGCCAGACTATATAGCATTGTGTGTACTGCCACTCTGTGTACACCGCTCAGCCAGACTATATAGCATTGTGTGTACTGCCACTCTGTGTACACCGCTCAGCCAGACTATATAGCATTGTGTTTACTTCCACTCTGTGTCTGCTGGGCCTGGGAACAGTAGTACACCGCTCACCTGCCACTGTATAGCATTGTGCTCTGTGTCGCTGCTGGGAATAGTGGTACACCGCTCACCCGCCACTGTATAGCATTGTGCTCTGTGTCGCTGCTGGGAATAGTGGTACTGTATAGCATTTCTGTACTGCCACTGTACTGCTGCCAGTCAGCGTGTACTGTAAGGATAAGTGAAATGAGGAAGAAATCCGGTGAAAGAGGAAGGGGCAAGGGAAGAGGTGTTTCCCCTGACGGTTCACGTACAGGCCACAGGGGAGCACCCAAGAAAACCCACTCAATACCGCCCATGTTGTCCAGGACAACAACCCTCACAGATCCAAAAGAACAGGACCAGATAATTACTTGGATGACCTCTCAAGCGTCCAGCAGTGGGTTAAGCAGCACCAGCACATCACGCACGAGGTCCGGGTCCTCAGCCAGTTACAAGGAGCCAGTGGGCACAAAGCTGACACAACCGGCAGCGACACCACGCACACAACTGCCAGATAACCAGTCCGATGAATTACCTCAGGACACAATGGGGTATTCGCAGGAGCTATTCCCAGCCCAACAAACTTCCACCTTTCAAAGGTCAATGGAGGAACAGCCAGAAATGTTGTGCCCGGATTCACAACCATTAACTGTGGGAAATGCACCGCGCACTGAAATACAAGGCGAGTCCGAGGAGGACTCGGAAACCCAAATCCCAGAGCAAGTTGGGCAGGAGGGGTTGCAATTGCAGGAGGTCGGCCGACAAGATCTGGAAGACGACGTTGGAGTGAGCTGTGCAGAGGTTGTTCTGGGGAGCTCTAATCCACGGCGGCGGCCCCTTTGTGTCTCACAAAGCGTGGCCTTCTCCTCCTGCGCCTCCTCCTGTTCCATCACGTCTGCTGCTGCTGGGTTAGCGTTGCCGCGTGGTCCCTGTTTATTGAACCACTTATCTTTATTACATTTATGACTGCATGGCGGTACAAAGCATGCTATCCGCACACTTCTTGTCCTCATGCAAGGCCTGGGTTGTTGTGTCTCACAAAGCGTGGCCTTCTCCTCCTGCGCCTCCTCCTGTTCCATCACGTCTGCTGCTGCTGGGTTAGCGTTGCCGCGTGGTCCCAGTTTATTGAACCACTTATCTTTATTACATTTATGACTGCATGGCGGTACCTCATGCAAGGCCTGGGTTGTTGTGTCTCACAAAGCGTGGCCTTCTCCTCCTGCGCCTCCTCCTGTTCCATCACGTCTGCTGCTGCTGGGTTAGCGTTGCCGCGTGGTCCCTGTTTATTGAACCACTTATCTTTATTACATTTATGACTGCATGGCGGTACCTCATGCAAGGCCTGGGTTGTTGTGTCTCACAAAGCGTGGCCTTCTCCTCCTGCGCCTCCTCCTGTTCCATCACGTCTGCTGCTGCTGGGTTAGCGTTGCCGCGTGGTCCCTGTTTATTGAACCACTTATCTTTATTACATTTATGACTGCATGGCGGTACCTCATGCAAGGCCTGGGTTGTTGTGTCTCACAAAGCGTGGCCTTCTCCTCCTGCGCCTCCTCCTGTTCCATCACGTCTGCTGCTGCTGGGTTAGCGTTGCCGCGTGGTCCCTGTTTATTGAACCACTTATCTTTATTACATTTATGACTGCATGGCGGTACAAAGCATGCTATCCGCACGCTTCTTGTCCTCATGCAAGGCCTGGGTTGTTGTGTTTTACAAAGCGTGGCCTTCTCCTCCTGCGCCTCCTCCTGTTCCATCACGTCTGCTGCTGCTGGGTTAGCGTTGCCGCGTGGTCCCTGTTTATTGAACCACTTATCTTTATTACATTTATGACTGCATGGCGGTACAAAGCATGCTATCCGCACGCTTCTTGTCCTCATGCAAGGCCTGGGTTGTTGTGTCTCACAAAGCGTGGCCTTCTCCTCCTGCGCCACCCTCCTCCTGTTCCATCACGTGTGCTGCTGCTGGGTTAGCGTTACCGGTCCCTTTTCCTGGAACCTCTTATATGTATTACATTTATGACTGCATGCCGACAAAAAGCATGTTACCTGTGCAAAGAAAACAGACATTTCCCGCATTTAAAAGACAGTTTTCCCTTTGAAACTTTAAAATCGATTTTCTCAAAAACTATAAGCTCTTTTTGCTAAAAAAAAATTTCCTCTTGTACCCACTCCCAAGGTGCACATACCCTGTAAATTTGGGGTATGTAGCATGTAAGGAGGCTTTACAAAGCACAAAAGTTCGGGTCCCCATTGACTTCCATTATGTTCAGAGTTCGGGTCGAACACCCGAACATCGCGGCCATGTTCGGCCTGTTCGGCCCGAACCCGAACATCTAGATGTTCGCCCAACACTAGCAGTAACCCTGGCCCCCAGCAAGATTATTGTGGCAGGCCTCCTCCCCCTTCCACCCCTCCGCAAACATCTCGGCCTGACTATCTGTTCTCCCTGTAGTGGCCAGCTCTTCTACTCCTCCTGCCCTACCCCCCCATCCCCCCATACAGAGTTAGTGCATGGAGAGCTGTTATATTTACCTAGTACATGCCACATCTGGTCTCCTCTTCCTCCCAGGGGCGGTGCACTGTATGCTGCCACCGAGAGGCATGCACCAAAAGCATCAGGATGTTTGTATACAGCACACGGATGCCAGAAGGAGGAAGAGACCCGATACAGCGTAGACTTAAATATAATAGTGCTTCCTGTGCTTACTCTGTGCTTTGGTTGTGGAGGCTGTTGTTACGCAAGTGTCAGTGTGAAATTTGCAGCCTAGCCAGGAAGAGTGTTCAGCAGTTGTTGCAAATCATAATATTGTAGTCAGTAAAAGCTATAGACAATACAGGACTGACCAGCCCAGCACGCAGTATGTGATTTTGACAGGACATGCAATGTCCTGCTTTATAATCTAACGGTGTGTGAATCGACGCTTGAGATAAAAATGAGGGACTAAACATAATAGAATTATTTTCATTTTTAAAAAAAAACCCGTGGAAAGTATTTCAAATAAATTAAGAGTAATGGAAAAGTAGTTGAGTTCCAGATCAGAATTTAAATTTACCGTGATCTTAATTAGAATTTTCATTTCTCCTGGATTTTGTATTAGCGATTAGCTAATGAAAGACCTTCCCGTTCAGACATAACTTTGGTTATCTGAAAATGTAACTGAACTGCAAAGGTAGAAAAGTCTGATTTGAGTTGTATTTTAGCTATACTGCATCAAACGAAAATGTGCAAGTCAAATATTCAAATTATAGGTGACCTTAAGTGATGTGAAGCAGGATGAGATTAAAATTTGTATATATATCGTATAAATACTACTTAGAACATGCCTGTGTTCCCTTTCCTTACTTTTGCTTTATAAGTTCAGCACTATAAATTCCAGTCTATTTCCAGGTGGATAAAATAAAAAGTCCAAGTTGTTTCTAACATACGCCTGCCCATAGACCATAGTATTTGTGTGTAGTTGCAACTCAGTGGCATCACTAGGGTTGGTGTCACCTGGTGTGGTAACACATGGTGTCACTTCCCCTTCCCAACAAGAGACAAGATTGATTTTAAACCCTTAAAGGGAACCTGAAGTGACATGTGACATGATGAGATAGACATGTGTATGTACAGTGACAAGCAAACAAATAAATATGCGGTGTTGTTTTTCTTCTTTCTATGCTTGAAAGAGTTCATATTCAGCTATGCAATTGACAGTTTTTCTCTAGTCAGGACCCAGTTGAAGTATAATGTCTGTCACTGATAAGGTATTACAGCCATAAAAATACTTTTCTGGCAGATAACTGGGTTTCTGATTGCAGGGGATAAATTAAAAAAGGTTAATAGTTTATATATTTTACCTCTGTCAGACACTGGACAGACTTTGTTATTGAGCTGAAACTTAAGGCTCATACACACATAAGACTATAGTCTTTGGAAAATGAAAGATCGCAGACCAATCTTACCACCCTTCATGTAGTATGTGAGCCATACCTTCACAGTCTTTTCTATGGAGCTGAACTCCCCATCAGAAAAAAAAAATCTTTGCAAGATGCTGCACACACAGATGCTGTACAGACACAAAAGATCAGTATCTGCAAAATATCTGTTCCTGCAAAAGATCCGTTCCTGCAAACTGCATTCATAGTCTATGAGATCTGCAGATCATCATACACACCTTGTTTAACTGACATTCATCTGCAGATCAGACAATCATCTGCAGATCTGAAAATCCATCCTGGTGGATCTGATCTGCAGATGAATGTCTGTTAAACAAGGTGTGTATGATGATCTGCAGATATCATAGACTATGATGCATTTTGCAGGAACGGATCTTTTGGAGGAACAGATCTTTTGCAGATATTGATCTTTTGAATGTCTACAGCATCTTTGTGTGCAGCATCTTGCAAAGATTTCTGTCTGATGGGGAGTTAAGCTCCATAGAATAGACTGTGTAGGTATGGCTCTCATACTACATGGAAGGGGGTAAAATTGGTCTGTGATCTTTCATTTTCCAAAGACTATGGTCTGATGTGTGTATGAGCCTTAAGTCCGATACTTTGATTGGAAGGGGCTAATGCTTTATTCAGCAACAGCGTCACCTAGCAGCAGCCATTTTTCCTATGTTGGACTATGTCTGACATTAGGCCTATGCAGGAAAAGGACAATGTTGGAAATAGTCTGACATAGGATTGGAAAGGGTTAATCAATGTCTATGTATGGTCTGGAGTTATCATCTCCAATTATTTTTAGATGCAATTTCTTTTCTTCGTTTATTTTCACTTAAGGATTACTTTAAGGTATCAATAAAATGTTCATTTATTAAATTGCAATTAAAATATGGTACTTCATTTTCTGTTTTCTTCATTAGCTTGCATTTCTGGATAGTGGCTGGATAGTGGCTGGATAGTGTAATGGTTAAGGGCTCTGCCTCTGACACAGGCGACCTGGGTTCGAATCTTGGCTCTGCCTGTTCAGTAAGCCAGGACTTATTCAGTAGGGGACCTTGGACAAGTCTCCCTAACGCTGCTACTGCCTATAGAGCGCGTCCTAGTGGCTGCAGCTCTGGCGCTTTGAGTCCGCCAGGAGAAAAGCGTGATATAAATGTTCTGTGTTTGTTTGTTCTATCCCTGTGTGGCAGTCTTTATTAATTTCTGCATGGTTCCAGCTTTATACCTAATTTTAAAATTGTAACATGTGTGAATGATATTGTTGCAGTGATTTATTCAATACTGAACAAAACACAGTGTAACCCGATTTATCCGTTAACACCAGGCTCCATGTGAGAGGAATCCACCAGACACTGACTCAGAGGAAATTATCAAAGATTGATTTGTGAACTAACGGTGGTCACTGGTAGTTGCAATCAACCCGTAACACTTCAACAACACAATACACCTCCCTTGCACATCACAGGTCAAAATACACAATCTTCTCTTCAAACTGCGGAATAAAAAGGTTAAAGGGAGTGTCCAAGCTAAAAATAAAAAAATCCACTTACCTGGGGCTTCTTCCAGCTCGTGGCAGCCATCCTGTGCCCTCGCAGCAGCTCCAGAGGCTCCCGGTCTTCTTCGCTGCAGAACCCAACCTTGCTAGGTCGGGTTCCCGGTAGGCCTTTTCTGCGCTCCACCGCGTGGGTCACGTGGTCCGGCCGACATCATCTGGACGCTACTGCGCAGGCGCAGTAGTTCTGCGCCTGCGCAGTACCATCCTAATGACGTTGGCCGGACCACATGACCTGCGCGGTGGGGCGCAGAAGACGGGTTCTGCAGCGAAGAAGACCGAGAGCCACCGGAGCTGCGGCGAAGGCTTAGGACGGCTGCCACGGGCTGCAGGAAGCACCAGGTAAGTGAATCTTTTTTTTTTAAAGTCCTTGGATGTTTGCTTTAAGTTACATACAAATAATATATGAAAGTTGAGCTACAAAGGTCTTCTTGTACAACAAACAACCACTTTACAGTATGTTTACAACACAGTACCATTGAGGGGGCATGGGGCTGGGGAAGGGGATGGTCTACTCAGCAATTCAGTTCCTAAACAGTTCTCAGTCCCTTGCAGCCAAGTCCAAGTTATATTGCTCAGCAAAACCTTGGGGAACTCCTGACAGTTTTTAAGATGGTACTGAACAATCTCCACAGTTCGTTGGTTGATCCAAAAAGGACGTTCACCTTGCTCAAAAGATCTCTTGGGGCTTGATTCACAAAGCCGTGCAAACTGTTTAGCACGGGTGTGCTAAACAGTTAGCACGTGAAGTGCCGTTCGCGGACTTTTGCGTGCGCAAAGTGCCACGATTCGCTCGATCGTGGACTTTTGCGCACGCAATTTGCCACGCAGTGAGGAGTGAACTGACATCTGACCAAGTTGACTCTGTATCTTGGTCCGATGTCAGTTCACTCCTCACTGTAGCACTCTTTAGTATCACAAGATGCAATGAAACTCCTCCTCCTCCACTTATCCTCTTTAATACTGACAGGTTCTCAAGTAACCTGCACGAATTACACTTTGGTTCACTTCTTGCGTAAGTCTCTTAGCAACACTGTAGAACACATCACTTGAAGAAAACATATGACCTTCAAACTCTGAAACTGACTTGACAGGAACAACGTCTCTACACCAGGCCTTAATGGAAGGGGGGGGGGGGGGGGGGCTGTGTCAGCTCTGCGGGTATCTTTATGGAGGCTGTTAATGTCTCTTAGTGACAGCAAGGCCTGTAAGCTCAATAAACTTCAAACAGTCAGCAGCAGATTCTCTTACTTTATCTGGGCAGCTCTATCTTGCATTCACAACTGAATTAGTATCACAATGTCTCTGTTTCTTTAAAGCTTTATCACATCTCTAGTAATCCGGATTGCTATCTCTCTATTAGGGTTGCCAGGTCGGCTGATGGAGAAAACCGGACAGGGGGTGGAGTTAGGGGTGGAGTTAGGGGCGGAGTCAGAAGCGCACTTTTATGTAGAGTGGGGCTAAGCAATGGGCTTTTTTAAAAAAAAATTTATAGTATTTATATCGCACTGACATCTTCTGCAGCACATTACAGAGTACATAGCCATTTCACTAACTGTCCTCACCAGTAGTACTGGTCCAGTGCACATAAGAGACAGTTTTTCACCAGTAACTGCACATAAGAGACAGCTTTTCACCAGTAAATGCACATTATAAGAGACACCTTTTCGCCAGTAAATGCACATAATAAGAGACAGCTTTTCCCCAGTAAATGCACAAGAGACAGCTTTTCACCAGTAAATGCACATATTAAGACACAGCTTTTCACCAGTAAATGCACATAATAAGAGACAGCTTTTCACCAGTAAATGCACAAAAGAGACAGCTTTTCACCACTAAATGCACATAATGACAAACAGCCAGTGTTCCCAGTATATGTAGCCAGGGATATATGTGCCCAGTATATGTAGCCAGGGGGTATATATGTCCCAGTATATGTAGGCAGGGGTGTAAATGTCCCAGTATATGTAGCCAGGGGGTATATGTGCCCAGAATAGGTAGCCAGGGGGTATATGTGCCCAGAATAGGTAGCCAGGAGCTATATGTGCCCAGAATAGGTAGCCAGGGGCTATATGTGCCCAGAATAGGTAGCCAGGGGCTATATGTGCCCGGAATAGGTAGCCAGGGGCTATATGTGCCCGGAATAGGTAGCCAGGGGGTATATGTGCCCAGAATAGGTAGCCAGGGGCTATATGTGCCCAGAATAGGTAGCCAGGGGGTATATGTGCCCGGAATAGGTAGCCAGGGGCTATATGTGCCCAGAATAGGTTAGGTAGCCAGGTGCCCCCCGCCCCCCCCCCCCCCCCGCAGGAGGAGAACAGTGCAGCAGAGAGAGAGCTGGGAGCAGCGGTGGAGAAGGGGGGCAATCTCCCCCCCCTTCCCTCACCTTAGGGTGCTCTCTCTCCCCCGCTGTCTCCTCCAATATGATGTGCAGGCTGGCGGGTGGCTGCGGGCGGAACTTACCTCTGTGTCGCAGGCGCCGGAAGTTCGGATCCCGCAGCCGCTGAGATTCGACTCAAAAAAGATCCGGATCAAAGATTCGAATCATTCATGAGCCGGACAACACTATTCAGACTGAGCGACACAGAGGTAAGTTCCGCCTGCAGCCACTCGCCAGCCTGCACATCATCCTGGAGGATATGCCCCCCTTCTCCACCGCTGCTCCCAGCTCTCTCTCTGCTGCGCTGTTCTCCTCCTGCGCTGCGGGGGGGGCTCTAAACCGGACAACTTAATTGTCCGGTTTAGCATGCCTTTTTGCACCGGACACAGCGCACAAAAACCGGACTGTCCGGTGTAAAACCGGACACCTGGCAACCCTACTCTCTATCTCAGCAACCTCCACTGAACAATGGCTTCTATCTGAACACAACACTGTGGCTTGTAGTTAGCCCTCAGGCTTATAGTAATCTGTACTGCCGGAGTCTGTCTTTCCAGGCTAACTCAGATTTGGTCTGTGTCTGCCGCCTCTGGCCTCCGAGCACTGTCTGGCCTGCTGCCGCTGTCCTTACTTGCTCTGCTGTAGTCTCTATGTGGCCGCCGGGTCCCCTCTTATCCTCCAGGGTGACCGCTGCTGCCTTTCTCTAGTGGCTTCCTCTCCCGCTCCCTACCGCCGCCTCCTGTCTTCTCTCTGGGCTTCACTCTGCCTCATTCTCTGGCACGCTCTGACTGGTTCTTCTAGCCAGTTCCCTCCCGCTAAGTCTCTCCTGCCCTGCCCCTCCGCGCCTGTGCTGTAGTGTCTGACAGGCCGCGCGGGGCTTCTGGAAAGTTCCACTGCTCTGTGTGCTTTGGTCACCTAGCAACAGTCTATGCGACCATATCAGCGCTCCCACTACTCTCCCATGCGCCGTTTTAGTTCCACTAGGCTAACATCTAAGGCGAAATTTAGCCTTACAAGTTAAAGTCACCGAACACATAGCAATACATTAGCAAAACTTTGGGACCCTCTTTTAGAGGGTTACAACAGTAAAAATAGAAATAGTAGCACAATTAAAAAGTTCCAATGGCTTTGTCATTAAAGGACCACTACTGCGAAAATCATAAAAATGTAAAATAACAAAAACACATACAAATAAGAAGTACTTTTCTCCTAGACTAAAATGAGCCATAAATTACTTTTCTCCTATGTTGCCGTCACTTATAGTAGGTAGTAATAATCTGACAGAACAGACAGGTTTTGGACTAGCCCAGCTCCTTATGGGGGATTCTCAGGGTTTGTTTTTTTCAAAAAGTACTGAGTGAATGGCAGTTGCTCTGCCCAACTGCCAAAAACGTGTGCAAACAGGTAGGGGGTGGTCTGAATCTTTGGTATAAATCCTTTTCAGGGAATGTCTCTTTAGAAATAATAAAGGCCATGCGGATAATACCGCATGAAGAGATGGACTAGTCCAATCCCTGTTGGTTCTGTCAAATTTCTACTGCTTGCTGTAAGTGACAGCAACATAGGAGAAAAGTAGGGATGGTCGTAGTGAGTCAACTTCGCTATGCTTGAAATACGCGTAGTTTTCCGCAAGTACGCATAGTGCAGCTACGCCTACGGTATCATTACTACGCTACGAAGGCATCTCTGAAACTACACCTTGAACTACGCAATTACGCGTAGTAAACGTAGCGAAGGCGTAAGACCGTGGTCCAATGCGGAATACTATCCGCATACAACTAATTGTTACTGCGCGGCACATTCCTATGCATAATGTCTAGCAGTCATGCGGAAAAAAGTTTGCATATAACTGGTGTATGGAAACTCATCAATGAGCATGCACATGCGTACTTTTCGTCCGTATACGTAAAAACACACGCTTACGGAACAATCACGTTTCTGATTGGCTGATGCGTAAAAACAACAGGAAGTTGTCCAAACCCGGCAAGTACACGGTCCAGCACTGCAGGAGAGTAGGAAGCAGAGACTACGCACTGACATGCCTCCAAAGATTCCTCCTGGAATGAAAACAATGATCATTGAGGTAAGCAATCTATATTAACAAAATGCATATTTTGGGGGGGTACTGTTTCTGACTGTGCATTTCTTTAATCTTTACATGTCCCACTTCCATCTAAAAGGATATCATAGGTGTTGTAGTGAATTGTTTTTAGTTTATCTCTTTACCTTTGCTTGTACCAGTACTGTTAATAGTAGAGAGGGAGACACATTCAGTTTTTTGCAGCGTGTTAGTGATATGATGCAATTATATTATTGTAACTAGCTGAACGTTTAAAAACGGGCTCTAGGTCTTTCATCGCCGCCCGCCCGCCAAGCGCTCAACCGTCGCGCACACGCGCTTGCACCCGCTGCGCGCGCACCCGTCCACCGTACGCATGTGCACCCTCTGGGCCATTCTGCCTCTTTCTCCATCCTGCATCTTGTCCCAATGGCTATGCCGGTGCAGGACATGCGTAGTAGCCCAAAAGCTCTGACATAGGGACAGGACGCAGGGACACTTGTATTTTATACATAGAGATAATACTGTTAACCAGGGCCGGGACAAGGTCCGCCACCAACAGAGGCTGAGGTGCCCAAGTGCCCCCCCCCCCCCCCCCATGGGTATGGCCATAAAAATATGTGGGCGGAGCTAATTGTAGTGTAACAATCTAAGGCAAAGACAGTGGGCCTTAGTTTTCTCCCAAAACACAGGCAAAGGACCCTAAAGGTAATTACTCAATGTGCCCCCCACCAACAAACAAGGGACAGGGACAGCAGGCAGACCCCTGCAGTCAGCAAGACATGTAATGCGGCAGCTTTTCACCAGAAAATACATATAAATGTGGCACCGATTCCCCAGACTATTCACATAATGGTGCAGTGTTTCCCCAGACAATTTACATAAATGGTGCAGCTTTACCCAGATAATTCTAGTGGGGTGGTAATTCAGTCAGATCCTCGTGGTCCCGCTCACCCTTCACATTTCCACTCAATTATATATTTGAGGCTTGCTGTCACGGGATCTTCTCTGTCAGTCAAATCACACATGAAATGAAATTATGTAGTTATTATGGCTAGCAATATCTGTCAGCAGTTATAGATGACACTTATATCTTCTTGTAAAATTTAATCCACAGCGCTATTTGCAAAGTATTAAAACATCTTTATTGTTAAAACAACAAGCAACATGTGTCTCCTGGGTCCTTAACCCTTTTTAAACCATCTACAATTAACATGCATGCGTTACCCACACACATACAATCACAGCCGTCTGAGCCATCAGGCAAGTATAAATTCTTGCATAGAGCGGAGGAGAAGGCAGGAGCGCAACGCAGAGGGACTACTCGCTGCTACTGCAGAGTGTTTTTTTTCTTTCTGTCAGCTAGCACAGCTGACACGTTCCCAGTGTTCTGCCTACGGGACCGCCCTCTCTCTCCTTCAGTACAGTGGAGTCTCCTGAATACAGCTCAGCCCAGCCTTTGTCCCTCCCAGCCTGCCCAGTCAGACTCCGGCTCCGCCTCCAGCCCTCTCTTGCCACAGCAGAAACAGAAGTAAGACAGCTCGATTCTCAAGCAGTTTGCAGTGCAGAGCAGAGAGTAGCCAGAGTGACAAGTGACAGCCAGATCAGCGTCCCACAGTTCCAGCACAGAAAGGTTTGTGCTGCTGAGTCTCTGCACTCCTCTCATGTTGTGTGTACTTGCTGGCTGCCTTGTCCCACGTGCTGAAAGCATGACATGCCAGCAGGTCTCTCTCCATGGGGACAGGCAGGAACTGTCCCTTCCTGTGAGTCTCTCTTCCCTTGGATTTGTTTTTGCTGCATCCACTGTCTGGGCTGGTCTGCAGGGAGATGCTGCTAAACAGACAAGGATCATGGGGGAAGGGAGCCTTTTTATCAGCACACATACTCCCTGTCCAACCATGACCCGGGGTCAGCCTAATTAGTCAGCTCCCCTCCTGCCCTTGTCATTCATTTCTAATAACCCTAAAGGCACATACCCAAGATGTAACTTTAGTATGATTTTTCTCACAACCGGCGATTTCTCGTTTGCGCCGGTCGTGTGCCGTGCGCTAGGAATATAGATTAAGAAATGCTTGTTTGTTGTGTTGCCGTGGGTTCCCTGATCCATCTTCCAGCGAGTATGTACCTTTAGGTTTCTTTTTAAGGATACCAGAGCTCAAAGCATTAGGAGAAACTGGGGGAGCGAGCAGGCATTAATAGTGAGCTGTCCTGACGCCCACCATTCCTCTGCCCCCTTCTTTCATACCTAAAGCCCCTTTTCGCTGGAGTCGGGCATGAAAGGCGCGGGGCAGAGGAGAGCAAGGGGAGCAGTGGGCATCAGGACAGCTCACTATTCATGCCTGCTCCCCCGTCTCTCCTAATGCTTTGCGCTCAGGTAACCGAGGCACGGTGGCATAGTGGATAGCTCTCTCGCCTTGCAGTGCTGGGTCCCTGGTTCGAATCCCAGCCTTCCCGCTATCTACACAGAGTTTGTATGTTCTCCCCATGTCTGTGTGGGTTTCCTCTGGGCACTCAGATTTCCTTCCACATCCCAAAAACATATAGATAGGCTAATTGGCTTCCCCCTAAATTAGCCCTAGACTATGATACGTACACTACATGATACATACATAGACATAGGACTATGGTAGGGATTAGATTGTGAGGCCTTCTGAGGGACAGCTAAGTGACAAGACACTGTACAGCGCTGCGGAAGATGTTGGTGCTATATAAATAATAATAGTGCCTCCCTCTGTGTTCTTCTGAGCCACTCCGTTCTACTGCTGTCAGCCCCAGAAGTCAGGAACTACAGCCCCTGCATGGCCCTGGCCATGCGTTTCCTTGGTCACACTGCTGTGGCGAGGAGTGTACTGCACCTGCAATGTTAATTAAAGCTTATAACTATAAAGGCGCAGAATGGTCCTGTCCACTAGAACGCAACCAAGGAGATGCATGGCTAGGGCTGTGCACGTGAAGTAGTCCCTAACTGGCTCAGTGTGGAACTTTACTGGAGTTAGCTGCAGGAGAATGGACCAGACCAGATGGACACTTAAGGGAACATATGGACTGCAGGGGCCGAGAGGAAGCCCCAGGTAAGTAAAATCGAATTTTTTAGGCCAATTCAGTGGTACTTTAAGTATTGCAGATAATGTACAGGGTCGTATTCTGCACTTAAGTACCACTGAATTGGCACCCGAAAGAGTGGATTTTATTTACTTGCCTGGGGCTCCTTCCAGCATCCTGTAGCCTGTCAGGTCCCTCAGTGTCCCCCCAGTTTGCTCGCTTTTGTTGCAGCCCCCGCTGAAAGCACTAGTTGTAGCTACTGCACATGCCCAATCTTGGCATCTGTGGGCCTCCTTGATTGTGCTCCTATCACCAGGTTCTGGTGAACCCATGCCGCAATAAGTGTTTTTTCTGGTGAACCCATGCCGCAATAAGTGTATTTTCTGATTTTCTGGTAAAACGCTGCTGCATTACAGTTATTCATTTTTTTTTTTTTGGGGGGGGGGGAGGGGCACAGTATTTCTCGCCTGGAGTGACAAAATGGCTAGAGGCACCCCTGAATGAAGGAGGGGTCTGTAGAGGAGAAGAAAAGATCCATACTGGATAACCAGCTCTGTTTTGGGTGCCTACAAAAGGGACACAGTGCTAAGGACTGTAAGAGAAGAGCCACCTGTGGCATTTGAAAAGGACGTCACCCAACCCCAATACATGAGGAGCACCCAAAGAAGGATAAAGTTTCAACACCCAGTACTTTGAGGGAGAAAGTGTATCCACACTATCCTGCTGTATGGTTGAAAGTGAGAGCAAGAATACTTCAATGATCATCCCAGTGTGTATCTCATCTCCAGGAACAGAAAGTAAGGCGGTACTTGCTTATGTACTACTAGACACACAAAGCAGTAACACTTTTATTGACCAAGAGGTCTGTCAGAAATTGCAAGTAGCCTTGGAGCCAGTGAAGCTTAAGCTCTCAACGATTATGGGAAAAGACTCATTGGAAGATAGTCAAAGAGTCACAGGACTAAAAGTCAAGGGACTTTGCTCAGATGTCAGAATAGATCTACCTCCGGTCTATACAAGAGACTTTATGCCCCTTGATCGTGAACACATACCTACCTGTGAAACAGCTAAAAAGTGGAAGCACCTATAAGTCATCTCTCATAAAATACCCCCTCTGAAGGAGTACGGTGTTGGGCTCCTGATAGGTTATGACTGTTCTAAAGCACTGATGCCACGACAAATAATCGTAGGAGGGGATGATGAACCATATACCATCAAAACTGATTTAGGATGGAGCATTGTTGGAGGGCCACAACAGGCTGCAAGCGCAACACAAGTAACTGGGTTATGTCATCGCATATCTGTCAAGATGTCACTAACTCCAAGCTGGGATGATCGGATGTGCCTCATCCACGAATTCGGCAATCCGCGTGGTTGCAAAAAAAAATCCGCATTCGGCCCCGCCCCACGCGGATTTTCTGCCGTGAATGGCGTAATCACGCGTGGATTCCCGCCCGGAGGCGGATTTTCTTTTAACGTTAATAACAAAGCCCCCATACATGCTACAATCCCCCAAATTGCATGGATTATCGAGGTGATAAGGGGCAACATAACTTCAACATAAAAAATTCCCCCAAATTTTTTTTTTCTAGAGAAAATGGATTTTAAAGTGAAATCAACACTTTAAATGGGGCTATTAATTGGTAATAAGTGGTTTTAAAAAGGGATATACGCGTTAAGCGAAGGTACCGCTGGAGGAGGATGAGTGGCTGACGCCAAAAAGGCCCCAGAGAGGTTTTTGTAATTTTTTTTTTGTTTTTTTTTTGCAGCAATTAGCAATGACATCGCAGCAGAGTTGTCAGTGGACATGGGCAGTGTGAACGCAGAGTGCAGTGGTGGTAGCGACTGAGTCAGGAGAAGGACTATGCGGGCGGTCAGTTCAGCAGCACAGAAGGACCACGGCAACATACTGGTAGTAGTAGTAGCAGCACAGCGTCATAGTGCTGGCCAAAAAATTAAATGCACCCGGTGACCCGGGCAGTGATAACGCAGACAGAGTACATTGGTGGTACCGTGGTAGCGACTGAGTCAGGAGGAGGAGGAGGACAAAGCGGGCGTTCAGTTCAGCAGCAGCAGCACAGAAGGACCATGGCAACATACTGGTGGTAGTAGTAGCAGCACAGCGTCATAGTGCTGGCCAAAAAATTAAATGCACCCGGTGACCTGGGCAGTGATAACGCAGACAGAGTACATTGGTGGTACCGTGGTAGCGACTGAGTCAGGAGGAGGAGGAGGACAAAGCGGGCGTTCAGTTCAGCAGCACAGAAGGACCATGGCAACATACTGGTGGTAGTAGTAGTAGCACAGCGTCATAGTGCTGGCCAAAAAATTAAATGCACCCGGTGACCCGGGCAGTGATAACGCAGACAGAGTACATTGGTGGTACCGTGGTAGCGACTGAGTCAGGAGGAGGAGGAGGACAAAGCGGGCGTTCAGTTCAGCAGCAGCAGCACAGAAGGACCATGGCAACATACTGGTGGTAGTAGTAGTAGCACAGCGTCATAGTGCTGGCCAAAAAATTAAATGCACCCAGTGACCCGGGCAGTGTGAACGCAGAGTGTAGTAGTGACTGAGTCAGGAGGACAAAGCGGGCGGTCAGTTCAGCAGCTCAGAAGGAGGACCATGGCAACTTACTGGTAGTAGTACCATAACACCAAAAAATTAACCAAGGTAGGCACTAGGCAGGTAGTAACTGTCTTTATAAAGGCAGGCATAGTTAACAACAGCACATGCAGCAGCCACTTCATGTCCCCCTGTGTCCGACAATAGGGGCCAGGAAATCACCTTCCACCCAAGCCTGGTTGATTTTCAGGAAGGTGAGTTTGTCCACAGAGGCGTGGGAGAGCCGAGAGCGCTTCTCTGTGACCACGCCACCGGCCGCACTAAAGCATCTCTCTGAGAGGACACTGGAAGGAGGGCAGGATAGGAGTTCCAGGGCATACTGGGAAAGCTCGCTCCAGATGTCCAGTCTCTTGACCCAGTACTCCAAGGGGTCCACGGGGCTGTCGGTGTCATTGAGCCCGCTGGATGACCCCATATAGTCAGACACCAAGGTGGTCAGTCGTTGCTTGTGCTGGTTGGTGGTGGATGCTGTGGCGGGCACCTCTGTTCTGGGCTGCTGCACTACATACAGGCTCTTGCTTAGGCTCTTCAGGTCTCCGGGGCGCCAGTTGCTGCTGCTGCTGCTGGTGGTTGTTGTTGTGCTGCTAGTGGCAATGGCAGGCACCTCTTGCTGGCTTGGCAGAGCAGTTACAGTGGGGGTGGAAGGCTGGGGGAATGCTTCCAGTAGTCTGCGCACAAGGGCCTCCTTCAACTCCCTTATGCGTTGCTCGGTGGTGGATGGCGTCATTAAGTCTCCCAGCTTCCCCTTCAGACGGGGATCAAGCATCAAGGTAATCCAGATGTCCTCCCTTGAACGCATCTGGATCACCCGGGGGTCCCTGCGAAGGCAGCGCAACATGTGCACAGCCATGGGAAACAAGTGGGCCCTGCCAGCAAGATCTTCCTCGTCCTCGCCATTGTCCCATAACGCATGCCTGTCCTCTTCCTGTGCCATGTCGTTGTCCTCCTCAAACCGCCATCCACGTACAACGCCTGCTGCACTCTGCTCCTCCTCCTCATTCAGGTTAGGGACCTCCAACTCTTCCACTACCTGCTGTGAGCCCTCCTCTGAGCTGGACTGTGCTGCCATCTGCTCCTGTTCTTCCAACTGCCTCAGGGCTTCATCCCCACGCTCAATTAAATTGTCCATTGCCTGCTCCAGTAGACAAACCAAGGGCACCCACTGGCACACAGAGGCCCGCTCCTCACTGACCATCTTGGTTGCCTCCAGGAAGGGACTCAGCACCAGGCATACTTGCCGCATCAGTGTCCACTGAGTGGCAGTAATCATGGGGACTTGCTGGTTGCTGGGGACACTTGGGTCTAGCATGTAGGCCCTAAGAGCCAGCCTGTGCTGACACAGCCGCTCCAACATGGCCAGAGTCGAAATCCAGCGAACTGGCATGTCGATGATCATCCGGTGTTGTGGCCTTCCATACTGCTGCTCTAAGGTGGACAAGAGTGCAGAGGCAGTGGCTGACAGGCGGAAAAAGCGTACCACCGCCCGGGCATCCTGCAGCAGCTCGCTCATCCCCTGGTAGGTGCGCAAGAAGCGCTGCACCACAAGATTGAGCACGTGGGCCAAGCAGGGGATGTGCTGGAGGTTTCCCTGCTGCACTGCTGCCACCAGGTTGGCCCCGTTATCGGCTGCCACATACCCCACTTCCAGGCCTCTGGGGGTCAGCCACCTCCGCTCCTGCTTCCTGAGGGCGGCCAGGACGTTGGTGGCCGTAAGCCTCTCCTTCCCCAGGGTCACCAATTTTAAAAGGGCTTGGCAGTGCCGAGGCTTGGCGCTGCTGCTGCCGAGGCGGGCTTGCTTTCCGGGTGCAGAGGGAGTGTCGTGACAGGACCCTTCTGCATCCCCCCTGATCCCGCGTGGTGGCACCACTAGCTGGGCTGATGCGCTCTTGTCCTCCCTCCCTTCCATCAGTGTCACCCAGTGGGCCGTAAAGGACAGGTAGCGACCTGTCCCAAATCTGCTACTCCACGAGTCCATGGTCACGTGGACCCGCTTGCCCACAGAGTAGTCCAGGGAACGGGCCACGTTTTCCACCGCAAACTTGTGGAGTGCTGGGATCGCGCTCCTGCTGAAATAGTGGTGACTGGGGACTTGCCACTCGGGGATGCCAAATTGGAGCAGCGTCCGCATGGCGCTCCCCTCCTGCACCAGGGAGTAGGGAAGAAGCTGTGATGCCATGGCCCGGGCCAGCAAGCCATTTAGTTTGCGGATCCGCCTGTGGCTTGGAGGCAGAGGCTTGGTCAGACCCTGAAAGGTGTCGCTCAGCAGGGTCTGACGACGCTGGGATGCAGGGGAGACAGAGGAGAGAGACGAACACTGGCTGCCAGCCTCAATGTCTGTGTCCTGAGTAGCCGAGGTGGAAGAGCGCTTGCATGCTACTACTGCTGCTGCTGTGGGTGATTCACAACCCTGAGGGAGCGATGATGCTGCTGCGCTGGTGGGCCTTCTGCTCTCAGGAACCCCTGCCAGCAGTGCCTGCTTCCTCTTAAAGTCCGCATACTCGCGGCAGTGGCAGCTTCTCAGGTGGCCCTGGAGGGATGAGGTACCCATCTTGCTCAGACTTTTCCCACGGCTCAATCTTTTGCTGCATAACCTGCACACCGCATACCTTTTGTCATCACTACATTCCTCAAAGCAATCCCACACTGGTGACTTTAATTTACTGCGGCCCCCACTAGCAGAGGGTGCAGTGGAACAATGTGTGGTAGTAGTTGCCGGGGGTTGCATGGTGGTGGTGCCGGCTGAAGCAGTGTCCTGTCTACTTCCTCCATGCCCACTGCTGCCGATGCCCCTGCCTGACATATGGCAATATCCTTGCCTAGGCCGAGGTGACTCGTCATCCTGCTCTGCCTCTGACCATTCTTCCACGGACTCAGCAGGCTGCACATAGTTAGGGTCCACAACGTCGTCATCATCAGCAGCATCATCATAATCCAGCTCTTCCTCTGACTCCCCCGCCTCCTCTTCTGTCCCTACATCCCCAGACACAGACCCCTCTTCTTCATCACCAGAACTCAACAACGCTTGTGATTGTGGCCCGATCTCAATCTCTGCCACATCGGTCCCCAGTAAGTCCTAAGCTTCTTGCATCAGCAGGTTCCCAGAAGCCAGACTGAGGGACAGAACGCTGTCATCCTGGGAGGGCTGCTGACCAGTGGGTGCTGGGGTGGATGTCACAACAAGCGTGGGACGTTGGCTGCTGCTGCTGCTGCTTGGAGTGGTGCTCACAGTAGAGGTCTGGGAGGAAATCATGATGTCCATGAGTACGTCAGGTTCCATTTGCTCAACCACCACACGGAGACCAGAAACTTTAAAATATTTGGACAATGGCGTCCGCTGACTCAGCCCAGGCTTTGCTGCCCCCCTTTCTGCTGCATCACGACCACGTACAGCTGGGCGTCCTCTCCCTGGACATGGAGCAGTCCCAGAAGTGGCTGAGGCAATTGAACTCCCTTTCCTCTCACCCCGCGAAACCCTGCCAGACATGTTGCTAGTAATGAATCACTGGATGCAGTGGGCACAGTACAAGGTCACTGAAGGATGCACCAGGCACAGTACAACGGCACCGAAGGATGCAGTGGGCACAGTACAAGGTCACTGAAGGATGCAGTGGGCACAGCAGTGGGCACTGGATATACAACTAGGTCACTGAAGGATGCAGTGGGCACAGTACAAGGTCACTGAAGGATGCAGTGAGCACAGCAGTGGGCACTGGACATACAACTAGGTCACTGAATGATGCAGTGGGCACAGTACAAGGTCACTGAAGGATGCAGTGGGCACAGCAGTGGGCACTGGATATACAACTAGGTCACTGAAGGATGCAGTGGTCACAGTACAAGGTCACTGAAGGATGCAGTGGGCACAGCAGTGGGCACTGGATATACAACTAGGTCACTGAAGGATGCAGTGGGCACAGTACAAGGTCACTGAAGGATGCAGTGGGCACAGCAGTGGGCACTGGATATACAACTAGGTCACTGAAGGATGCAGTGGGCACAGTACAAGGTCACTGAAGGATGCAGTGGGCACAGCAGTGGGCACTGGATATACAACTAGGTCACTGAAGGATGCAGTGGGCACAGTACAAGGTCACTGAAGGATGCAGTGGGCACAGCAGTGGGCACTGGAGATACAACTAGGTCACTGAAGGATGCAGTGGGCACAGTACAAGGTCACTGAAGGATGCAGTGGGCACAGCAGTGGGCACTGGATATACAACTAGGTCACTGAAGGATGCAGTGGGCACAGTACAAGGTCACTGAAGGATGCAGTGGGTACAGCAGTGGGCACTGGATATACAACTAGGTCACTGAAGGATGCAGTGGGCACAGTACAAGGTCACTGAAGGATGCAGTGGGCACAGCAGTGGGCACTGGATATACAACTAGGTCACTGAAGGATGCAGTGGGCACAGTACAAGGTCACTGAAGGATGCAGTGGGCACAGCAGTGGGCACTGGATATACAACTAGGTCACTGAAGGATGCAGTGGGCACAGTACAAGGTCACTGAAGGATGCAGTGGGCACAGCAGTGGGCACTGGATATAGAACTAGGTCACTGAAGGATGCAGTGGGCACACAAGGATGTCACACTGTGTAATGAGATGCTCATATGCCAGCGAATGAGCAGTGGGCACTGGGCACGGCACAAGGTCACTGACAGAATGAATGAACAGCGCTGGCAGAGAGTGGCGGCGCCGGCGGTGTGACTGGCTGCCTGCAAATAGTACAAGTGTATAACTGTCACTGGAATATACAAGTGAACACTGCAGCTGCACTAACCTGCCTGCCTGCACTACACACAGATATTCCCCACTCCCACTACACCGACTACACTGCAGCACTGAACCTGCCTGCACTACACACAGTTAAATAATCACTAGACTCCCACACTCCCACTACACTACACTGACTACAACTAACTACAGCAATCACTCACTGACTAGCTAACTGTGTACAGTATAAGAGCAGTGTTAGCAAAAAAACCGCTTTGTTTTTAACACAATAAATGCACTTGCTCAAACAACAATGGCCTGGAGATAATCCTCTCAGCACCACAGTCTAGCAAGGACAGAGCTTTTCCATCATGGCCGCCGCTTTATATTCAGGAGGGGAGGGCATAGCTCCCCTCCTGTGATTGGTTGCTAGGGCCTGGCTGGGGCACTCTGATTGCCCTGCAATGTGTCACTTCCGCATAGTTTGACGCATTTCCGCAAACCACGACTTCAGCGCCGGGTTTCACGAGCGTGAATGCGGATTTCTGTCCGCATTCACGCGAAGCCGAAGTAGATTTTCGTGGTTGAAAATCTATTCACGGCTTAGCGTGTCCGAGGCGGAATGCGTCAAAATGGTCGTGAATCCACGCGTAAGCGTGATCACGACCTGGCGGTGAGCACCACTGACTCCAAGTCCTGCTACAGTAATCAAGATTCTTGAGTCTGACTTTGCAGACACCAGCTCAAAGGAAAAGAGCATATCTCAAGAAGATGTAAAATTCCTACACATCTTGGAAGATGGCATTCAGCAAAACCAACAAGGACATTTAGAGATGCCTTTACCTTTCAAAAAACGCCCTTACCTTCCAGACAATAGGAATCTTGCCTTCTCTAAGACATTTGGAGAAGAAGCTGGGAAGAGAGCCAAAATTCAAAAGCGACTATTTTAAGTTTATGGAAGGCTTCATCCAAGACGGAGATGCAGAAAGAGCTGAAAATCAACCAGACCTGGGAAAGGTTTGGTACATCCCACATCAAGGTGTCTATCACTCGAAGAAACCAGACAAGATCAGAGTGGTATTTGACTGTTCAGCAAGGTATGATGGTGTTGCATTGAATGATTATCTGCTAACGGTACCAGACCTCACGAATACGCTGTCTGGAGTTCTCTGTAGATTTCGTAAATACCCCATTGCTGTCATGTGTGAAAAAAGTTATCCATCTGCAGCCAACTTCATTAAGAAAAACTTTTATGTCGACAATGGACATAAATATAGCAAATAGCAATTTGTGATCCTAAAGTGAATTCAAGCCTTAAACACAACAGCCAAGGACCAAAAATGGCATACTCCTAGGAGAAATGTTCAAATAAACGACATAGTGATGGTCAAAGAAGAGGACATTCCCAGAAATCGATGGAGAATTGCAAAAGTTCTTGAAGTTCAGAAAGACAAAGACGGATTGGTGAGAAGAGTGAAATTACAGATGGGAGATTTCAAATTACCAGTAAGAAAGAAGAACGTCTCACCACTCCACTCATACTAGAACGTCCTATCCAAAAACTGGTTATTCTTATTGAGAATAATAAAGGACATTGTCAAAATGCCTAGCAAGAAGGAATAATTAAGATTCCCTTAATTTATGCAACCCCTCTCAACAACTAAAGCATACATTAGAGGTAATTTGGTGAGAGTGTAGCTGCCCGCCCAAGCCAATCTAACAACTGAACAGCATAATTCATAGTTACTGTTAATATATGATACGTTTATAGCAATTTAGGGCTAGTTTTCTGTACAGAACAATATATATACTTATATAGGTCTGTTGTATGATAAGCAGAAAAGTTAGCCTGCTGTTAAAGTTTATTTGTGTGCAGAGTAACAGCCTGCAGCATCAGCTATATAATAGCTAGCTAAGCACAGGATATTACATGGTTAATCTGAGTACTCCAGTCACCTGACAGTCTAGTCCAATCAGAAACCAGCCTCACTCTGAGATCTTCTAGAATCTAGCCAGACATGCCAGCAGCCATCTTACAGACAGAATCTTCAGAGGTTACGAGAGAGAGAGACAGAGCAGAGAAACTGCCCTTAAGATCCTATGAGGCGAAAATAGGTGAGCTATCTTGGTTTATGTATACTGATTCATGCTGCTAATGAGAATGTTAGTGGTTACATGTTAAAGTCTATACTGAATACTGTTTTTGTATGTTTGCCCCCAGTTCTACCGCTTTCTACGCTAGAAATCACTTTGTACCACTTGAAACTGCTAAGATCGCATTCTACCATGTTCAGCCACCAATATTACTAAAACTGTGATCATCTTTATTCCTGATTCCCTATCCTGATGATGTTACCAATAAAGAAAAGTATTTTTGTACCAGCGGTATGTTCTTAAAGTCTTTCAAGGATCCGAGGACAGTTACACTTGGATGTCAAGTTCTGTCAAGTTCTGGCTGGCACCCCCCCCCCCCCCCTCAACATCATTATCATCATCCAAAAGAAAACTCTGGGCATCATGCGCCATATCGATGTCTGACCGCTGCAGAGCTTCATCAACAAGTTCTGAAATTGTGTCATCAAAGGGAATGACACATGGTTTAAGGGCAGCTTTTGGAGGAGGCATGGAAGTGCTGCTGGTGGTACTGCTGCTACTTGGTAACTCAGCATTTGGGGACTGACAAATAGCGCTGTCTCCTGCCACCCACTCCACAAAGGCTTCAGTCTGGCTATGCGCAATGGTCCGTGGTTTCTGTGACGTAAAATATGATCGCATCAGGCTGTACCCCCTTTTGGGATCTGATGCACCACTGCCTGATGCTGAGTGTCCACTACCTGTGGCTGAGTGGCTAGTACTTGCCGCTAATTGGCTTCTGCCTGCCGAAGTCTGTCCCCGGACTGCTGTGGACTGACCCCTGCCTGGTGCAGATTCCTTGTCCTTGTCTGAAAAGGGACCAAACAGGTGTTTTTTTTAACAGAGCCTGCACTGCCTCGACCATGGGGAGCTCCACCTCTGCCGGACATTGTTTATTTTTCTTAAATTTTTAATAGAAGTACAGTGGAAGGGGAACAATGCCAAATTTTGCAGAATAAAGTGAGATAAAAGAATGAATAAAGGAAAGGAATGAATGCAATAATACAATGAAATTAAAATCAAGGGGAAAAAAATGAAAAGGATGGGAGGACTATATATGTTTCCACACAGTTCCTTTCTGCAACTAAATCCACTCTCCACTACAGATCACGGCATGGAACTATAGTGTTGGGCGAACAGTGTTCGCCACTGTTCGGGTTCTGCAGAACATCACCCTGTTCGGGTGATGTTCGCGTTCGGCCGAACACCTGATGGTGTTCGGCCTTTTAAGTTCGGGTTCGCCCCGAACTTCTAATGGCCGCCGAACAGGGCCGAACAGGGCCCCTGTTCGGCCGAACAGGGCCCTGTTCGGCCGAATACGGCCCCCCTATGGGGTCGCAGGCATAAGGGGGGAGCATGCCCCGATCGCGGGGGGGTCGGAAATTCCCCCCACCCCCTCCGCTAGCGCTCCCCCCTCTGCCCGCTTCCCCATAACAAAGTTTCAAGAAGTACCTGCTGTGTCCGGTGGTAGTGTGGGTGGCTGGCAGTGGGCGGCACTATGCAGTGACTGAATGAGGAGGAGGAGTCCGGAGAGTGACGCGTTGAGGGAGGCCGGGCAGCGGGCGGTTCAGCAGTGAACCGCCCGCTGCCCGGCCTCCCTCAACGCGTCACTCTCCGGACTCCTCCTCCTCATTCAGTCACTGCATAGTGCCGCCCACTGCCAGCCACCCACACTACCACCGGACACAGCAGGTACTTCTTGAAACTTTGTTATGGGGAAGCGGGCAGAGGGGGGAGCGCTAGCGGAGGGGGTGGGGGGAATTTCCGACCCCCCCCGCGATCGGGGCATGCTCCCCCCTTATGCCTGCGACCCCATAGGGCCCCCAAAAGCTGGATGTTCGGAAAGTTCGGGGTTCGGCCCGAACATGCCGAACATCTCGGCCATGTTCGGCGAACTTTCCCGAACCCGAACATCCAGGTGTTCGCCCATCACTAGCTTGCACACAGTCCTACTCCTATCTTCTGTAGCTGCCTATCACTAAATCACAGACAGAAATCCTTGCAGAAAGTCCTAGTAGCTAGCTAGCTAACACAGAGATTAACACAGTAAATAATATAAAGAAAATAGCAAAAGAATGCAAGGAATGTGGATGTGTAGAATGTCACTGGCTGCAGCTGTGTATGCTGCTTCTGCTCACAAAGCGCAGCACACAGCACAATAACCACCCAGAATGTGTAACCAGAGCTTGGCTGCAAGCTTTTATACTGAGGGAGGGGTGGGCTAGATTTCTATTGGTTGCTAAGGGTGTAGCAGCAACCAAAAGTTTTACCTGATAGGCCAGTCAAAATTGTAAGTGGTGGCGATGAATGGTCTGTTTGTGAAACTACGCATAATCGTGATCTACGCCTACTGTGGAAACTACGCCTGTCCACTGAACTACGCTCTGGAGCATAACGTGCGAAGTACGCATTGTTTACGCTTAGCGGCATGTGGTTACGCGTTACTCGCAAGGGAAACTACGCGTGCGAAGGTACGCAAAATACATACAAACTACGCCTAACAAACGTAGCTACGAATAGCGGTAAATGACTATGCGTATTTTACTATTTTATACGAAAAGCAACTAATGATGCGTATGCGGCCAACTACGATGCGTAGATTCGCATAGGCGTTGTTTCTGCCAGTGACGTACCATTCATAGAGCGCAAGGGGGCGTGGCGCTCCGGGTGACAGACAGGGAGAGGGGTGTCAGAAAGGCCATCTCATTTGCATAATTTAAATTCTAAAGCTGTCCCGCCACACCGTAATTCGGATTCTCTTTCCGATTATTAATTATGCAAAGTGACACCAGACACACAGCTGCACTGTCCACTCTGCACGCAGCCAGCATTCTGCCCCCGCCTCCCTCCTGAACTGATTTGTCTGGTCTCCTCAGACACAAGGTCAGCTCCGCCTCCATCGTAATTCTATTGGATAAATTCCAGCTTCCGGCTGTGGTGCATTGTGGGAGCCGCTGGCCTGCTGGAATTGCATGGTACTCAGCAGTCGCAGCGGTATTTTCACTCTCCTCTACTCCAGTCCTCCTCATAGCTGGCCATGTGTGAGGGTCTGAAATACAATGGATCTGCGCTGCCTGCCTGCTGCGTGACCCCACTGCCGCCAGCCTGCCACCAAGTACCACACTGCCTGCCACCATTTCCCTCCAAGCCAGCAACAGCAACTTTGGCAGAGTGGGCGCCTGGGTGGGGGAGCTGAGAGGCAAGAGGGGGACACTGTGTTTGTGACATTGGATGACTCTGGACTTCTGGAAGCTTGCTGGCATGGACTGTCTGTCTGGACTGGAGAGGAGACACAACAACTTGCTCCATGACATCTGGGCCTGAGAAGCTGGAACTAGTCCTCCCTCAACCAATAGAAAGTAAGTGACACTGTACACACAGTCTATGTGTTTGGGGGTTAGGTGTAAACATGGTGGTGCCAAACAGCAGACAGAGTAATATATCACATTAACTATGCAGTGGTGGCACTGGCAGTGCACTATCTATGCAGCATTGAGTGCAGGCAGACAGAGAGCTCTACAGGCAGACCACCAGACAAGAGGTTAGAGCCAGAGGCTGACTGAGACTGCCAGACAGTTCCAGGTTGGTATGAGTGGGCTGGTAGAACATGCCTGCACTGTACCTGAATCATGGATATTTTATTGCATGTCAGTGATGTCACAGAGCAGAGGCTGACTGAGGCAGTCAGACAGTGCCAGGTTGGGATGAGGGGACTCTGGCTGGGCTGGAGCTGGCAGAACATGCCTGCACTGCAAATGCATGCCTGAATCATGAATTGATTATTATTGCACCTGACCTGAGAAGTGGTTAGAGCCAGAGGCTGACTGAGGTTGCCAGTGCTAGGTTAGTATGAGGGGGCTGGCTGGCAGAACATGCATGAATGGATGAATGATTTATTGACTAACTGATCATTGGTGACCCCGTGGGAATGAGATCTCTTGCTTGTGTGCAGCATTGTCACAGATTGTCATAATTGATTGATGGGCAGCATTGTGGGATAGAGATCAAGATTGATGTCATAACAGAGATGGCTGCACTGCAGCATTGTCGGGTAGAGATCAAAATGGATCTGGCTATATACAGGGTGGATCTAGCTATATACATGGGATATCTGGCTATATACACTGGCTATGGACATGGGGCATCTGGCTATGTACATGGGGTATCTGGCTATATACAATAGCTATGTACATGGGGTATCTGGCTATGTACATGGGGTATCTGGCTATATACAATAGCTATGTACATGGGGTATCTGGCTATATACACTGGCTATGTACATGGGGTATCTAGCTATGTAAATGAGGTATCTGGCTATATACAATAGCTATGTACATGGGGTATCTGGCTATATACACTGGCTATGTACATGGGGTATCTGGCTATATACAATGGCTATATACAGGGGGGTATCTGACTATATACAAGGGGTATTTGACTATATACACTGACTATATACAAGGGTGATCTGACTATATACACTGGCTATATACAGGGGAGGAATCTGGCTATATACAGGGCGGATCTGACTATATATACTAGCTTTATACAGGGTGGATATGGCTATGTATACTGGTTTTATACAGAGGGGAGCTGGCTGTATACACTGTTTATAAACTAAAGGGAGATCTGGCTGTACAGTATATACTGTAATTGGGGATCATGTTGGTTACCTTTTCTAAATGAGGAGTTATCTAGTTATTATGTATACTATAAATGGGGGAGTCATCTGGCTACCTTTGCTAAAGGGGGGTCTCTCTGGCTACCTAATAACTGCTATGTTATATATATTTTATCGAAACACTGCTGCATCACGTGTAATTTGTAGGGAAACACGTTGTGCATTGTGGCTGTACCTAGGCTATACAGAGGGCAACTATTCCAGGCTACCTATACTGGGGGCACCTATACCTGACATTACCATGCCGCAGCACATGCACTCCTTCCTTTTTTTTGGGGGGGGGGTGTCATTTAATACCCATCACTGGGTGTCAAATGCCCTAGGTACGCCACTGGTTTTCTGCTCAACCCTGGAGAAAAGTAATTAATGGCTCATTTTACGCTGCAAGAAACATACTTCTTATTTGTATGTGTTTACATGTATTTTACAATTTTTTGTGATAGTGGTCCTTTATGTTGGCCCTTATTCAATTCACTTTTTCTCCTAGGTGATATTTTCATACCTTAACAATAAAGTGACTTTTAAGCCACCAGAAAGCAAGAAAACAATCAAAATAATTTTGACTGTACTTTTTCCACCTACTTTTTGTTACTTTTTCCATTGCAGAGTGCTGAAGTTATTTTAAACAGAAGATGAAAGATTATCTTCTAGAAGAAAACTTAGGAGAAAATTGCTGTAGTCCTCTGCATTGCCCTTAAAATGTTATCAGCTATCTTAATTTGCAATATTTGAAAATGTTGATACACAATTGCAAACTTGTTTCCTAGAAATTAAGCAATGCATAATAATTTATTCTCTTTATTTAGAAGTTTTATTAATTTTGTAACTATAGCCCTAAAAATGGGTTTAATTTTTTTAATAAATAAAACATTTTTTGGGGGAGCCTTCGAGCTACACCTTGTTATCTGGCAAGCTATAGATGAGGATTTATTTGCTGGTGTCCTGGTTTTTAACTAATGTAGAATCAGGATTACACGTAATTGGGATAATAAAAATGTTTTATAAGCTATACTGGGTAATGTATGAAATAAAGTATACATACTGTAGGTATGTTTCATTGTCTTATTATGCATCATGTACAAAGCTTTGTGTGATGGTGCAAGTAAACATTTAGGCCTCTTGCACACTGCATGCATTTCAGATTCCGATTCCGCTTTTTAATCTGTTTTTACATCCGATTCCGATTCAGATTTTTAATCTTAACTGCATGCTGCGTTTTTTGATCCGTTTTTCTGTTGAATGTATTCAAGGAAAATCGGAAACGGAATCGGAATCGGAATCGGAAAACGGATTTGCAGTGTGCAGGGAGCCTTACTCATGCTTGTCACACACAAAAAAAAAGAAAAAAAAAATTGAAATTTTCTGTCTGACTTTTTAAGTTTTCCTTTTAGCAATGGTGTTCTCTGAAATCTTCTTTACTTTAGCCCATTAATATTCAAAAATTGATGAATATTGAAACCAGACACTAATGGACTTCAACTTTGGAGTTGATCTTGTAAGTTGCCTTTGGATTTTTGTCTTCCATTCTCAGTATCCATCTGCTCATTTGAGGATCTCATGGACCTTAAGAGTCTCATGGACTCTAAAGGTAGCCATACTCTGGTCGATTTGCCATCAGATTCGACCAACAGATAGATCCCTCTCTGTTTGAATCTGAGAGGGATCGTATGGCTGCCTTTACTGCAAACAGATTGTGAATCGATGTCAGCCTGAAACCGATTCACCATATGCTGAGCCTGTCCCCCCCCCCCCCCCCCCCCTCCCGCATATATTACCTGAAGCTGGTTTCCGGCATCTTCTCCGCATCACCTCCCGGCTCCCGGCTGGCATCTTCTCCGCATCACCTTCCACATCACGACATCCGGCATCCGCGTATAACTTTCTGTCACTCCAGTGACAGCGGAAGTTCAAATAGAGCGCCCTCTATTTGTACTTCCGCTGTCACTGCAGTGACACAGGAAGTTATACACGGATGCCGGATGTCGTGATGCGGAAGGTGATGCGGAGAAGAAGCCAGCCGGGAGCCGGGAGGTGATGCGGAGAAGATGCCAGGAGCCAGCTTCAGGTAATGTATACCTGCGTCGATCATACGCCGCTAGCGACGCACTCCCTACCCGCGGGCAATCGACGGTAATTTCCCGCATGGATCGGTCGACGGGATTAGCGTTTAGCGTGAACGATGTGACAGCAGATTCGATCCCAGTGATCGAATCTGCTGTTGATCGGCGGGTAATCGGCCTAGTGTATGGCCAGCTTAAGCTTGTTGCAGAAATATTGAGCTGTCCACATATTGTCTTATAGCCTTTGCCTTCAACATGCCTGTCTATATTTTTTCTGATCTTCTCAAACAACTCTGTCCTTTGCGTTCTCTGGTCAATGTCCATTGTAGGACATATGATGATACAAAACAAACTGATCCTTGAAGTGATTATTTTTCCTCATTTAAATCAGTGTAATGACTAATTGCATAATTAGAGACATGTGTGATACCAATAGCAAAAAGAAAAAAAGCAGTTCCAGTTATTTATAATCTTTCTAGGAGCACCAACAAATGTGCCCTGGTTGTTGCAGAACATCTCTGCAGAATAATAAATCCATTATCTCTTTCCACACTTGCCTTGCTATACTTGATTTTGTGTCAAAAGCATGCACATATACATTGGATAATTACTTTTCAATTGTTCACTTTCAAGAGGCAGATATTTTTTCAGTGAGCCATGATTTGTTCATGTCTATATTTATATCTCAGAATGGAGACTGGTGTGAAGAAGCAACCAATGAAGCCCATGAGAGGTGTGCCTAAACCTTCACCCCGGTACCAGAGGGGTTCACACTTCAAAGAAATCTAACCAACAGTCGGCATCACAAGCAGTAATTTATAGGTCTTTACGTTTTCTTGGCAAACCACAGTGTAATAAACATGACAGCTGCAACAGACTGCTGTTTCAACCTTCATAGGTCTTTCTCAAGCTGCAATGGTCAATAAAATGCACAGAAATACAGAAACAAATACATTAAAGCACATGAAATAATCCAATGGGTGGCTAGAAGGAGGAGCAATGGTACGGACCTGATGGAGAACTATACAAATATGCAACTCACCCATCCATCCAAGATTCATGAGAGTAGGCTCCCATCATCAACCCACACTAGCACACCCAGGGCCGGTTTAAGCAACAATGGGGCCCCAGGGCAAAATAAACCTGGGGGGCCCCCCCAACATATACCACGGAACAAAAATCGGCATTAGGGGACCTTTTTTGCAGCTGGTATAGTCAGGGTGTGAAGTCCCAATCGGTCGGAGCTCCACAATCTGGCTACCCCAGCCTGCATGGGGGACAAGGGGTTAAAAAGTTTCAGGAGGGGGGACCCCACATAATTTTTTTTTTTAATTCCCACACTCTAAACATAAAAAAAAATTGGGAAAATAGGAAAAAATGCCAGGGATCTTCATACAGCCATATTGCGGCTGTATAGCGATCCCTGGCCAAAGCGCTGCGGCTGCGTATAGACCCCCTGGAAACCCCGTCAGGAAATTTATTGCGCTTTCGTTTGATGCATGTAAAATTACACTACCGTTAGGTTAGCTACTAAAAGTGACATTTACCGCATTTAAAAGTATACTTTTTTCCTTCGAAACTTTAAAATCGATTTTCTCAAAAACTATAAGGTCTTTTTGAAAAATAGTTTTTTCTTCTTATTCCTAATGATCTCCTTAACATATCCTGCAAATTTAGGGTTTCTAGCATTTAAGGTGGATTTGCTATTAACCATTAAAGTCGGCAGGTTTTTAAATGTGTATTTTTTTCCTTTGAAACTTTAAAATGGATTTTCTCAAAAACTATAAGGCCGATTTGAAATTTTTTTTTTCCTCTTGTAGCCACTGGGGGCCCCTACAAGCTCTGGGGCCCTGGGGCAGCTGCCTCCTTTGCCTCTATGGTAGCGCCGGCCCTGAGCAGACCACCGCTCTGAGCTCAGACCAGAACTAACGCAATTCAGAATACCGAGGCGGTATACAATCATGGCAAGGTGTGGCGTTTAGGCATAGGCTGGCAAAGAGGGTGGGTGGTTAATCACAGCTGACCAATAACAAGCTTTGCGGCCATCACCATAGATACTGCCAAACATTACATGCTGCTTGTTCACCGCAATGGGGAGAACTCTCCCCATTGCGGTGAACAATCGCTGGTAGCGCGAAACAGATGTCCGCAGGGGGACATAGACCTGGCGCCCACTAACCTTCAGTGGCTGTGGAGAGAGTTTCCAGCTTCAAATTTTTGGGAGTTACCATCGCAGAGAACCTGTCCTGGGCTGACAATGCTTTAGCTCTAACTGGCAAAGCACAACAACGCCTCTACTTTCTGAGAAAACTAAGGAGCGCTAACCTCCCACAGAAGCTGCTGGTTAATTTCTACAGATGCACTATAGAAAGCGTTCTGACCAATTGCATGACGGCCTGGTACAACAGCTGCACGAAGGCTACTAGAGAAGCCCTGCAGCGAGTTGTTAAAACAGCAGAAGCCATTATTGGCACTGAACTACCATCACTGGAACTTTTGTATAATACTCGCAGCGTGAGAAGGGCCAAAAACATTATCAAGGACAACACTCACCCTGACAATGCCCTGTTTGAGCCCCTTCCATCAGGTAAACGTTTTAGATCAATCCGCACACACACAAACAGACTGAAAGACAGCTTTTTCCCATCCGCCATAAACTTGATGAACTCTGAATCCTCTCTGAAATAATTAACACTGTGTACAAATTGTTTAAACATCTGTAATACCTGGCATACTTGTATAATTTCTTCTCTTCCTTGTTACTATCACTATGTTCCCTATATGCACCGTGGGGCTGTCATGAAAAGTAATTTCGTTGTGTTACACAATGACAATAAAGTGAATTGAATTGAATTGAACCCGCTCTAGCATCTGATTGTACCGCTGACTGTAAGTGATTTTTTTATATTGTTCCAATAAACAACTTTAATCGCAGTGCCGGCCTCGCCTCACCTCTCCTCCAATACTAGATTGCAATGCTTACTGCTATAATGCCTGAAGCACTCCATTCAAGTGGATCCACGTCCTTACAGTCTATAGCCAACCACAGTCGTGTCCAGTCTCCTGCTGCAGTTACATAGAGTGCTGGAACCCCACTTTTCTCGCTTTGCACACAATTCACTTTTTCTCCTAAGAGATACCGTAAAAGGCATTTTATTGATAGGGTGTAAAAATATCACCTAGGTAAAAACTTTATACTTTTTCTCCTAAGTTTTCTCCTAGGAGATAATTTTCCATCCCCTATTTAGAATAACTTTTCAGCATTTCGCAATTGTGTACATACCAAAAGTAGTAGAAAAAGTACTATCAAAATTTTGTGTATTTGTTGTGCTTGCCAGAGGTTTAAAAGGCATTTTATTGACAAGGTAGGAAAATATCAACTAAGGAGAAAAAGTGAATTGCATATGGACCATTGACAATGTGATCAGCCAAAGCTTGGTCTGCAAGACAATTCCTCATGGCAGACTTGTGCGAAGCAGCACGATCCTTAAGGCGCTGTGTCATCATCCCAATATAAATATAACTACAGGGACATTTGAACAGATACACAACATAAGAGGAATCGCAAGTGAAGCGGCTCCTAATCTCAAATGTGGAATACCTGAACCTGTCCCTAGGAATTGGACATGTGAATTGAATTGGACATGTGAATTGAACCTACTGCACATGTGATAAGAAAAACAGGGAAACATGCCATTGGCCAGGGTGCAAGATTATATCACTGAATTCAAATGTCCACAGAGTTTTTCCCTAACTGTAGGAGCTCTCCTAAACAACATTGGTGAGGGATAGAGAAATTCTGGTACCCTGGGTAAGCCATCTCTCAGGATATGCCTGTGGACAGCAATGCAAAAGATGCAATGAACAGCAATACACTGTGATGCTGGAAGAATACTGCATACAATATTCACAATAACAAACTCCCAAATAAGTGCTTATGCTATGTGTAACCATCCAAGTGCACATTGCACACTAATTCATCAGCCGTTGCCATGTCCTAATATGATCCAGTTGATGGCTACAGTAATAGTAATAGCCAGCAAACAGCAATACTACATTAACGTATTTTAACGGAAAGACTAGTGCTGTAGAATTTGCCTGGCGCTGTAGGATCTAGTAACTTTAATATGCAAATGTGAAGATATTTAAGCAACAATTATGCTGTTATCAAGTGATTAAACTGTCTTCTGTCATTTTCTGCAAATTTAGTAACTGTAATGATAGTACTTAATTCTCTTAATTAGCCATCACTTATTGAAACACCAGCATATTTTTTTCGTATATATGTACACACACATATATATATATATATATATATATATATATATATATATATATATATATATAGTGATGCCCATAATTATTCATACCACTGGCAAATTTTGACTTATAGTTACTTTCATTCAACCATTCAACCAGCAAGTAATTTTTAGACGGGAAATTACATAGGTGTCTCCCAAAAGCTAATAAGATGAGGCATTATAATGGAAAAAAAAACATTTTTTCAGCTATTATTTACTTTTGAGCAAAAAGTATCCAGTCCAAAATTATTCATACCTTTCACAAACTGTCACAGTCTGAGGGAAAATCCAAAGTTCTATACCATTCCACATAGTCCAATCTGTTGTAAAGCATCCTACTTACCCTAATTAATTGGGAACAGCTGTTTTAATCAACTTAAAGAGACACTGAAGCGAAAAAAAAATTATGATATTATGATTTGTATGTGTAGTACAGCTAGGAAATAAAACATTAAGATCAGATACATCAGTCTAATTGTTTCCAGTACAGGAAGATTTAAGAAACTCCAGTTGTTATCTCTATACAAAAAAGCCATTAAGCTCTACGACTTTCAAAGTCGTGGAGAGGGCTGTTCTATGACTTTTATTATCTCAACTGTTAGTTAATTTTTTACTTTTTCTCTGCCAGAGGAGAGGTCATTAGTTCACAGACTGCTCTGAAAGAATCATTTTGAATGCTGAGTGTTGTGTAATCTGCACATATTAGAGAATGATGCAATGTTAGAAAAAACACTATATACCTGAAAATAAAGATATGAGAATATTTTCTTTGCTGCTAATCTTCTAGTAATTATTCATAGTACACAACCAATTCATTATATCATATATTTTTTTCGCTTCAGTGTCTCTTTAACAGGTAAAAAACAGCAGCTCTCTGCAGTTAGTTTGCGGAAAGTCATGGCTAAGACAAAGGAGCTTAGTGAGGACCTGCGGCTGCGCAATATGGCTGCTCACAAGTCAGGAAAGGGCTACAAGGTCATTTCTAAATGTTTTCGAGTTCCAGTGGCTACAGTGCAAAGTGTAAAAAATTACAATATGTTCCGCACTGTGGAAAATCTCAGAGGATGTGGTCGGATGCCAAAAGCTTGAAGAGAAGGAGATAGTAGGCACCTCTTGCAATGTAAAAAAAATAGCTATTTATTTAAGGTGGCCACTAACGGTCCAATTTCTAGCAAACTATTGTTGGAGCAATCAGAAATTCTGATCGGATTGGTTGTAAATAATCTCTGTTGATCGGCACAATGGATTATGAACGATTATAAAAACAGTCATCCGATTGGATTTTCGTTGAACCAAAATTTGGATTTTCTTGTTGGTTGTCATAGATAGAAAGCAAAGATTGGTTTGTTGATGGTGTAATGAACGATTTCACTTCCGATCAGAATTTCTGATCGCTCAGACGATTTTTTTGCTAGAAATTGGACTGTTAGTGGCCACCTTTACACTGACTATTTTACATTGTATCAAAGTGTCATATCTTCAGAGTGGGAGGCAGCTCTACAGCTTTGAAAAATGACACTGAAACAGCAAGCTGTCAACTGCAGCTGCTACACTCTCCTTGTTTTTCTATATTTGAGCTATAAATCAAGTGCTATTTGTTTTTAAATTGCAAGCGGTGGTGGCTATCTCCTCCTCTTCAATAAGCACCTTGATATGCCACGCCCATGAATTGGATGAATAATCTCAGCAAAGGAGAAGTGCTCACTAACGCAGATTTAGAGAGATTTGTGAACAATATTCGAGAGTAATGGGTCTTTTGTGTAGAAAATGTTTCGGACCTTTGAGCAAAACTGAAAGTGTTGCACTTATATTTTTGATCAGTGTGTATATATATATATATATATATATATATATATATATATATATATATATATATATATATATATATATATATATATATATATATATATATATACTGTATATCTCTCAAAATGAAGTACGCCTCTCACCCTTTCATGGGACATCACCGAAGATATGACACTTTAATACAATGTAAAGTAGTCAGGGCACCACAGAAGCAAGGGCACCAAAGCAGCAGGCCAAACTGGTGCAGCATTTGCAAGCTTGCAAATTCTGCAATGCAGGGAGATCAGGCGAATGCCTGACCGTGGTACCCTCCTACTAGCCACTTGTGCAGCAGCCACCTTGCTTTCTGTGCACGATTGCATTGTGGCCGGTGGCTATAGACTTGGTCAGCTTTGGAGACGGAACGGAAGAGGAAGCTTCTGCACTGCAGACAAGTGGAGAAATGAGTGACACTGATCGCTTCTGTGGTGTGAAGGCAAGCTGGCTACCTATGCTGAAAGGGGGTAGTGGGAAAAGGAGGGACTTCGGAAGTCATCTGGCTACCTATACTGGAGGGAAAGGGGGGAGAGGTAATTTGGCTACCTATACTGAGGAGTCATCAGGCTACCTATACTAGAGAGAAGGGCAAGATGGGTCATCTGGCTACCTATACTGGAGGGAAGGGTCATCTCGCTATCTATACTGAAGGGGGCGGCTGGTGACAGTGGCCTTGGGCAGTAAAGAGTACAAATCCGGCCCTGAGTCAGTGTATGGCTTGTATAAGTGTGCAAATTTGCTGACACCAAACACACCTCCAAGATGACCATTGCCTTGTTAGGGTAAAGGTGCTGGACTTGCCAAGCATGTCTCCAGACCTAAACCACATTGAGTATCTGTGGGGCATCCTCAAATGGAAGGTGGAGGAGCAGAAGGTTTCTAATAACCACCAGCTTTGTCATGTAGGAACGGAGGAGGATTCCAGTGGCAACTATTGAAACTCCAGTGAACTTCATGCCCAAGAGAGTTAAGGCAGTGCTTTAGAAAAATGGTGTGCTCACAAAATATTGACACTTTGGGCACATTTTTGACATTCTTCACTTAGGTGTGTCCTAACTTTTGTTGCCAGAGGTTTAGACATTAATGTTTATGTGCAGAGTTACTGTGATGGGACATCAAATGTACACTGTTATACAAGCTGTACACTGACCAGTGGTGCTCAGCAGAGCTCGAATATTCGAGTAGCTCGAATATTCGAGCTCTTTTTCAGCTATTCGAGCTCGGTATTCGAGCTCCGAATAGCTGGAGCTATTCGAATGGGCTATCCGAGTACACTCGAATAGCCCATTCACTATTCGAGCTATTCGAGCAACTTGGCGCTATTCGAGCTCGGTACCGAGCTCGAATAGCGTCATAGCCCAGATTGATGTCCTTAGAGCCAATCAGAGGGCTCCCAGGCCCTCTGACGGCAGCCAATCACAGAGGGGGACCCTGGCCAGCCCCTACCCTATAAATAGCGGCCGCCATGTTCCCTTTCTCCATGCTTGCCTGAGACTTGTACAGAGAGAGAGTTGCTCCTTTGTGCTTTGGCTTAGCAAGTGCTCTATTGTGATCATTTACCTAGCGTTTTTGCTCACCTACACCTGCCATATACACCTATATTGTTGTTAGTTAGATAGACATTGTATTTTAGTTAGTAGCTTGTGTGTTACATTAGAGACAGGCAGCTGCTGCAAGCTTACAGGTTTAGGCCTCAGGGGGGCCTTGCCTCTGTGGGCAGCTGTCCTCTGTTTATTTCTCTCATCTATACCAGTATTTCTGCTGTCCTTTACTAATAGTATTGTAGTTATACTGTACTAGGAGTAGGACACTCACTGACTGTCACTGTTTATAGGCTACTAGCTAGCTCCTGCGTGTGTGCACTCACTCACTGTCTGTGTGTACACACACTCTATTTCCTTCTGATTACTGATAGATTATTGTTAGTTAGTTGTACTTACTTACTACTTACTCTTACTGTACCCGTAGGGACACTCACTGTCACTGTTCATATAGGCTACTAGCTCCTGCGTGTGCGCACTGCACTCACTGTCTGAGTGTACACACACAACACACACTCTATTTCCTTCTGATCGCTGATTGATTATCGTAATTAGTTAGTTCTACTTACTGTTACTACTTACTCTTACTGTACTAGGAGTCTAGGACACTCAGTCACTGTCCATAGGCTACTAGCTCCTGCGTGCGTGCACTCACTGTCTGAGTGTACACACACCCACACTCCATTTCCTTCTGATCGCTGATTGATTATTGTAATTAGTTAGTTCTACTTACTGTTACTACTTACTCTTACTGTACTAGGAGTCTAGGACACTCAGTCACTGTGTTCATAGGCTACTAGCTCCTGCGTGCGTGCACTCACTGTCTGAGTGTACACACACCCACACTCCATTTCCTTCTGATCGCTGATTGATTATTGTAATTAGTTAGTTCTACTTACTGTTACTACTTACTCTTACTGTACTAGGAGTCTAGGACACTCAGTCACTGTCCATAGGCTACTAGCTCCTGCGTGCGTGCACTCACTGTCTGAGTGTACACACACCCACACTCCATTTCCTTCTGATCGCTGATTGATTATTGTAATTAGTTAGTTCTACTTACTGTTACTACTTACTCTTACTGTACTAGGAGTCTAGGACACTCAGTCACTGTGTTCATAGGCTACTAGCTCCTGCGTGCGTGCACTCACTGTCTGAGTGTACACACACCCACACTCCATTTCCTTCTGATCGCTGATTGATTATTGTAATTAGTTAGTTCTACTTACTGTTACTACTTACTCTTACTGTACTAGGAGTCTAGGACACTCAGTCACTGTGTTCATAGGCTACTAGCTCCTGTGTGCGTGCACTCACTGTCTGAGTGTACACACACCCACACTCCATTTCCTTCTGATCGCTGATTGATTATTGTAATTAGTTAGTTCTACTTACTGTTACTACTTACTCTTACTGTACTAGGAGTCTAGGACACTCAGTCACTGTGTTCATAGGCTACTAGCTCCTGCGTGCGTGCACTCACTGTCTGAGTGTACACACACCCACACTCCATTTCCTTCTGATCGCTGATTGATTATTGTAATTAGTTAGTTCTACTTACTGTTACTACTTACTCTTACTGTACTAGGAGTCTAGGACACTCAGTCACTGTCCATAGGCTACTAGCTCCTGCGTGCGTGCACTCACTGTCTGAGTGTACACACACCCACACTCCATTTCCTTCTGATCGCTGATTGATTATCGTAATTAGTTAGTTGTACTTACTGTTACTACTTACTCTTACTGTACTAGGAGTCTAGGACACTCAGTCACTGTGTTCATAGGCTACTAGCTCCTGCGTGCGTGCACTCACTGTCTGAGTGTACACACACCCACACTCCATTTCCTTCTGATCGCTGATTGATTATTGTAATTAGTTAGTTCTACTTACTGTTACTACTTACTCTTACTGTACTAGGAGTCTAGGACACTCAGTCACTGTGTTCATAGGCTACTAGCTCCTGCGTGCGTGCACTCACTGTCTGAGTGTACACACACCCACACTCCATTTCCTTCTGATCGCTGATTGATTATCGTAATTAGTTAGTTCTACTTACTGTTACTACTTACTCTTACTGTACTAGAAGTCTAGGACACTCAGTCACTGTGTTCATAGGCTACTAGCTCCTGCGTGCGTGCACTCACTGTCTGAGTGTACACACACCCACACTCCATTTCCTTCTGATCGCTGATTGATTATCGTAATTAGTTAGTTCTACTTACTGTTACTACTTACTCTTACTGTACTAGGAGTCTAGGACACTCAGTCACTGTGTTCATAGGCTACTAGCTCCTGCGTGCGTGCACTCACTGTCTGAGTGTACACACACCCACACTCCATTTCCTTCTGATCGCTGATTGATTATTGTAATTAGTTAGTTCTACTTACTGTTACTACTTACTCTTACTGTACTAGGAGTCTAGGACACTCAGTCACTGTGTTCATAGGCTACTTGCTCCTGCGTGCGTGCACTCACTGTCTGAGTGTACACACACCACCCACACTCCATTTCCTTCTGATCGCTGATTGATTATTGTAATTAGTTAGTTCTACTTACTGTTACTACTTACTCTTACTGTACTAGGAGTCTAGGACACTCAGTCACTGTGTTCATAGGCTACTAGCTCCTGCGTGCGTGCACTCACTGTCTGAGTGTACACACACTAAATTTACTTGTGATTACTACTGATTATTGTAACTGCTAGTTGTACTTCCTGACTGTTACTACTTACTTACTGTACTAGGGGACACTCACTCAGTCACCTCACCAACCAACCCACTCCGTTAAAGTACCCCACTTTTCACCCGCCCTTTTACAAAACTTTTGTCTATACGCCCAAAACATTTAAGATGTCTGGAAGTGGCAGCCAGCGCGGTTTGGGCAAGGGGAAGGGCAGCAAGGGAATCAGGAGGAGAGGGAGCAGCATTGTGGCAAGCCGCGGCCGCGGGCGCGCCACCATGCACAGTTCCGCAGCAGCAGCAGCAGCGTCAGTGGCTAACATTCCTCCCATAGCCACTGGCCGTGGACGCCTTGGGCGCCGCCCAGCAGGAGCATCTGCAACTCACGCTGCAGAGACACAGCAGCAGCAGCGTGTAGCACCTGCTCCCATTTTCCTCCAGCCGGGTCGGAAACGTCCCATTGAGGAAAAGGATGCAGACACTGTGGTGCAACTCATGACGGAGGATGAGCAGCCCGCCATCAGCTCTGCATCCGAGGCCTCCACCCTCACCACCACCACCACCCCTGTTCGCAGCAGCCGCCCAGCAGGGTCTGGGGAGGAGGCCAGTTCACCGTCACTCGCCGACCTGTCATTCAGCAGTCTTTTGACCCCAGGCATCATGAGTAAATTGTCTGCTGTTGTTGGCGATCTTGAGGAGGAGATGCTGATGGGCACTTTGGGGGATGAGGGATTGGACAGCAAGACTGTGGCGACAGTCAAGCAGCCCATCCATGCATCAGGAGAGGAGTTTGGGGGGTCCTCATCCCAGCAGGACATGTTTCAGGAGGGGGAGGATGATGATGACCCGGTGACAGACAGAGACTGGGTGCCACCACCTCCAGGGGATGTCGTCCTCAGCAGCTCTGAGGAGGAGGAGGAGGATGCTCTTGTGGGCCTTGCAAGGAGGCGCATCATTGCAAGCATTGGCAGCAGCAGTAGGCAGGTCCCACAGCCTGCTGGTGTCTCAGGCTCAGCAGCAGCAGCAGCAGCATCTGCCAGTACCACCACCAGCCGCACCCAAGCCCCCCAAGCCCCCCCCCAACCACCACAGGGAGACAGGCAGCAGCGCTTCCATGCCGTAGGGGGATGTTTAAGTCACCAATCTGGCGATATTTCACCATGCCCACTGTGTACAGCAAGTACGCCACTTGCAACCACTGTCAGCGGAAGTTGAGCAGAGGTGCAGACCCCTTAAAGTTCTGCACCAGCTCGCTCATCAACCACCTTGCGGCTAAACATTTCCACCAGCATGAGGAGTTCCAGAGGCTGAAGGCATCTGGTGCTGGCAGTGGCACCACACCCATCACTGCACAGCCTTCAGCAGCAGCAGCAGCAACAGCAGCCACCCGCCCTCCTGCTCCTCCAGCAGCACCAGCAGGAGTGCGGAAACGCACTGCTCCTCCCCCCTCTGCAACTCCTGCCGCCGACACTGAGGCCTGTTCTGGCAGCCAGTCCTCAGTGGCCTCCTCTGCTGTGTCTGCTGATTCCCGTGTCAGCAAAAGGCCACGCCAGAGCCTTTTGAGCGAGTCCTTCCAGGGGGTGGTTAGGGCTCTGCCTCCCAGCAGCCGTCGCGTGCGGCAGCTGAACGGCTTGCTGGCACGGGCCATGTGCTCCCAACTCCTGCCGTACACGCTCGTGCAGGAGGGGAGCGACATTCGTGCGCTGCTTGCTTGCGCAGCCCCAGACTGGCAGCTCCCCAGCAGACACTTCTTTGCCCGCAAGGCCATTCCTGCACTGCACCGCTTTGTGATGGCCAATGTGGAGCGAGGGCTGGAGCACGCGGTTGGTGAAAGGGTCCACGTCACCATGGACTCCTGGAGCAGCCGCTTCGGGACAGGCCGCTACCTGTCCTTCACTGTCCACTGGGTCAGCTTGGTGGAAGGGGGTGAGGATGGGAGAGCAGCAGCGGGCACAGCAGCAGCAGCAACACAGTGGGTGGTGCCACCCCGCAGGCTCAGGGGAACTGCAGCAGGTTCCTCCGATCCTCTGCCATCCTCCGGCACACCTGGCCAAACCCCCCGCCTCAGCAGCAGCGTGAAGGCCCGCCACTGCCAAGCGCTGCTGCACTTGGTCAGCCTTGGGAAGACCAAGCTGACGGCAACCCATGTGTTGGCCAAACTCCAGGAGCAGGAGAGGATTTGGCTGACCCCCAGAGGCCTCAGAGTCAGAGAGGTGGTGGCCGACAATGGGGCCAATCTGGTTGCCGCAATAGACGGGGAAACCTGACCCACATCCCCTGTCTTGCCCACGTGCTGAACCTGGTGGTGCAGAAGTTCCTGCGCACCTACCAGGGGATGGGCGAACTGCTGGAAACGGCAAGGAATGTTGTGCGTCACTTCCGGCGCTCGGCTGCAGCCTGTGCGAGCCTGGAAGACGTGCAAAAGGAGCTGGATCTGCCACGCCATCGGCTGATCCTTGACGTTCCGACTCGCTGGAACTCCACCCTGGCGATGTTGGAGCGTCTGGTTGAACAGAGGCGCGCTGTCAAACAGTACCTTGCCCTGGCCACTGTTTCCGCAGCTCAGAGAAGGGACAAGACCAGCAACTTCCCGTCCATCGTCCCCGATGATGACTGGAGGCACATGCAGCAGGTGTGCTTAGTGCTGGCTCCCTTCCTGCAGGCCACAAACATGGTGAGCAGGGACCATGCTATGGTCTGCGAGTGGGTGCCCCTGGTTTCTCCTGGTTTCTCTGCTGAACAGGGCCCTCGATGCTTTGCTGGAACAGGGAGCGGCAGCCTTGGACCAGCAGGAGCGGCAACCAGCTGCGCAGTCCACCTCTGAGGGGGAGGAGGAGGAGGACTTGGTGGAGGTCCCTGACCTGGCTGCTGATGAGGGGGATCAGCACAGCGCAGCTGAGTTGGTGCGGGGGTTGAGAGAGGATGAGGCGGCAGAGGAGGAGGATGAGGACAGCACTGACGTCGATGTGCCAGCAGACGTGGCCCGCCTCTTCCCAATGGCAGCGCACATGCTGACGTGCCTGCGCAGGGACCCCAGGGTGATCCAGATGAAGCAGAGGGAGGACATCTGGATCAGCATGATGTTGGACCCACGCCTCAAGGGGAAGTTGAGCCAGTTCCTGCCGCCTGCAGGAGGAGACCCAGCGCAACAAATAAGGAGCTTGCAGCAGGCCCTTGTTGAGCGCTTGGAGGAAGCCTTCCCCCAGCCTTCCACCCCCACTGTCCAGCAGCCAGCACAGAGGCAGCAGCAGGTGCCTGCATCCAGCAGCAGCAAGCGCCCCACAGACCTGCTGTCTCTCAGCCACGAGCTCTACAGGACTGTAGAGGCTCCGGCAGCAGTGACTAGAGAGGAGATGCATGCAGCAGCATCCTCCTCCGGTCACAGCCAGCGCCTGACCCGCATGGTGGCTGACTACATGGGGTCGTACAGCGGGCTTGACAGCGATGCCCCTGTTGATCCCATGGAGTATTGGGTCAAGCGCATGGAGATCTGGAGCGAGCTGGCGCAGTACGCCCTGGAAGTGCTGTCCTGCCCCCCTTCCCCCCTGCTGTCCGAGCGCTGCTTCAGTGCAGCTGGTGGCGTGGTCACCGAGAAACGCTCACGTCTGTCTCACAAGTCTGTGGACAGACTGACGTTTCTCAAGATGAACCAGGCGTGGGTGGAAGGCGAGTTCCTGGCCCCTGTTGTCGGCGAGAGGGGGACATGAACTGGCTGCCGGAACCATCGTTAATGTGCCTTACCACCCTTTACCACCTCCTGGCTCCTGCTCACTAAGCCAGCCTGGTTCACTTTGACTATTACGTCGCCTGCAGCCACACATTTTACACCTACAGTGGGCTGCTGTGTACTGCCCTTCTGCTGTCTGTCTGTGTTTCCCACTGCCAGGGTACACAGAATTACCTTCTGCTGCCACTCTGCCACCAGCTATTACGTCAAACAATAGCTATATTGGTTGCAAAACCAAAAACCAAAAAACCATAAAAAAAAAAAAAAGGTTTAATTTTTCTGAGGTGCCCGGGTTGAAAACTGTGTTGTCCCAGTTGTGTATTGGACACAATGTGGGCTGCACGACCGCTGTCTGGGACCTCCTGTTGTGTTTATTTACAGCCCTGGTATCACCGCTAGGTACCAGGGCTATTATGTCACGCTGCCTACCTGCTGCCACACTCACACTGCTCCTCCATACCTCCTCCTGCTGCTGCTGCTGTCTGTCTGTCTGTGTTTCCCACTGCCAGGGTACACAGATGATTTACCTTCTGCTGCCACTCTGCCACCAGCTATTACGTCAAACAATAGCTGCTCGCCTACTCCTCCATTCCTCCTCCTGCTGCTGCTGTCTGTCTGTGTTTCCCACTGCCAGGGTACACAGATGATTTACCTTCTGCTGCCACTCTGCCACCAGCTATTACGTCAAACAATAGCTGCTCGCCTACTCCTCCATTCCTCCTCCTGCTGCTGCTGTCTGTCTGTGTTTCCCACTGCCAGGGTACACAGAATTACCTTCTGCTGCCACTCTGCCACCAGCTATTACGTCAAACAATAGCTATATTGGTTGCAAAACCAAAACCAAACAAACCATAAAAAAAAAAAAGGTTTAATTTTTCTGAGGTGCCCGGGTTGAAAACTGTGTTGTCCCAGTTGTGTATTGGACACAATGTGGGCTGCACGACCGCTGTCTGGGACCTCCTGTTGTGTTTATTTACAGCCCTGGTATCACCGCTAGGTACCAGGGCTATTATGTCACGCTGCCTACCTGCTGCCACACTCACACTGCTCCTCCATACCTCCTCCTGCTGCTGCTGCTGCTGCTGTCTGTCTGTCTGTGTTTCCCACTGCCAGGGTACACAGATGATTTACCTTCTGCTGCCACTCTGCCACCAGCTATTACGTCAAACAATAGCTGCTCGCCTACTCCTCCATTCCTCCTCCTGCTGCTGCTGTCTGTCTGTGTTTCCCACTGCCAGGGTACACAGATGATTTACCTTCTGCTGCCACTCTGCCACCAGCTATTACGTCAAACAATAGCTGCTCGCCTACTCCTCCATTCCTCCTCCTGCTGCTGCTGTCTGTCTGTGTTTCCCACTGCCAGGGTACACAGAATTACCTTCTGCTGCCACTCTGCCACCAGCTATTACGTCAAACAATAGCTATATTGGTTGCAAAACCAAAACCAAACAAACCATTAAAAAAAAAAAAAAAGGTTTAATTTTTCTGAGGTGCCCGGGTTGAAAACTGTGTTGTCCCAGTTGTGTATTGGACACAATGTGGGCTGCACGACCGCTGTCTGGGACCTCCTGTTGTGTTTATTTACAGCCCTGGTATCACCGCTAGGTACCAGGGCTATTATGTCACGGCGAGCTGCCTGCCTCATTGACTGCCTGCTGCCACACACTCATCCTCCTCCTCCTGCTGCTGAATTTACCTCCTGCTGTCTTTGTGTTTCCACTGCCAGGGAGCACATACAATGGCGCTTCCAACATGCGTGCGCCCACCAGCTATTTGTTACGCTCAAAAATAGCTGCATTTCTTAAAAAAAAAAATTGAAAAGAGAAATACGTGAAGAAGAAGAAGACGATATTGAAAAGGAAGGAGAAGATGAAGATGAAGAAGAAGAAGAAGATGAAGAAGAAGAAGAAGATGAAGAAGAAGAAGAAGAAGAAGATGATGAAGATGATGAAGAAGATGAAGAAGAAGAAGAAGAAGAAGAAGAAGAAGAAGAAGAAGAAGAAGAAGAAGACGAAGAAGAAGAAGACGAAGAAGAAGAAGAAGATATAGAAGAAGAAGATATAGAAGAAGAAGATATAGAAGAAGAAGATATAGAAGAAGAAGATATAGAAGAAGAAGATCGAGAAGAAGAAGAAGAAAGATAAAGAAGAAGAAGAACAAGTATATACAGTAACACTACTGAACAAAATTAAGGACACAACTTCTCTTTCCACATTTTTTTTTAAAGGAACATCCCCACATAATCACTTGCTGTTGTTACTTGGAAAAAAAGAGGTTTCTTGCATCATTCACCCTCAAAACAAGTGTTGGAAGCTATTTAAGGCCAATCCGAATAGTCAGCTCGAATAGTTAGCTCGAATACCGACTCGAATAGTGAGCTCGAAGTCCGAGGTCGAATCGAATAGTAAAAATTATTCGACTCGAATATTCGACTGACCTCGAATAATTTACTATTCGAATTCGACCAAACTCGAATTTTAAAAAGGGGTATTTGAGCATCACTAACACTGACTAGTTTATAGTGTATCACATGTTATATCTTTAGTGTTGTCCCATGAAAAAATATAATAAAATATTTACAAAAATGTGAGAGGTACTTTTTTGAGTATGTGCACATACACTTAGGCTCCTCTTCCCCTTCTACAGAGTAGTGCCTCTAGATGCATGTATATAGCATAGAGTGCACAACTGCAAGGAGACCAGATCCAGCGCCAAAGTAGTTAAAAAATGCTTCACTGTGCTACTCCAGTTTCCTCCCACATCCCAAAAACATTCAAATAAGTTAATTAGCTTCTTAAACTGGCCATAGACTACGATGCACATATGACCATGGTATGGCTTAGTTGTGAGTGGCCCTGAGGGGCAGTTTAAGACAAAACTATATATACTCTGTAAAGCACTACGGAAGATATGAGCACTTAATAAATACTACTGCATAAACTTGAGTATAAACCAAAAATGTTTTGCTCCTAAAATCTTGGATTGCGATAAATACTTGGGGATCGATTCACTAAAGCGTGCTAACACTTAGCATGACAGTGATAAGCCGCTTTGCACGTGATATCATGTGCTAAGTATCATTATCACGTGCTAAGTATCATTATCATGTGAAGTCACTGCAGATCACGCGAACGGAATGTAGATCATGAATGATTACTGTATACATGTGCTTACATTACCATGTGAGTTAATGTTATACGGCGCACGCAAAGTTTAACGCATGTCGCTTTGTGTACTGCATACAGTAATCATTCATGATCTATATTCCGTTCGCGTGATCTGCAGTGACTTCCCGTGATAATGATACGTAGCATGTGATAATGATACTTAACACGTGATAATGATATGTTGAATGTGCAAAGCCTTTACAAAAAAAAATATAATGAAAAATAGCAATCGTTTCTGACAAGAAATGCAGGGCAATGATGATCAAGTCAACACAATCCCTGCTGTCTGTTTTCTTTACTGGATTAAGTAGGACTTTAAACTCATTTTATGACACAGTCATGTCAAGAAAAAAAGAAGAAAAAGGGTATTTAGCATTAATTTCACTAACTAATATTATGTGGAGAGAATTGTAAATTATACAAGCCACCGTGTATGCTGGAAGTGCTGACTGTACAAGAAGTACCTAAAAGAAAGCAAAGAGCTTCAAAGTAAAAGTAATATCAGCTTCAAAAATTAAACATTAGAGGTGGTAAGGCATGAAGTAAAAAGCACAAAAGTAGGTTAATGGCTTCTGTGATACTGAGAACAGAGTGTACTGTCTCCCTCTCACACATGGTATTTACTAGCCAGATATCTACAGCAATTTAAAAGAGAGATCAATGGCTTGCCAAGCCTGAGACACACAGCAGCATGATTGCCGTGATTTTACAATGATGTTCTAAATACAAGTAACATACCTCTGGTTCTTTTCCACTTGAAAATATTGATCATTAACATAACAGTATAGTCTTTCCAGAAATAATAGTAGAAAAAATAACAGTAGTTGCAATTCTGACCAAGTCTAACATGCACATTGCTAATAGATTTTTTTTGGGGGGGGGAGGGGGGAGGAAGGAGGGGGGTAGTCGGGCTACAAAAGCATAGACATTAGGCTTGGATACTTAAAGTTCTCCTGAGCTGAAGAATAATGAAGAACCTAAATGATCATACAAACATGGCCTGCATTTAATCAGCATGTGTGGGAATCATGCACATGTGCACAACCAGTGAAAGGCACAGTTCTACCTAAACATAAATACCATACATCACATTAGAATACATGTGTCACAGGCCTGAATGGAGAAACAGGGTTTTGACCACAGTTTGCAGTATACAGACACTGAACCAAGGAATATGATGCAAATATAATGTTTTATTGCAAATGTAGGCATACATACAAACGTAAATGCAAATATCATGCAAACCCATGCACAGCACACAATATATACAACACCCTGAATGTCTAACTAACTAAATATATACAGCAAATATATACAGGATAATATACACACAATCGCAGTACAAAAGGGATCAGGCAGAATATCAGAGTCAGCAGGAGCAAGGTCAGCAACAGGTTATCAGAGAAGCACGGTACCAGGGATTAGGCAAAAGCAAGGTCTCAGTCAGAATAAGCAGGTTTGGCAGCAAGAAGGCATACACAGAAATCAAGGCAAGGAACAGGAACCAGGGTGTCCAGAAACCTGGGAGCTCAAAGTTCTGGCGATTAACAAGATGAAGAGTAGATCTTAAAACGGAATATAACCCAGAATTTCTTCTTTGCTCTAAAAGATTATTTACAGCATAGAATATACTAACACAGTGTTGTTGTTTTTTTTTTTAGTAAAACAGCATTCAAAGGGTTACATCATAGGGCTGACTCTTTCTTCTGCAGGGAGAACCCGCATCCGAACTGCTTATAATTAGAGATGTCGGAACGGTTCGCCGGCGAACTTCGGTGGTTTCCCGGAAGTTCGATTTGCCCCATAATGCTCTATTGAGCAAAACTTTGACCCTCTACATCACGGTCAGCAGGCACATTGTTGCCAATCAGACTGCACTCACTGGTGGAGCCCCACCCCCCTTATACAAGGCAAGGTCCTTGTGCCATTTGACTCACTCGTCTGCCTACACTAATTAGTTAAGGGACAGCTGCTACACACACTCTGCTAGGGAGTTTAATTAGGCTCCCTCCTCCCTTTCTACCGGAGGGAGAAGGGTCTCATCTGCCAGGGAATTACAGTATTTCAAAAACCAGCTTACATACCATGGCTGGGAATTGAACCCAGGTCTCAGTGTATGGTAGGTAACTAACATATCCATTATACCACCGACACTACTAACTGAAGCTAGCCTAGCATGTACCATTTATGCTCAATCCAAAAGAAAAATTAGACAAGACAAATAACATTTATATCACGCTTTTCTCCTGGCAGACTCAAAGCGTCAGAGCTGCAGCCAGGAGGGCACACTCTATAGGCAGTAGCAGTGTTAGGAATACCCAGATAGCCAGGTAGATTCATCTCTCTCTCTCTCTCTCTCTCTCTCTCTCTCTCTCTCTCTCTCTCTCTCTCTCTCTCTCTCTCTCTCTCTCTGCCACTGTACCACCAATACTACATGCTGAAGCCAGCCTAGCATGTACCATTTATGCTCAATCCATTTATGCTCAAAAATACAATCCCGCGGAAAGCGGTGACCATCCCTACTAGAGAGAGAGAGAGAGAGAGAGAGGGAGAGAGATGAATCTACCTGGCTATCTGGGGTTCTCTTTGGACAACTGTTGAACACAAAAGGCAAGGCCATGCCTGGCTACAAATCCTTAAGCAGTGGCTGGATGGTGTAATGGTTAAGGGCTCTGTCTCTGACACAGGAGACCAGGGTTCAAATCTTGGCTCTGTCTGTTCAGTAAGCCAGCACCTATTCAGTAGGAAACCTTAGGCAAGTCTTCCTAACACTGCTACTGCCTATAGAGCGTGCCCTAGTGGCTGCAGCTCTGGCGCTTTGAGTCTGCCAGGAGAAAAGTGTGATTTAAATGTTATTTGTCTTGTCTAATTTTTCTCTTGGATTGAGCATAAATGGTACATGCTAGGCTAGTTTCAGATAGTAGTGTTGGTGGTATAATGGATATGTTAGTTACCTACCCTACACTGAGATCTGAGTTCAATTCCCAGCCACAGTATGTAAGCTGGCTTTTGAAATACTATAATTCCCTGGCAGATGAGACCCTTCTCCCTCCGGTAGGTAGGAGGGAATGGGTGGAGGGTGGAGGGTGGAGGGTGGAGGGTGGTCCTCCAGGTATTAGAACCCTTGAAACATGTTTTCTATCATTTTCCCAGCCAGTAGAAATTTTTCTAAATTTTGAAGTTCGCCTCCTCATTGAAGTCTATTGCGGTTCGCAAACTTTTTTGTGAATCTAACTTTCCGCGGAGGTTCGTGAACAGGGTTCGAGAACCGAAAATCGGAGATTCGCGACATCACTGCTTATAATCTTATCTTGTGCACACATTCTTCACTTGATACATTTATGTAAACATACTCTGGCTGTGCAGGACTTCAGCTGATGAGTGCTGAAGTGAAAAACAGATCAGAAATAGGCAGCATTTAAAACAGAATGACAACGGTTATAAATAAAATGCACCAGCAGCTTTCAAAGTAAATTAACTGAACTTTGGGAAGTTATAATATCTAAATGAATATTAATACTTGTGCACAAAAACAAATATGATAATTGTATGGGTTATACAAAGTAGGAAAACACATTTTTATTTAAAAATTTTGTCAGAGTTTTAAACTGCTTTAAATAGTCCATGTAATTAATGAACACAGGATGCAACTGGTGGCGAGAGTTCATTTGAAGCCACCCGGAGGCCAAACAAGGAACTGAAAGTCCTTATCATAGTATTAACTGGCCTCCTGCTGGTGGATGGTGGAGGTTCAGGACAATGCAAAGTCCTCAGAGCCATCTGCTGGTGGGATGATGTAACTTCATGACAGTCCTGATCCATGCTGCCACCAGCAGGCTGAAAGCGGCAACACAAGGTTCCTGACAACATGTCAGTAATAGCGAAGAGCAAGAAAATGAGGGTTTCACGTGCAGAAATTGTATCCAATTTAAACAAAAAAAAAAGTGTAACTTTTAATCCATCATATAAAAAAAAAAAAAAAGTATAAGGACAGACACATAAAATTCAGTTCATCACGTTAGTATTATTGAATGAAGCCTGACAGGTGTTTTGAGACCATCAATGGTCACTTTAGAAGCATGTAGTACAAATCTCCAGGAGTGCATATAAACACATATATAGCTCCCTCAACATAGAGGATTTAGGAAAGCCACCATGTTATATTATTTTCAAAAGGCTTTGCTTTGGCATTACACTATGCCATTCCTCTCATCTGCATGCTATGCTCTGCGGCGGGCTACTGCAGAATTTTCGATTGGATCACTGAAACACCAATACATTCCCCGTTTACCTCAATGTATGTAGATTTTGGGAACTATGGAATTGTATTTTTGAAAATAATCTACTCTAACGTTGTGGCTTTCCTTTATGCTCTATGCTGGTGTATATAAAGCATATATCTATATATACTTTTTTGTGTACTCAAGGAGATTTGTACCTGTACTACATGCCTCTGAAGAAATGACCATTCATGGTCATGAAACGCACGTCAGGCTGCGCTTACTAATACTAACATGATGTATTGAATTTTATGTGTCTTTCCTTTTATATGATGTATATAACCCTTTTGGGACCGGCTGCCTATCCCCCCTTAAGAACCATGCATTTTACATGAGGGGCACGTTTGGGGGGGGGGGGGGTCGGGAAGCCGGATCCCTGCTGGGGCTTGCTGGGCTGTGTGTCCCCCCTGTAGCCAGATGTCCCCCCTTTAGCCAGCAGCCTTTACTTACCTCCCAGGCTCCAGTGATGAGCCGCTGTGGACCCCTACGCTCCAGCTGGCATCCCTGCTTGTACTGACGCTAAGTTCTTTGTCGCGGCTTGATGACGTCATCAAGCCGGGACTGGGCACTTACGTCAGAGCAAGCAGGGATGCCGGCCAGAGCGGAGGGGAGTGCCGTTCGCCAGGGGAATGGCAGGAAGGTGAGTGGATCCTCTTCTTTCCCCCTTACTGCTGCATCTCTTACTAGTGATCACTATGATCCGCTGGCGATCATAGTGACCATGTAATCAGAAGCCATATGCGATGTCCTATATCCGATAGGCCTTTAATTGTAAAAATCAGTTTGGTGACATTCAGTGAGAGAGAGCTATATACTATCAAAATATCTACACCGGTCTAATATTAACAATTACAAGCCTTGTATGATTTACAGGACCTGTGGTTGGAGAGTACTAATGACTTCCATGATGATTCAAGCATTTCAAGTGAAAGCCAAGATGATATATGGGGCTGTTTCCACTCCAAATTACCATATTTCCAGTTTCTAAGCACAAGTCTCAGTATACATATTTTTTCTCAGTTTTGAAAGATATTCCCTATATTCAGAAACAGATTAATTTTTTATGACACGTTTGAGTAAGGATCAGAGACAGGCCCTAAAGGAGTTAAATGCAATGCATGATTTGACTATAAAGTCATCAGACAATGTAGTCATTATGCATAACACACAATATGAACAAATGAGTTATAAGCTATTAAATAACTCTGACAACTATCGGAAAGTCAGCCAAGATAGATTAGTGCAGAGCCAAGCTAAATTATTTGAACTTATTGATGAAACAGTGGACAAGAATCTTATTCATGATAAAACTGTAAAGTTTTTAAAAAAAAAAACAGCACAATGACATTTTATGCTGTTCCAAATGTCCATAAAATCCTCCTTGAAAACGTATTGTTCCCAGCTTTGAAGTGTGGACAGAACTCGTCAGTGAGTTCAATGATGCCTACGTTATGCCCAGAGACTGCCTTCTTAACTACAGGATTGTTCAAATGTATTAAAATTATGGATGCAATTATCTTGGCCAATAACATAAAAAAAAAATAGATTAGACATTAAATTAAATTACAATATAAAATCTTATGATAATTATTAATAGAGAAGATTGATTTGTTGATCCAACAGTGATGTGATTTACAATTTTCATTTTTTTTTTTTTGCTAACAAAATTTTTGTCTTCATTGAATGCCACTACCATTTAGTTACTGCACTTTAACATAAACCCAACGCATTAAATTATTTTCTACATTTGTCTAGGGTTCGACCATTGGTAATTACTCCTTATTGTCAATAATTAATATTAGGGATGATCGAAGATATGCAAATTCTTCCGAGTTGATGCGATTTTTTTATGCAAATGTATGCAGCTTGAAAATGGACCAATCAATTTAAACCTGGCTTTAAACAGATTTGTTCATTTTCAAATTGCATAAAAAATGTGAATAACTTTGGAAAAATTTGCATCTCTTAAGACTGAGAAGAAACTACATTGATCAAACTTATGTCAGACTTGAAGTAGATAAATGCAAATCTAGACTTAGAGGGGGTGCTCCATCAAGGGGCAGATAAAGACCTATAAGCAAGCCTTAAAGAGTAACTGTAGGGCATACAATCAAAAATCAATTCTTTATTTTTATCTGGTAAACAAGTAATAAGGATGTTAACAAGGCAATCCAAAAGTTAAAATCACTATTACTTTTCTTGTTGATAAATTATCATTCCCCAGTTTACATGACTCTTATTTGGTACACAGAAAAATTGGTACACAAAAGAGAAGTTGCAGGGCATGCTGGGTTGTCTTTTTTTGCTTCTCTACTTCCCATTAGACTTAACTAATGCAGCCTGATTGGCTGAAGCCTCTTTCCCCCCTGTTTTCCACTTCCACACCTCTGTTCCTCTCTGATTGGCCAAAATTTCTCAGGCTGAAACAATGCACTTTCTATAGTGAAGGGCGGGCAAATCAGGCAGAGGAGACTAAGGGCAGATATTACATCACAACTGGCTTCAAAATAGTCACAGTGAATATGGAAACTGTCTAGAATAGGAGTCTCTACTTTTCCTTTATAAAATTCACAGGAATCACAACGTGGACAGTGCAATACATATGCTATGTAAGTAGAGCAAGTATTTATCTACTTATATATTTGTTTTTTTTCCTTAAATAGTATGGCTGACAGCTCCTCTTTAAAGTTGTGAATACTTAATCTATGTACCTCCAAACAAGAAAAACTACAAGGCCCCCCAAAAACAAAAAATCTAGTGCTCAGAAACATTTGTACATGAGACAAGTACTGCACAAGCATTGGAACATTTTGACTCGCAATGAAAACTCTATCCTTTCATAACCTATAAAATACAATGGGCCTGATCCAATCCACTTTTTTTCTCTTTAGTTTTCTCATAGGTTCCACATTATAAATAATAAGGCAAGCAAAAGAGTACTCATGATACTTTTGGCTGTACTTTTTCACCTACTGTTTGGTACTTTTTAAACTGCAGAGTGCAAAAGTTATTATAAACAGAAGATGAAAATTATCTGCTAGAAGAAAACTTAGGAGAAAGAGTAAATTGCATCGGGACCTATTTGTTTAACATAGACCCAAAATGATACGTAAGGAGAAGAAAAACAATACTCTACTCAACAGCACTATACAGGGAGTGCAGAATTATTAGGCAAGTTGTATTTTTGAGGAATAATTTTATTATTGAACAACAACCATGTTCTCAATGAACCCAAAAAATGCATTAATATCAAAGCTGAATATTTTTGAAAGTAGTTTTTAGTTTGTTTTTAGTTTTAGCTATTTTAGGGGGATATCTGTGTGTGCAGGTGACTATTACTGTGCATAATTATTAGGCAACTTAACAAAAAACAAATATATACCCATTTCAATTATTTATTTTTACCAGTGAAACCAACATCTCATCATTCACAAATATACATTTCTCACATTCAAAAACAAAAGAAAAACAAATCAGTGACCAATATAGCCACCTTTCTTTGCATGGACACTCAAAAGCCTGCCATCCATGGATTCTGTCAGTGTTTTGATCTGTTCAAAATTCAAGAAAAAATATATAGTAATACAAACCAGTGCAGGAACTTTCCTGTTTGCAACACAATAACATGCATCAATAGGAACTTTCGTTAGGTGCAGACACTGGCAAAAACAAAACTACAAAAAACCACCTACAACCCAGCCAGCATATGTCGCACTCTTAGATATGAAGGATCAAAAATTGACCACAAAAATATTTAATTGCAAAAGTATGAAAATGTATTGTTCAATGTAAAAAATCTTTTTGTAGCACATCTACATAAGCATAAGTCGGTGGATGCCACACCACACGCAAGATGCGTCCACATAGCCCATCCCATCAATAAAACAATATTTGGCCTGCATGCAGATCACACTGGTATCCTCATTAACCTCTAGTAAACCATGTGAGATACACTTGGTCCACCCAATGGGCCATATGGCCAAGCGAAAAAATCCGTCAAAAAAATCTCACATAGAGGTCAGAAAGAAACAGTTAAGACCAGTGTGGTCATGCACATAAGGCCGCCAAGCCAGCCATAACAATACAGCATGATCAGCAAATCATTCACACATCTGGGCCCATTCAAACACCCAATATAGAATAACCCTATGCCAGCATATAGCTAGCAATAGACAAATTCAGTGGTACCATCTGAAAAAATCATCCACCGACTTATGCTTATGTAGATGTGCTACAAAAAGATTTTTTACATTGAACAATAAATTTTCATACTTTTGCAATTAAATATTTTTGTGGTCAATTTTTGATCCTTCATATCTAAGAGTGCGACATATTTTGATCTGTTCACCATCAACATTGCGTGCAGCAGCAACCACAGCCTCCCAGACACTGTTCAGAGAGGTGTACTGTTTTCCCTCCTTGTAAATCTCACATTTTATGATGGACCACAGGTTCTCAATGGGGTTCAGATCTGGTGAACAAGGAGGCCATGTCATTAGTTTTTCTTCTTTTATACCCTTTCTTGCCAGCCACGCTGTGGAGTACTTGGACGCATGTGATGGAGCATTGTCCTGCATGAAAATCATGTTTTTCTTGAAGGATGCAGACTTCTTCCTGTACCACTGCTTGAAGAAGCTGTCTTCCAGAAACTGGCAGTAGGACTGGGAGTTGAGCTTGACTCCATCCTCAACCCGAAAAGGCCCCACAAGCTCATCTTTGATGATACCAGCCCAAACCAGTACTCCACCTCCACCTTGCTGGCATCTGAGTCGGACTGGAGCTCTCTGCCCTTTACCAATCCAGCCACGGGCCCATCCATCTGGCCCATCAAGACTCACCCTCATTTCACCAGTCCATAAAACCTTAGAAAAATCAGTCTTGAGATATGTCTTGGCCCAGTCTTGACGTTTCAGCTTGTGTGTCTTGTTCAGTGGTGGTCGTCTTTCAGCCTTTCTTACCTTGGCCATGTCTCTGAGTATTGCACACCTTGTGCTTTTGGGCACTCCAGTGATGTTGCAGCTCTGAAATATGGCCAAACTGGTGGCAAGTGGCATCTTGGCAGCTGCACGCTTGACTTTTCTCAGTTCATGGGCAGTTATTTTGCGCCTTGGTTTTTCCACACGCTTCTTGCGACCCTGTTGACTATTTTGAATGAAACGCTTGATTGTTCAATAATCACGCTTCAGAAGCTTTGCAATTTTAAGAGTGCTGCATCCCTTTGCAAGATATCTCACTATGTTTGACTTTTCTGAGCCTGTCAAGTCCTTCTTTTGACCCATTTTGCCAAAGGAAAGAAAGTTGCCTAATAATTATGCACACCTGATATAGGATGTTGATGTCATTAGACCACATCCCTTCTCATTACAGAGATGCACATCACCTACTATGCTTAATTGGTAGTAGGCTTTTGAGCCTATACAGCTTGGAGTAAGACAACATGCATAAAGAGGATGATGTGGTCAGAATAATCATTTGCCTAATAATTCTGCACTCCCTGTAATACCAGTCTTATTTCATTGAAGCATCCAAACAGTACAGAAAAGTCAATTATTGATTGCACTCTACTTGACTGCACTCTACTTTGGTAGTTGGACTGAGCAACTGCAGTTCAGTAAGTGTGTAAATAAAGAAAACCCTGAGAACCCCCATGAAAAGATGGACTAGTCCAAAACCTGACAGATCTGTCAGCTTTTCACTATGGTCTGTAAGTGACAGCAACATAGGGAAAAGTAATAAATAGTTGATTTAACTGTGGTAGAAATGTACATTTATATTTTAAATGTTACACTTTTTCATGATAGTTATCTTTTAAAGACCTGAACTAGATTATTACATTTTTTAGTGTTACAAGGAGGACAATGTTTTTTGACCTTCACCCGGGTATTATCACATCTCATTGAGGGCTGACAAATGCATAACCATCTAGCAGGTGCATGATTGTAGCCACATGGACACACCCACATAGCTGGTGCTTGTGGGTGGGTGGCAATCTCACAAATGTGGCACTTTACAGTAAACATATCATAGTTTTCCAGGAGAGGTTTAATTTTAATGGCAGGGAATTATCAGTATGAATTTTGTATTCGTTTTTGTGTTTTAACTGGAGAGCAGCACCAAAACACAAGTTATCAAATGTACCAGTTTGTGCAATTATGCAGAACGGTTTCATCTATCTCCCGTTCAAACTTGAAATCCCCTTAGTTTATGTAAAGTCTTCCAGTACCTTTGTACTGGCTGCTCTTGGTCTCTAGATGAATCCATTTCTCTGTGTGACACAGTGGATTCATTTAGATTTAATATGTATTAATGAGAGCTATTTATTTTCTTTTAAATGGATGTCTGCAATAGGGAAGATTTCTTGCTTTTGGGAGCTGCTTGGAGGCTCTGCATCCTTTCTCCTAGCAAACAGTGTTTGAGGGCCAATTATTTTAACCCTGTAATATCTTGTGCCTAAAGCAAATGCTAGCTCTTATATTTTACCAAAGCAGAACATTTCTGTAGTATTTAGAGGTTTTTTTTTCCTGATCAACCAATACGAAAAAAAAACATAATAGTTCTGTGGTGATCACACTGTTATTCTAGTTTACTAAAAAAAAAAAAAAAACAGGAATCCCTTGAGGTTTATGTTAAGTGCTATTTATTAGTTCATTAGAGCCTTCTAAATACTGTATATACAACAGCCAAGTCCAAACATGAGTTATAGGACTGAACAAAAGAGAAGCTAACTTCGGCACTCTCCAAATGATACTCCTTTATTAAACCAAGATGCGCAGGTTATAGGATATTGTCAACTAATGACAGTTGCTAAACGTCCATGAACTATAAGATGTACCATCAACGGATGTGTGAGAGATAAGACAAAGAACATTTATATTGCTCTGTTCTCCTGGCGCTTTTCTCCTGGCGGAGTCAAAGTGCCAGAGATGTAGCCATTGGGACGCGCTCTATAGGCAGTAGCAGTGTTAGGGAGTCTTGCCCAAGGTCTCCTCCATGAATAGGTGCTGGCTTACTGAACAAGAAGAGCTGAGATTCGAATCCTGGTCTCCCATGTCAGCAGCAGAGCCCTTAATCAGTACACTATCTAGCCACTAGAGAGCACTGATCCTTTTCAGATCAAAATGGTCCGTCATCAAACCCATGGAGTCATAAACATATAGGTATCAAGGAGGAGTATCTCTGAATAACAGAATAGATGTGTCAAAGGTAATTAGCGAAGGGAGTCATCCTAAGTTTGCATAAAGTAGAGCATGAGGGCAAGCAATGTGCTAGCCTATATGTTATCGGGGCAGCACAGTGGCGTAGTGGTTAGTGCTCTTGCCTTGCAGCGCTGGGTCCCTAGTTCGAATACTAGCCAGGTCAACATCTGCAAGGATTTTGTATGTTCTTCCCATATCTGTATGGGTTTCCTCCAGGCACCCAGCTTTCTCCCACATCCCAAAAACATACAGATAAGTTACTTGGCTTCCTCTTAAATTGGCTCTAAACTATGATACATGCACTACACGATACATACATAGACATAGAACTATAGTAGGGATTAGCTTGTGAGCTTCTCTGAGGGACAGTTAGTGACAAGACAAAATACTCTGTACAGCGCTGTGGAAGATGTCAGCACTATATAAATACTAAATAATAGTAATAATGTTTGGGGATACAAGGTATGGTGCCAGGGATGATGCCAAGGACCATGCAACATGAGATGGGGATTGCAAGAAGGCAATGTTTGCACACAAAATCACAAAAAAGCACATACTTGAAATATATCAATGATCAAAAGCCAGAGTACCAGTTTCAAAGTCAGAAAACAGACAAAATTACACTGTCCCCAACACCATGCAATAATGAAGAAAAAATGTGAAAAACACAGTACAAACATTGGTAAGACAGGAACAACTAGCACATCCATGCTCAAAAAAGCAATGGGAATGAGCAGCTGAAAAATAATAGAAAACAAACAGATGTAGATGACTGCCAGAGTGAGAAATGACTTTTTGTAGGCCATGCAGAAGTGCAAAGGTCCGTATGTGCAATGACCCTTCTTCAGTTCAAATTTATCTCTTAGTTATCTCGTAGTTTTCTCCTAGAAGATATTTTTTCATATTCTGTTTAATAATTTTTCAGCCCTCTTCAATTGAAAAAGTGCTAAAAAGTAGGTGGTAAAATACTGTCAAAACTATTCTGAGTATTTTTTGTTTGTTTGTTTGTTGGTGGCTTAAAAGTAATTTTCTTGATAAGTTGTGAAAATATCACCCAAGAGAAAACTTTGAAGAAAAAGTGAAATGAATAAGAGTCCACCTGTTACTGATGCCCTTTATGACTCTTAAACAACTGCTAGGGCAACAGTTTGGTAGAGATGGCTCGACCCTCCAATTTTTCGGTTCACAAAACTCGAACGCGAACTTCCGCAAAAGGTTCGGTTCACGCAAACTTTCGTGGACCGCAATAGTCTTCAATGGGGATGTGAACTTTGGAAACTAGAAACATTTATGTTGGCCACAAAAGTGATGGAAAAGATGTTTCAAGGGGTTTAACATCTGAGTTTTTGCATGCGGAGTGGGACACACGACAAAAGTCCCAGGGAAAAATCTGGATTTGATGCACAGCAGCGTTTTAAGGGCAGAAATCACTTTGTATGATAAATTGGAGGCCTAAAGTGCTTTAAAACATCTTGCATGTGTATACATCAATCAGGAAGTGTAATTAGAGTACTGCTTCACACTGAAAGACCAAACTCACTGTGTAACGCACCACAAACAGCTGTTTGTGTAGTGATGGCCGAGCTGGACTGGTGCGCACCATGGCGAGAGTGCAGGCCATGGCCGTTTTCAAGCCCATATGGTCGCCGGGCTGAGGTAGCTCAATGACAGAACAACAGGGACTGTCCAGCTGATCAAAATTGGTTTGTCCACAATGAAGCAACGACCTTATTATCTTGGGTGTGCCCCATCCCCCCCCCCCCCCCCCCCCCCGAGACACTCATATAGCCGGCGGTCATTGCTTCATTTTTCTGCAGCCAGAAAAATTAGGCAGGCGTGTACACGCACCAAAAAAATTAATATAGCAGCCGCTGCTAGCATCGGCCTTAAAAATTCAGGAAATCCGCGTGGAGCCCTGGACCCTGTTGGTGGTGGTGGAGAAGGCAGTCAAGCGGCCTGCAGGCAGAGATGCTGTGTGTGGAGCGACTTAGTCTTCCGGCGGGCAGTAGCCTTCCGGGATCCATGCCTCATTCATTTTGATAAAGGTGAAGTACTAAACACTTTTGTGACCTAGGCGACCTCTCTTCTCAGTGACAAATGCCTCCAGCTGCGCTGAAGGTCCTTTATAACAGGACGCTTGAGGCAGGGCAAGACAGAAGTTGGATGGCAAATTGGGACAGCTCTGGCCACTGGTCACGCTTGCGCACCCAGTAGTCCAGGGGTTCATTGCTGCTCACAGTGTCTACATCCACACTTAAGGCCAGGTAGTCGGCTATCTGCTGGTCGAGGCGTTAGTGGAGGATGGATCCGGAAGGGCTAAGGTGAGGCGTTGGACTAAAGAATGTCCGCATGTCCGACATGACCATGAGATTGCCAGAGCGTCCTGTCCTTGCCTGCGTGGACATGGGCAATGGATTACTGGCCGTGGTACCTTATTCCGTTGTGCTGTGACATCACCCTTAAAAGCACTGTAAAGCATACTTGCCAGCTTGTTCTGCAAGTGCTGCATCCTTTCTGCCTTCTGGTGATTTGGAACATCTCTGCCAATTTGTGCTTATACCGAGGGTCTAGAAGCGTGGCCACCCAGTACAGCTCATTCCCCTTGAGTTTGTTTATACAGGGGTCCCTCAACAGGCTGGACAGCATGAAAGCTGCCATCTGCACAAAGTTGGATGCAGACGTACTATCCATCTCCTCTTGCTCTTTTTCAGTGATGTCAGGTAAGTTTTCCTCCTCCCCCCAGCCACGAACAATACCACGGGAAAGTTGAGAAGCACAAAACCCCTGCGACACCTGCGGTGGTTGTTCTTCCGCCTCCTCTTCCAAAACAACACCTTCCTCATTATCTGACTCCTCTTCCCCACACGACTCTTCCTCCTCCTCCTCCCCTTTCTGTGCTGCTGCAGGTGTTGAGGAAACATCTGGTTCTGATGAGAATTGATCCCACAACTTTTACTCCTGTTCCAGTTCCTTTTCACGCTCCTCCACAGCTTGATCCACCACTCTACGCATGGCATGCTCCAGGAAGAAAGCATATGGGATCAAGTCGCTGATGGCACCATCACTGCGACTCACCAGGTTTGTCACCTCCTCAAACGGCCGCATGGGCCTGTAGGCAATTCGCATGAGTGTCCAGTACTTCGGCCAGGGGTGAGCCTGGGGTGCCTGGCACCTGGGTGCAAGATTTTGGTGCCCAGCCACATAACCACACCCATGTCCTGCCTAATCACACCCACACCTTCCACCTCTTTACGCATGCATGTGATACCCCATTCCTACCCCTCTTCCATGGGCTTGCTCCTGGCTGGCTTTGGCTTCCTGCGAGTCTGCTAGTCTCTGGACTGACTCAGGTTGAGAGGCTCTGCGAGTGCGACGCAGTCACACACTGCGTATTTATGGCTGCCTGCGACCACCCTACTCTTGCTCGCTGTCGTCGGCTCCTCCGCCTGCCAACCCCAAGCGTGAGGTGGGCTGCCTGTATCTTTCCCGTTGCGCCGCACAGCCTGCCAGTGTTGCCAATCTTTCATGTTATTTTTTACTGACAAATACCTAAAAATTTACTGACAAAAGATTATTTTTACTGACAAAATTTCCCCACTAAATGCACATAAGAGACAGCGTTTTACCAGTAAATGCACGTAATCACAGACAGCCTTTGATCAGTAAATGCACATAATGAGAGACAGCTTTTCCCCAGTAAATGCACATAATAAGAGATCGCTTTTCACCAGTAAATGCACATAATAAGAGACTGCTTTTCACCAGTAAATGCACATAATAAGATACTGCTTTTCACCAGTAAATGCACATAATAAGAAACCGCTTTTCACCAGTAAATGCACATAATAAGAGACATCTTTTCACCATCAAATGCACATAATAATAGACAGCTTTTCACCAGTAAATGCACTTAATGACAAACAGCCAGTGTCCCCAGTATATGTAGCCAGCCTGGACCCCCTTTAGGTAGTGAGTGACAGGGACCCTTTTAGGTAGTGAGTGACAGGGAGCCCCGTTTAGGTAGTGAGTGACAGGGAGCCCAGTTTAAGTAGTGAGTGACAGGGACCCCTTTAGGCAGTGAGTGACAGGGACCCCTTTAGGTAGTGAGTGACAGGGACCCCCTTTAGGTAGTGAGTGACAGGGAGCCCTTTAGGTAGTAAGTGACAGGGACCCCTTTAGGTAGTGAGTGACAGGGACCCCCTTTAGGTAGTGAGTGACAAGGACCCCCTTTAGGTAGTGAGTGACAGGGACCCCCTTTAGGTAGTGAGTGACAGGGACCCCTTTAGGTAGTGAGTGACAGGGAGCCCTTTAGGTAGTGAGTGACAGGGACCCATTTAGGCAGTGAGTGACAGGGACTCCTTTAGGCAGTGAGTGACAGGGAGCCCTTTAGGTAGTGAGTGACAGGGACCCCTTTAGGTAGTGACAGGGAGCCCTTTAGGTAGTGAGTGAAAGGGAGCCCTTTAGGTAGTGAGTGACAGGGATCCCTTTAGGTAGTGAGTGGCAGGGAGCCCTTTAGGTAGTGAGTGACAGGGACCCCCTTTACGTAGTGAATGACAGGTACCCCTTTAGGTAGTGAGTGACAGGGACCCCTTTAGGTAGTGAGTGACAGGGAGCCCTTTAGGCAGTGAGTGACAGGGACCCCTTTAGGCAGTGAGTGACAGGGAGCCCTTTAAGTAGGGAGTGACAGGGAGCCCTTTAGGTAGTGAGTGACAGGGAGCCCTTTAGGCAGTGAGTGACAGGGACCCCTTTAGGCAGTGAGTGACAGGGAGCCCTCTAGGTAGTGAGTGACAGGGATCCCTTTAGGCAGTGAGTGACAGGGAGCCCTTTAGGTAGTGAGTGACAGGGAGCCCTTTAGGTAGTGAGTGAAAGGGACCCCCTTTAGGCAGTGAGTGACAGGGAGCCCCCCCTCTAGCCACCGCCGCTCCCCCCTCACCTTGCAGTGTCAGACCTCAGGATCAGCGGCGACCCGACCAGTAAGAGCGGGCGCTGGATGCACTCGCTCTATATGCGGAAGTGATGTCACTTCCGCATATCAGTGCGGTGTGCTAGGTCCTAGCGGCCGCACTATTGGTCGCCGCCTGATCGAGGTCTGAGTGACGCGGCTAGAGCTAGGGAGGGAGCGGCAGCTAAAGGGAGGGAGAGGGAGGGAGCGGCGGCCAGAGGGGGTGAGCGGTGGCCGGGCGGCGCCTGTCAGAGACAGACACCTGGGTGCAATGCACCCGCAGCACCCGCCCAGGCGCGGCCCTGACTTCGGCCAGAATATCCCAATCTCCCCAGACCATGTCCTTTGACTGTAGTTGTAGAGATACTGTTTGACAGCTTTCTCCTGTTGTAGCCGGTGGTTGAACATCAGGAGCGTTGAATTCCAGCAAGTCGGGCTATCGCAAATCAAGCTTCTCACCGGCAAGTTGTTTCTCCGCTGAATATCGGCAAAGCGTGCCATGGCCGTGTAAAACCACCTGAAATGCCCACAAACCTTCCTGGACTGCTTCAGGACCTCCTGTAATCCTGGGTACTTAGACACAAATCTCTGAATTATTAGATTCAGCACATGTGCCATGCAGGGTACATGTGTCAACTTTCCCAAATTAAAACCCAAAATGAGATTGCTGCCGTTGTCACACACCACGTTGCCGATCTCCAGTTGGTGTGGGGTCAGCCACTGATCCACCTGTTTGTTCAGAGCAGCCAGGGGAGCTGCTCCAGTGTGACTCTCCGCTTTGAGGCAAGACATGTCTAAGATGGCGTGACACCATCGTACCTGGTATGCAGCATAGGCCCTAGGGAGCTGGGGCTGTGTAGCTGGAGAGGAGATCGCAGCACCAGTAGAGTTGAACTGCCACTCAGCCAAGGAGGAGGAGGAGGATGACAGCGAAGAGGATGTAGCAGGAGAAGAGGAGGTGGCAGCAGGCCTGCCTGCAAGCCGTGGAGGTGTCACAACTATGTCCGCTGCATAGCCACGTACTCCCTGCTTGCCAGCGGTCACCAGGTTGACCCAATGGGCAGTGTAAGTAATGTAGCAGCCCTAACCGTGCTTGGCAGACCAAGCATCCATGGTCAGATGGACCGTTGACCCAACGCTGTGTGCCAACTTCATGGTATAGTTTGGGCATCGCCTTTTTTGAGAAATAATTGCGGCCTGGTATCTTCCACTGCGGTGTCCCAATGGCAACAAATTTTCAGAAGGCCTCAGAGTTCACCAGCTGGTATGGTAACAGCTGGCAAGCTAACAGTTCCACCAAGCCAGCTGTCAGACGCCAGGCAAAGGGGTGACTGGCAGACATTGGCTTCTATGAGGTGGTGTAACTTGCTTAGTGCCTTCATCTTGTTGTAACAATAATGCCTGTGAATCAGTTAATTCCCCACCAAATGACTCCTGTGAAGTGTCAAATGCAGTGAATGTGGTGCTTGTAGTAGCGCTGGTGGCTGCGGAAGATGAGGTGTTCTGTGTTAAATAGTCAACCATGTCCTGACAGTCTTGGGAGTTGATGGGACGTGCCTTCTTCTGAGCACTATACTTTGGGCCAGAGCCGCACAAAATCACGTCAGCATGACCTCGAACAGACCTGCTGGGTGGCCTGCCTCTGGGTCTGCCTCTGCCTGTTGTTTTGTCCATATCAGGGGGTGAAGTGAAAGGTATGCACTGACTTGACTAATACAATGTGCAGTCACACAGGTGCAGTGAAATGTATGCAGTGACTGGTATTACAATATAATGTGCAGCTGTCACACAGGTGCAGTTAACAGGTATATTCAACAGCGTGCTGTCACACAGGTACTGTGAACAATTATGCAATGACTAGTATTACAAATGTGCAGCTGTCACACACACACAGGTACCATGAACAGGTATGCAGTAACTGGTATATAATATAACACTGAGTGCGGTCACGTAGGTGCACTGAACAGGTATGCAGAGACTGGTATCAATACAATGTACAGCTGTCACACACACACAGGTACCTTGAACAGGTGCAACAACTGACTGGTATATAACACTGCGTGCACTCACATAGGTAGGTGCAATGAACAGGTAGGTATGCAGTGATTGGTATTACAAATGTGCAGCTGTCACACACACAGGTATCATGAACAGGTGCAGCGAGTGACTGGTATATAATATAACACTGCTTGCGGTCACATAGGTAGGTGCACTACTGAACAGGTATGCAGGGATTGGTATTACAAATGTGCAGCTGTCACAGACACAGGTACAGTAAACAGGTGCAGAGAGTGACTGGTATATAACACTGCGTGCGCTCACGTAGGTAGGTAGGTGCACTGAACAGGTAGGTATGCAGTGATTGGTATTACAAATGTGCAGCTGTCACACACGCACACACACACACACACACAGGTACCGTGAACAGGTGCAGTGACTGGTGATATATAACACTGCGTGCGCTCCCGTAGATAGGTGCACTGAACAAGTAGGTATGCAGTGATTGGTATTACAAATGTGCAGCTGTCACACACACAGGTGCCCTGAACAGGTGCAGTAAGTGACTGGTATATAACAATGCGTGCGCTCACGTAGATAGGTAGGTGCACTGAACAGGTAGGTATGCAATGATTGGTATTACAAATGTGCAGCTGTCACACACACAGGTACCGTGAACAGGTGCAGTGACTGGCGGTATATAAAACTGCGTGCGCTCACGTAGGTAGGTGCACTGAACAGGTAGGTATGCAGTGATTGGTATTGTACATAAGAGAAAAAAAGAAGCGTGCATCTTTCATCGATCACTGTGTGCATTTATTGCAAGTGTCAAAACAATGACATGGTGGCAATGAGATTTGACAGGCCCACCTTTTGTCCCTCACTCCCACCTCCCGCACCGATGACCTGCACAAAGAACATTTAAGGTACAAAACCTTTATGTCAACTCTCATTGCCACCATGTCATGTTTTTGACACTTGCAGTAAATGCACACAGTGATCGACGGAAGATGCACGCTTCTTTTTGCTCTGATGTACAAGATTTATCAAACTTTCTTCCTATGCTATAAGCAGAGCACACGTCGAGCAAGGGTGGAAGAGAGTACAGACTGCAGTATACGTGTATTTGCCACCATTAGTAAAATTTCTCACAGAAGAGTTTCACACTTAAAGGGGAAGTGCCACACCATTTATCTTCAGGTTGAACGATATGCAGTGATTGGTATTACAAATGTGCAGCTGTCACACACACACAGGTACCGTGAACAGGAGCAGCGAATGACTGGTATATAATATAACACTGCTGGCGGTCATGTAGGTAGGTGCACTACTGAACAGGTGGGTATGTAGTGATTGTTATTACACAAATGTGCAACTGTCACACACACAGGTAGTCACTGAATGTGCTGGGTCTGGCAGTGGCACAGTTGGAATTACCAAGGGGCCAAGGTCCAGCAGCTGCTACTGTTTGACAGGGCTGTATATGCAACACAAGTGTCTGTGGGACACACACAAAAAAAATAGATCACAAGAACAACATTAGCTCTCCAAAGAGCTGTTGAGGAGTGCTTTTTAGCAATAAGTATCAGCAAGGAGCAAGCTAACAAGCCTAGCACAAGAGCCTAACTAAGCTTTCCCTATGTTTACAGCAGGTTCTCTCCCTCCTCTAATTACTGCAGCCACACGAGTGAGTGAAATGGCTGACTCTGCCTGCGTTTTATAAGGGGGGGGGGGGCTCCAGGAGGGAGTGTAGACTGATTGGCTACCCTGTGTCTGTGATGTAGAGGGTCAAAGTTGACCCTAATAATGTAGTATAGGGGCGGGTCGAACTCGGATAGAGTTCGCGGTTCACCGCGAATGCGAACCACCAAAGTTCGCGTGAATAAGTTCGCGTGCGAACCGTTTGGGCCATCTCTACAGTTTGGTAAATAAGCATTGTATAGACATGCTATTTAGCTATAGCCAAACTGTGTGTACTGCTTAGTGGAGTAGTGCATGAAATAGAGGTGCTGTGAAAAAGGACACAGGATAAAGCCGAAATCATTATTTTTGCAGTAAGGACTTGGTTTACAAACAAATATGACTTAAAAATAGCCATTGTTTCTAAAGTGATTTTTAATGATTCTAAGTATTCCAAAGCCATATATTTTAGGTGTAATTGTGTGTACGTCTTACCTGTAGCCAAAAAATATTACTGATATTTTACTACTACTAAACCTAACCCTACTCTCACACAGAACCCTCCCTCTACCTATGGCTAACCCTAAGACCCCCCCCCCCCTTGGTGGTGCCTAACCCTAACACCCCCTTTTGGTGCCTAACCCTAAGCCCCCCTGGTGGTGCCTAACCCTAAGAACCCCCTTGTGGTATCTAACCCTAGGACCTCCCTGGTGGTATCTAAACTTAACACCCCCCTGGTGGAGCCTAGCCCTAAGACCCCCCCTCCCTGGTGGTGCCTAACCCTAAGATCCCACAAAATTATAATTCTCGAAATGAATATACAAATGAAAAAAAAGTAGACTTGCATTTCAAAATGGAATTAACAAAATTAAAATTCGCAAAATGAATATAAAAATGATAATTTACAAAAATGGTAACTGTCAATATTTTCCAAATCACTAATTCTGAAAACAAAACAATTCGGTTTTATGGGCGGGGCGCCTGGCAACCAAACCATCCAGTTTTGTGCCCAATAAATAGCTGTTATTTAACATTTAGTGAATGGCGGCGCCCGATTTATCTGTTTCCTATATGCGCCCAATTTCCTGCCTCTGTGGAGAGGGAAAGCGGGAGGACAGGTGGCCCACAAGTAAGCAGCATCCTGTGACATGGTAAGTAAAAAAAGAAAAAAAAAAGTAAATGGTCTAGTTTCTCATTTAATGATCTGACATTTTGGGACAGCTGTGCATACAGTAAATTCTCATCCAATACTATGCAGAATTACTTTATTACCTGAGTACCTTCTCTTGTGTATGTATAAGACTTAAATCCTGTTAAGGGTAGAATATTCGAGGGACAGCAAGTTCCAGAGCACACATTGGTTTTGTCACTGAAAAAGGAAACAGCAACTGTGCAAAAAGCCATGTTGGCCTAATATGAAATTAGCATATAGCTTGAAGATTATCATAGCATGCAAGCAATATATCAATGTAAATGACGCTGCTTAAATACATAAGAAAGAACCATAGAGGAAGTCATTAGTCCGCAAGCACAGCTACAGTGAAAAGAGAAAGGGAAGAGCTACTAGGATTATTTGCTTCTGGCCACGTGTGGCCATTCTATATTATACAAGATCTATAACAAAAAAAAAATGACTTTAACCATATCCTAAGGAGTTCCTGTTCATTCAATCAGGTTTTCTCAAAGCTATCTGTTCTGCTCCATCTCTCTGTATTATAGAAACACTTCTAAGGCACTCCAAGATGTCATGGTAACACAAGGTAGTTAGTTTTCTTCATGAAAAACGTGGTTGATGAAAGAAAAATGACGTGCCTGCTAACAAGAATAGCACAGGAGGTTGCCAAGTAGGGCACAGTTGGCGTCATGGAGCCAAATGTAGAGCCAGCACAGGAAGGTAGATGGGCTGCAAAGAGTGATCCTTAAAGTGGTTCTGTCATACATGAACATGTTGTAAAGTGAATGCAGACACACATTATGAGAAAATAACATCTGTGGTTGTGCACAAATGATGATAGCTATTTCTCTTATGATACCAAACTCAGTGAAAAGTAATCTATACTTGGGAATGATAGATGGGTCTGGTTGGTTGCTCAAGCCTGCATATCCTACAAAATGGCCACAAGGCAAGTTGTGATTTATCTACTCCTTTCTTTGTTCTTATAACGGAATATCTGAATATGTTATATGTTATAATGTTTTCTTTTTACTATAGTAGGAACCTTCAAATACAACACTACCATCTGGGAGCTAAGAAAGAAGACCACAAAACAATCAATTACAGTGGGATGCGAAAGTTTGGGCAATCGTGTTAATCGTCATGATTTTCCTGTATAAATCGTTGGTTGTTACAATAAAAAATGTCAGTTACATATATCATATAGGAGACACACACAGTGATATTTGAGAAGTGAAATGAAGTTTATTGGATTTACAGAAAGTGTGCAATAATTGATCCGAGATGAAAAACTAAATATAACAAGTGACTTGTCTATATATCTTATCTAAAGTTTAGATAGTTTACACAGCAAATCTATCTTCAAACAGCTTCAACAGTATATTAATATTTTTTCCTGTGATACAATGGGAGCAGACATGTTTTCTGCTTGTCACTATTACACAATCAGACACACAGGCAAGCTTATCTGTATCTAGGCATGCTAATCTGCAAATTCTGTGAAAACTCCACTCTTATTGCCTCCATTACACAGGCAACTGATCTGTATCTGCACTGCAGCTCTCAGATTGTGAAAACTCTGCCTCTGAAATCTATAGCTAGTAACACCTTTTTCACCTGCCCAGACTGAAATCCCACAATCCCTTGCAAGCGCCAAGGCACTCTGGAGAAGCTGTGGGTGTGGCTTATTTAGTTTATAGGAAATTAGGGTACTAAAACAAAACAAAACAAGTATTTGGCTTGAGGAATGCCCTATAAACTATATGTAAGGAACACAATTATGCAATGAGTAAAAGTTCATCTCGGATCCACTTTAAACAAAATTAGGCAGGTGCATACATTTGGGCACTGTTGTCATGTTATTGATTCCAAAACCTTTAAAACTAATTATTGGAACTCAAATTGGCTTGTAAGCTTAGTGACCCCTGACCTACATACACAGGTGATCCAATTATGAGAAAAAGTATTTAAGGGGGTCAGTTGTAAGTTTCCCACCTCTTTTAATTTTCTCGGAAGAGTAGCAATATGGGGGTCTCAAAACAACTCTCAAATGACCTGAAGACAAAGATTGCTCACCATCATGGTTTAGGGGAAGGATACAGAAAGCTGTCTCAGAGATTTCAGCTTTCTGTTTCCACAGTTAGGAAATGGAAGACCAAAGGCTCAGTTCAAGTTAAGGCTCAAAGTGGTAGACAAAGAAAAATCTTGAGTTAACAGAAGCGACGAATGGTAAGCACAGTCAGAGTCAACCCACAGACCAGCACCAAAGACCTACAACATCATCTTGCTGCATATGGAGTCACTGTGCATCGTTCAACCATTCAGCACATTTTACACAGAGAGATGCTGCATGTGAAAGTGATGCAGAGGAAGCCTTTTCTCTGCCCACAGCACAAACAGAGCCGCTTGAGGTATGCTAAAGCACATTTGATAAGCCAGCTTTTCATTTCTTTGTAGTGGTGCCCAAATTTATGCACCTGTTTAATTTTGTTTAATCACTTAAGCCCCCCCCCCCCCCAGTGACCAGGACATTTATTACTAAAATGGCCACTGCAGCTTTAAGGCCAAGCTACAGAGCCGAACATCTCAGCACACAAGTGATTCCCCCCCCCCCCTTTTCTCCCCACCAACAGAGCTCTCTGTTGGTGGGGTATGATCACTCCCACACAATGTTTATTTTTTTTTATAAATATTAATATCTTTTATTTTTAAATAAAATATTGTATTTTTTCATTATATTTCCCCACTCCCTCCCTCCCCCCGCCAGCCAATCAGCGTGATCGGCTGCCATAGGCTTCAGCCTATAACAGCCAATCAGTGTGATCGGCTGTCATAGGCTTCAGAGAAGGTGGTGGCGGCGGAGAAGGTAGTCAAGCGGCCTGCAGGCAGAGAAGCTGTGTGGGGACCGACTTAGTCTTGGGGCAGAGATGCTGTGTGGGGAGACTGATTTAGTCTGGAGGGGAGTAGTCCTCCGGGATCCATGCCTTATTCATTTTGATAAAGGTCAGGTACTGAACACATTTTGGACCTAGGCGACTTCTCTTCTCACTGACAATGCCTCCAGCTGCACTGAAGGTCCTCTCTGACAAGACGCTTGAGGCAGGGCAAGCCAGAAGTTGGATGGTAAATTAGGACAGCTCTGGCCACAGGTCAAGCCAGTAGTCCAGGGGTTCATTGCTGCTCAGAGTGTCTAAATCTGCAGTTAAGCCCAGGTAGTCGGCTACCTGCCGGTCCAGGCATTGGTGGAGGGTGGATCCGGAAGGGCTAAGGTGAGGCGTTGGACTAAAGCATGTCTGACATCACCATGAGATCACTAGAGCGTTCTGTCCTTGCCTGCGTGGACATGGGAGGAGGAGGAAGATTACTAGCAGTGGCACCTTTATTCTGTTGTGCTGTGACATCACCCTTAAACGCACTGTACACCAAATTTTCCAAATAGTGTTTTAAGTACGGCATCCTTTCAGCCTTGTGTTTAGTTGGTAACATCTCTTCCACTTTGTGCTTATACCGAGGGTCTAGTAGCGTTGCCACCCAGTACAGGTCATTCCCCTGGACATGCTGGACAGCATGAAAGATGCCATCTGCACAAAGCTGGATGCTGACGTAGTAGCCATCTACTCTTGCTCTTCCTCAGTGATGTCAGGTAAGTTCTCCTCCTCCCCCCAGCCATGAACAATACCACGGGAAAGGTGAGCAAAACAAGCCCCCTGCAACGCCTGCTGCGGTTGTTCTTCCCCCTCCTCCTCCTCAAAAAAAAACCACCTTCCTCATCTGACTACTCTTCCCCAGATGACTCTTCCTCCTCCTTCTCCCCCTTTCTTTGTGCAGCCGCAGGTGTTGGTGACACATCTTGTGGTTCCCACAACGTTTCCTCCTCTTCCTGTTCACGCTCGTCTACAGCTTAATCCACCACTCTATGCACGGCCCGCTCCAGGAAAAAATCATATGGGACCAAGTCGCTGATGGCGCCAGGTTTGTCACCTCCTCAAATGGCCACATGAGCCTGTAGGCATTACGCATCAGGCCAGAAAATCCCCAGCTCCCTAGAGCTTGACCTTTGAGCGTAGCTGTACAGATAGTCGTTGATGGCTTTCTCCTTCTGTAATAGGCGGTCGAACATCAGGAGTGTTGAATTACAGCGGGTCGGGCTATCACAAATCAAGCACCTCACCGGCAAGTTGTTTCTCTGCTGGATATCGGCCAAGCGTGCCATGGCCGTGTAGGAACACCTGATATGCCCACACACCTTCCTGGACTGTTTCAGGACCTCCTGTAAGCCTGGGTATTTAGAGACAAATCTTTGAATGACTAGATTCAGCACATGTGCCATGCAGGGTACGTGTGTCAACTTTCCCAAACTCAAAGCCGAAATGAGATTGCTGCCGTTGTCACACACCCTGTTGCCAATCTCCAGTTGGTGTGGGATCTGCCACTGATCCACCTATTTGTTCAGAGCAGCCAGGAGAGCTCCTCCAGTGTGACTCTCGGCTTTGAGGCAAGACATGTCCAAGATGGCATGACACCGTCGTACTTGGCATGCAGCATAGGCCCTGGGGAGCTGGGGGTGTGTAACTGGAGAGGAGATCGCAGCACCAGTAGAGTAGAACTGCCACTCAGCCAAGGAGGAGGATGACAGCGTAGAGGATGTAGCACCAGGCGTAGGAGGAGAAGGAAAGGAGGTGGCAGTAAGCCTGCCTGCAAGCTGTGGAGGTGTCACAACTGCACGTACTCCCTGCTTGCTGCCAGCGGTCACCAGGTTGACCCAATGGGCCGTATAGGTAATGTACCTGCCCTGACTGTGCTTAGCAGACCAGGCATTCATGGTCAGATGGACCCTTGACCCAACGCTGTGTGCCAGAGATGATACCACTTGCCTTTCTACATCACGGTACAGTTTGGGTATCGCCATTTTAGAAAAATAATTGCAGCCTGGTATCTTCCACTGCGGTGTCCCAATTGCCACAAATTTTCGGAAGGCCTCAGAGTCTACCAGCTGGTATGATAACAGCTGGCGAGCTAACAGTTCCACCAAGCCAGCTGTCAGATGCCGGGCAAGAGGGTGACTGGCAAACATCGGCTTCTTCCGCTCAAAAATTTCCTTCAGGGGACACCTGGCTGCTGCTGTGGGCAGAGGAACATGAAGCGCTCAAGGTGAGAGGCGGAGTGGAGGAGGGTGGCTGTGAAGGTGCAAGGGAGAAATTGGCTGAAGATGCGGTACCTGAAGGAGGAAGAGGAGGCGGAGGGTGGCTTTGCGATTGTGTGCTGCTTTTTCTCAGGTGGTCAGCCTATTGCTGTTTGTGCTTCTTCATCACGTGCCTTCGTAAGGCAATTGTCCCTATGTGGGTCTTGGTCTTTCCACGACTCAATTTTTGTTGGCAGACATTACAGATGGCCTTGCTGTCATCTGAGGCAGACACAAAAAAAAAATTCCACACCGCTGAGGCCTGTAACTATGGCACTTTGGTGGTGGCATCAGCAGCTGACGTTGAAGGGCATGTTGGCTGGCTGTCCATAGCAGGTGGTGATACATGCCGTCGGACACTGCCACCACCACCAGCTGTTTCTGACGACGAGCTCCCCCTGCTTCTTTCAGCAACTCGTCTCCTCCTACTCCTCTCTGACTCCCCCTCTGAACTGTCCCCCTGGCCATCATCATGTCTATTAGGATCACATGTGACATCCATGGCAGTATCATCATCATCCTCCACAGCTTCACTTGTATCAGATACCTCATAAACTGCACCAACAGCAGGTACTTCATCTTCCTCCTCACACCTTACGTCCCTAGTGCCACCTAACTCAGAAATATGAGGTGGTGTAACTTGCTTAGCGCCTTCATGTTGTTGTAGCAATAATGGCTGCGCATAAGTTATTAATTCCCCACCAAATAAGTCCTGCGAACTGTCAAATGGAGCAGATGTGGTGCTTGTAGTAGTAGCGCTGGTGGCTGCGGAAGACGAGGTGTTCTGTGTTAAATAGTCAAGTACATCCTGACAATCTTGGGAGTTGATGGCACATGCCTTCTTCTGAGCACTGTACTTTGGTCTAGAACAGCACGAAATCACGTCACAGTTAGGTATGCAGCGTGGACTGGTGGTGGTATGGTCTTACACAATTCAATGTGCGGCTTTCACAAACACGCAGGTACAGAGAAAATGAATAAATGCAGTGACTGCTGCTGCTGGTGGTATATAATACAATTACTGCGGTCACACACAGGTACAGGTATGCAGCGTGGACAGGTGGTGGCATGGTCTTACACAATTCAATGTGCGGCTTTCACACACATGCAGGTACAGTGAAAATGAATAAATGCAGTGACTTCTGCTGCTGGTGGTATATAATACAATTACTGCGGTCACACACAGGTACAGGTATGCAGCGTGGACTGGTGGTGGTATGGAATTACACAATACAGTACAATGTGCAACTGTCACTGTATGTCACACACAGGTCCAATGCCAGTGAAGTATACAGTAAATGTGCTGGCCCTGGCTGTAGAGTGACCAGATTTTTGTGGGTCCAACCTGGGACTGGGGGGGGGGGGGGGGGGGGGCGAAAAGTGGGAAGACTGAGGAGCGCGCAGTGAGGAAGACTGGGGGTGGGGGTGAAAAATGGGCATGGCCATGACATTGTATGGGCGAAGCTAACGTAATGATGTAACAGCGAGGCATAAGAAAACAGTGTTTGCGGCATGATGTGGTCAAACGAGACTTTGCATCATGGGTGTGCAGAAACTGTGTGATGCTAATAGTATACCGTAACCACAAAGCAGCAAGCATAGCCATCTATGACCATTAAATAATAAATGCAGTAACAGTTACCCCGGACACCAGAAAATAAACGCAATGGGCAACATGTCAGCACAAAATAAACGCAATGCGGGCAAACATGTCAGTACAAAATAAACGCAATGCGGGCAAACATGTCAGTACAAAATAAACGCAATGCGGGCAACATGTCGGTACAAAATAAACGCAATGCGGACAAACATGTCAGTACAAAATAAACGCAATGCGGGCAAACATGTCAGTACAAAATAAACGCAATGCAGGCAACATGTCAGTACAAAATAAACGCAATGCGGGCAACATGTCAGTGCAAAATAAACGCAATACGGGCAACATGTCAGTACGAAAGAAACGCAATGCGGGTAAACATGTCAGTACAAAATAAACACAATGTGGGCAACATGTCAGTACAAAATAAACGCAATGCAGGCAAACATGTCAGTACAAAATCGACGCAATGTGGGCAACATGTCAGTACAAAATAAACACAATGCGGGCAAACATGTCAGTACAAAATAAACGCAATGCGGGCAAACATGTCAGTACAAAATAAATGCAATGTGGGCAAACATGTCAGTACAAAATAAACGCAATGCGGGCAAACATGTCAGTACAAAATAAACGCAATGCGGGCAAACATTTCACTAGAAAATAAACTCAATGTGGGCACACATTTTACCAGAAAATAAACGCAATGCGGGCAAACATTTCACCAGAAAATAAACGCAATGTGGGCAAACATTTCACCAGAAAATAAACGCAATACGGGCAAACATTTCACCAGAAAATAAACGCAATGCAGGTAAACATTTAACCAGAAAATAAACGCAATGCGGGCAAACATTTCACCAGAAAATAAACGCAATGCGGGCAAACATTTCACCTGGAAAATAAACACAATGCGGACAAACATTTCACCTGGAAAATAAACGCCATGCGGGCAAACATTTCACCTGGAAAATAAATGCAATGCGGGCAAACATTTCACCTGGAAAATAAACGCAATGCGGGCAAACATTTCACCAGAAAATAAACGCAATGGGAGCAAACATTTCACCTGGAAAATAAACACAATGCGGGCAAACATTTCACCTGGAAAATAAACACAATGCGGGCAAACATTTCACCTGGAAAATAAACGCAATGCGGGCAAACATTTCAGCTGGAAAATAAACGCAATGCGGGCAAACATTTCACCTGGAAAATAAATGCAATGCGGGCAAACATTTCACCAGAAAATAAACGCAATAAGAGCACATTTCACCTGTAAAAGAAAGCATTTACTCACCTGGCAGAAGTCTCCGGCCTCTGGCGCGCTGCTCCCGGGACCACATTCCTTCTGCTCTTGTCTTAAGCGCTGACAGGGCTACGGCAAGATGGCGCCCGAAGCCCTGTACTGGAGGCACAAATAGTCTCCAGTACAGGGCTTCGGCAGCCATCTTGCCATAGCCCTGCACACCTGCCGGTGTCGGAACAGACACCAGAAGACTAAGAAGGGTGGAGCGGGGCTGCAGGCAATGAACTGGCATGGCGTCTATAGACGCCGCTGCCAGTTCATGCAGAAACAGTGGCCAGAGTCCCGAGGCTGGGCCGTCCCGCAGCTAAAAGCGGGACGTTTCCCGGGACCTCATGCTGCCTGGGACAGTGGACCCCGAATCCGGGACATGTCCCGGGCAATCCGGGACGTCTGGTCACTGTTCTGGCTGGCACAGTATTAATTAGCAATTGCAAGGGGCAGCTGCAACACACAGCAGGGCTGTATAATGCAGTGCAGTGGGACACACACACACACAAAAAACAGATCACACAATAACAGTAGTTCTGAAAAGAAATGTTTGGGTGGTGCTTCTCAGCAACAAATAGCAGCTAGGAACAAGCTACAAGAGCCTAACTACGCTTTCCCTATCTCCAGCAAGCACTGTCCATTCCTCTCAGTATAGCAAGATCAGCAGACTGAGATATTGGCCCGATGCTGCACTGTTTTTATAGGGGGGGGGGGGCGTGGGTCCAGGAGGGAGTGCAGTCTGATTGGCTGCCATGTGTCTGCTGACTGTGATGTAGAGGGTCAAAGTTTAGCCCCATGATGTGGTATAGGGGGCGGGTCGAACTCGCTATGTGTTCGCGGCTCGCCGGCAAGTTCGCTGGCGAACTGTTCGGGCCATCTCTAGAGGAGAGGAGCTATTCCGTTGGCCACCACTGTTGCTAAATGCACTAGATTCTGTCCAGATATGCTTTAATGACCACCTCTGCCAACAGTCATCTGATGTGTGTATCTAGCTGATTTCCAAACATACATTATGTGTAGATGGGTGGTGCAAATTATTAATACCAGATGTCTTTCAATAGTGCTGCTACAACTGGCTTGGTACTGCCTGTTGCAGTACAAAAGCTATGAAGTCATCGCTCATGTATCACTGTCACTTTTGCCTCCCACTCCACCTATCCCCCTACGCTCTTGATGCAAGGGCAGATTAACACTTCAGGAGCATGTAAGCACAGAGATTCAAGCATCCTAAACTCCACCCCTCAACACGGGCCGCACCCCCAATCACGGGCCTTATTTTCTCACATACAGAGCTAAATGTACATGAACCTAACAGCGATGTAATTTGAAGAGTGGACCTACCCCTCAAAATCTTGGATGATGGCGGCCCCATCTGCTTTATTAATAAAAAAACACTGTAATAATTATATATATGGCCCTAGTTACCATACAAAACAGGCTACACACAATTGGGGGTGGGGCTACACACGATCGGGGGCTACACACAACTAAGTCACCACCTTATATTGCCTCACGTCCACCTCCGACCAAGACAAGAAGAAGAGGTGGCTAATGGCAGTGAGTGGGACCATAGTGCACAGCTGATCTGCGCTGCAGCTGGTGCAGTGCAGGAACAGAAGGAGGAGGATGCAATACCCACACCACCCACCACGCAATGCTCACTTCCATCCACAGGAGACACTGATTAAGCCTCCGATCACCGCCCCTAACTACAAGTCACCCTCTGGCTCTGCTGTGAGTGTGGGCATTTGGGAAGGGAGACGAGCTATCTCTGCCACATAAGGCACCTGTAGACAGTGCTGGTTCTAGCCACAATGGGGCCCTGGGGCAAAAGTAACTTCGGGGGCCCCCCTGACAATTGCCCCCTTTGCCTCTGTGGAAGCACCGGCCCTGCCTGTAGGCACGTGCTTACAGTGCCTTTTGGTAATTCCGGCCCTGTCTTAATGGCATCAATGTGAAACCGTATAGTATATGCCTGGCTTAAGGGCCCTACTAAAGTCAACATAGTAATATGAGCAGACATAGGAAATAGCCAGGATTGGTTATGGACAATGAAGCTATGTGTATAAGCATCAGCTCAAGAACACCTCCCTGATACTTGTGAAGTGAATCTGTTCTAGAACTGTTTGGGTTCGCCCGGATTTTGGCCTGTTCGGGTTCGGTTCGGCACCCCCCGAACACCTCATGGTGTTCGGGAGGGTGCTCGGGCACGCTGCCCGAACCCGAACAGGCCTTCTTTGTTTGGCCGACGCACTTCCTGTTTACATTTGAAGTCGCGTCAAGAGTGCGCAGAAGTACCGCGATGACGCGTACGAGGGTACGTGTCATCATGTAGATAACGCGTACCCTCGTTCGCGTCATCGCGGTACTTCTGCGCCCTCTTGACGCGACTTCAAATGTAAACAGGAAGTGCGTCAAGAGAGGGCGGAAGCACCAAAGGGACATGTTCGGGTTGGGTTCGGCTCGAACATGCCGAACATCAGGGGCATGTTCGGCCGAACCACACCGAACCCGAACATCCAGATGTTCGCCCAACACTAGCTAGAACATTAAATGCATTATAACCCAAGAAACTTCTTGCTCAATCTTGTGAATAAAGCCTTATTTTCTACAGCGGATAACTACTGTCATGAGCAAATGGCCTGTCAACTTTAACAATGTACCCAGAATGTTATCTGTTTAGTCAGAATGTGGCTGTTGGCTGGTTCAAATCTGTAGAGATTGTACTACTCTCATGATAATTTACTTGTCTTGAAAGGAAATGTTTTGCAAGGCAAACTCCTGGGGTTGATTCTTTTGCATTACATCATGCTTTCTCCAGAAGCCTTGACTGTGAACAATTAATCATGTGTGATCAGGCATTGCTCATGTATACGATTAAATTGGCAGCCACTAATGTATATTTCTGTCAGTGTGAGAGACAGATTATGACTGCAAGGGTTAACACTTTCAGCAATTATTTTCTTATCCATATTTGCAAATGTTTGACACTAGTGTATTCACCCCTAAACAGTCCATTCATCCCAGAGCAATGTTGTTATAACCAGCTAGAGAGAAGTGCTATAGGCCACCTCTGACAGACACATTGCAGAAGGGCTATTAATGATGTGATCTAATGCTTAATACTTCTCTTTAGCATACAAAAGAGTGAATAGAAATAACAGATTAGCATCTGACACCAGAGGGAAGGTTAAAGTGTTAAGCCTCGTACACACGCCATACCAGATGCAACGACGGGTCCGCCCGACCCTCCCACTGGGCGGTCTTTAGCCGACAGTATGCGTGTGTATGTGCTGTCGGCGGACTGATGAGGCTGTTTCCGAACGATCCACTGAGTGGATCGTTCAGAAACAGCCTTATAAGTCCGCCCACAGCGCGTACACACGCGCTACTGTCGTCTAAAAGACCACCTGGCAGGAGGGTCCGGCGGACCCGTCGTTGCATCTGGTATGGCTTGTGTATGCAGCTTTAGCGTAATTATACTTAAGCTTAAAGCAAACCCGAAGGGAAAAAAAACTTATGAGATCATGAATTGTGTATGAAACAGAACATTAGTAGTAAAGAAAAGAGTCTCATATTGTTTTCCAGTACAGGAAGAGTTAAAAAAAACTTCAGTTGTTATCTATGCAGAGCATCTCTGAGCTATTCGACCCAACTTGGGTCAAATAAGGCCCTGTTGTCTGAAGCACTTAAACAGCCTAGAAACAGTGAAAGACAGCTTGTGATAAGGTTTTACTGCAGTAGAGTTCAAAGAGTCATTATTTCTGCTTTGTTTTATAGCTGCAAACACTTGGTGTGGTTTATAAACTGCAAATGTGACAGAATGATACAATGTTATACAAGAAAAGCTATATAACTGAGAATTAAAATGTGAGACTCTTTTCTTTGCACTGATGTTAAAACGTGCAGGTTTTCTATAATTAAAATGTGTCATAGTAGTGAGACCCTGATCAGTAATGCATTACATTTGCAGTATTTTTTTTCTCCTATTGTAATATACATGTGTGTCAATCCAGTATCCATAAAAAAACTGTTACTCTGTGTCTATATTGACAGTAAAGTAACTATATCTTTATTGATCCAAGCTTGAACTGTGGGCTGTATTCTGGGATAGTACAACATGGGCACTCCCCATTAATCGAATCTACAGAAAACCAAAACCATGGTGTTCCAGAGGGAAAACACGAAGCCAGCCCAGAGCTCATTCTTTACCCTCAGTCAGGGCCGCCCCGCCCCATGACGTCAGGTGACGACGCTTTATCATACAGTGCACGCATCAGGCGGCATACCGCTCAACCCCTCTCTCCCGGCCACCGCTGATGTCGAGCGGCCGATTTCTGCAGCAGGACAGGCTCACCGGGTCCCTCTCGCCTGTCCTACCTGTAGCAGATTCACGTGACCCATTGCGGCTCCCATAGCAACACGTATACCGGAAGTCTGAAGTAAATACTTCTGGTATTCGCGTTGCGATGGGAGCCGCAGCGGGTCACGCGGATCTGATGTACTACAATCAGTACAGGTGAGGGGGACCCAGTGAGCCTGTTCTTCTGCAGGAGGCAGCTGCTGCTTTTTATGAAGGGAAGCACGGTGGCTGGGGAGGGAGGGAGGGGGCCAGGGGAACCAACCTCGCTAATCTATACTAGGGCAACTATACTACCTATACTGGGGGCAACTATACTACCTATACTGAGGACAACTATACTGACTACCTATACTGGGGGCAATTATACCAACTGCCTATACTGGGGCAACTATACTACTTATACTGGGGCAACACTACAGGTGACTGGATGGTGTAATGGTTAAGGGCTCTGCCTGTGACACAGGAGACCAGGGTTCGATGCTCGGCTCTGCCTGTTCAGTAAGCCAGCACTTATTCAGTAGAAGACCTTTGGCAAGTCTCCCTAACACTGCTACTACCTATAGAGCGCGCTCTAGTGGCTGCTGCTCTGGTGCTTTGAGTCTGCCAGGAGAAAAGCGCAATATAAATGTTATTTGTCTACTGGCTACCTATACTGGGAGCAACTATATCTGGCTACCCTATACAGGGGGCACCTATACCTGCTACCTACCCACCTATACTGAGGTACCGAGGGTGACATTTTTCGGGTGCTGTGTGATCATTCCAAATGGGGGGGTATGGGGTCACATCTTCACTAGTTTGCCTTAAGCAGTATAAAGTCTAGAACCGGACGTGCCCTCAACGACTGTGAAATAGTGATGTTGCGAACTTGAAATTTTCAGTTTGCGAACGCAAATTTGCCACAATTGTTTGCGAAACGGGCGAACCGCCATAGTCTTCAATAGGCTGATTCCAAAACCTAGAGGGACTGTTTCTCGCCACAAAAGTGATGGAAAAGATGTTAAAAGGGCCCTAACACCTGGACCTTGGCATGAGTGAAAACTCTACATTGTACTGAGAGAGGAGGAATCCACAGTGCCAATCACTGCACATTATACACAGCATGACACAGACTGAAGGGAGCATAAATGAGCTTTAAATCTAAAAAATATCCACAGATTGCTTACCTATTATAACTTTATCTTAAACCTGAACCCCAGAACTCAACTCCTTCCATGTCTTTCTCGTTTCCTTGCTTTGCAATGCCAATAAAGCTCTTTTTGTTTTTAATTGCTTTGAATTGATTAGTAAATTGCATAGCACCCAACTGTCCCTTTTTCATAGGGACAGTCCCTCTTGGGAACTAAATACCTTTGTTCCTCTTTCTTCCTCATGTATCCATCTCTATAATACAATTTGCATGAATGGAGTGCTGACAGGCGGGAGGAGGAAGAGGCGGGACCCCATTGGTGGTTAGTAGCATGAGCTGGGTGTAGTGCATCAGCCACTCAGAAGTGGATAATACAAGTTGCATCAGTGGAGTACTGGAATACTGAAAGGTGCTGGTGGTAACCTGGTGTTATGTTAGCCTCTAGAGTTTGCCATATGAAACAGGCACCTTGAGAGATAAGATGTATGGAGAAGCTCTGTGACAAGGAGAGAAGACACCGGGCATGGGAGGAGGCACGCCAACCAGGGGTTGAGTCCTGCGTGAACACGGGGGGATGACGTCCACTCACTTTTTTTGGAGAGTGGACGTTGTCCACCCTAGCACCCTGGAGGGGAGCAGCACAGTGGAGAGGAGCATGGTGCACAGCATGGGGAAGGGCGGACGAATCTCCCCCCCACCCTTCCCTAACCTTGGGGCTCCTCTTCCTGGCTCTCTCCTCCATAACGATTGCGGCGGTGGCTGGTGGCGGTGGCTGGCAGCGGGCATCAGTGGGCGGGACTTCCCTCCTTCAGTGTTCTGGCGAGTTGACGCTGTGCGTGCCACTGCTCTGGTCTTCACTAGACCAAACTAGCGGCACGCACAGCGTCAACTCGCCGGAACACTGGAGGAGGTAAGTCCCGCCCACTGATGCCCGCTGCCAGCCACCGCCGCAATCGTTATGGAAGGGAGAGCCAGGAAGAGGAGCCCCAAGGTGAGGGAAGGGGGGGGGGAGATGTCCGCCCTTCCCCACGCTGTGCACAATGCTCCTCTCCACTGCACTGCTCCCCTCCAGCTGGGGGGGACACCTGGCTACCGATTCTGGGGACACCTATACACCTGGCTATACTGGGGACACCTATACACCTGGCTACATATACTGGGGACACCTATACAACTGGATACAGATACTGGGCACATATACACCTGGCTACATATACTGGGGACACCTATACACCTGGCTACATATACTGGGCACATATACACCTGGCTACATATACTGCAGACACCTATACACCTGGCTATACTGGGGACACCTATACACCTGGCTACATATACTGGGGACACCTATACACCTTGCTACATATACTGCGGACACCTATACACCTGGCTATACTGGGGACAACTGAACACCTGGTTACATATACTGGGGACACCTGGCTATACTGGGGACACCTATAGACCTGGCTACCTACTCTGGGGACATCTATACACCTGGCCACCTATTCTGGGAATATCTATACACCTGAACACCTATTCTGAGCACATCTATACATCTGGCCACCTATTCTGGGGACAACTATACACATGGCTACTTATACTGGGAACACCTATGGACCTGGCTAGCTATACTGGGGGTCAAGGGCGTAGCGATGGGGATAGCAACCATAGCGTTGCTATGGGGCCCCTACGTCACGGGGGGCCCGCAGCAGGATGCCCCGCTAGGTGCTGGAGGGGTCGCAGCATGAGGGGAGAGCTTGGTGGCACGTCGGTGGGGAGGGGGGAAGGGCCACCCCTCCCTCACCTCGGGCTCTCCCCTCTGCGCTCTCCTCTCCAGCATTAAACAGAGATTGTATGCAGGAGGAGGCGGCGGGGCAGCGGCGGCAGATACATACCTTCCGTGCGCTCCAGTGCGGATAGTTCTCCCTCTAGTGTCTGACGCGGCTTCCTGTTTCGCGTCAGAGGCTAGAGAGAGACGCCTTTGTGGAGCGCATGGAAGGTATGTATCTGCCGCCTCTGCCCCGCCACCTCCTCCTGCATACAATCTCTGTTTAATGCTGGAGGGGAGAGCGCAGAGGGGAGAGCCCGAGGTGAGGGAGGAGGGGCCCTTCCCCCCTCCCCACCGACATGCCACCAAGCTCTCCCCTCATGCTGCGACCCCTCCAGCCCTCAAAAACGGCCCTGAGCGGGCCCGGGGGGAGGAGCGGCCTAACCTGGGAGTCCCTGTCACTCACTACTTAACTGGGGGCGCCTGTCACTCACTACTTCACTGGGGGGCGCCTGTCACTCACTACTTAACTGGGGGGCGCCTATCACTCACTACTTAACTGGGGAGCGCCTGTCATTCACTACTTAACTGGGGGGCGCCTGTCACTCACAACCTAACCTGGGGGTCCTTGTCACTCACAACCTAACCTGGGGGGGCGCCTGTCATTCACTACTTAATTGGGGGGCGCCTGTCAATCACAACCTAACCTGGGGGTCCCTGTCACTCACAACCTAACCTGGGGGGCGCCTGTCACTCACTACTTAACTGGGGGGCGCCTGTAACTCACTACTTAACTGGGGGGCGCCTGTCACTCACTACTTAACTGGGGAGCGCCTGTAACTCACTACTTAACTGGGGGGCGCCTGTCACTCACAACCTAACCTGGGGGTCCCTGTCACTCACAACCTAACCTGGGGGCGCCTGTCACTCACTACTTAACTGGTGGGCGCCTGTCACTCACAACCTAACCTGGGGGTCCCTGTCACTCACAACCTAACCTGGAGGTCCCTGTCAGTCACTTCCTAATTGGGGGTCACCTGTCACTACTTAACTGGGAGTCACCTGTCACTACTTACAATGGGGGGCTCCTGTCACTGCCTGAACTGGGGGGGGGGGCTCCTGTCACTACCTGAACTGGTGGGGCTCCTGTCACTACCTGAACTGGTGGGGCTCCTGTCACTACCTAAACTTGGGGACTCCTGGCGCTACCTTAACTAGGGGGCACCTGTCACTACCTAAACTATCCAGGCCAGCCAGCCTAGCATCACCACCAGCCAACCAGCCCAGAATCACTGTCAATAAGGCCACAGCATCACCACCAGTCAGGCCAGCATTTACTTTAACCAGCCAAGCACAGCCCAGCATCACCGCCAACCCAGCCACAGCATCACTGCCAGCCAACCCGGCCACAGCATCACTGCCAGGCCTTTCAGCCCACACATCATCCCCAATCCAGCCAAAACAGTATTGGCAGGCACAGCAGCCAGTTCAGGAGAATTCAGAAGCCAGGTGAGAGGTGTCTACCATATTAAGGGGGCATTCTGCCTATTTATTTGAAATGCTGTCTATTTATGTGCCTCATGACTGCTGAATTTGTCTTGTTGGGGGTCACATGATTGCTGAATTTGTCTTGTTGGGGGCCTCATGATTTGTTGGGGGCCTCATGATTGCTGAATTTGTCTTGTTGGGGGCCTAACGATTGCTGAATTTGTCTTGTTGGGAGCCTCATTTTTGCTGAATTTGTCTTGATAGGGGCCTCATGATTGTTGAATTTGTCTTGTTGGGGGTCACATGATTGCTAACTGCGAGACTATGGGAAAAGCTGAATCATCATCATATGAGACAATAGCATTAAACCTACTTTTTTAGCTTTTTAAAGTAGAAAATAAAACTGGGAGGTTGTACAAAATGAATTTATTTTTCAGGAGTAGGATGGATGAAATTGTTTATCTTCACAATTTATTTTCAACTTGGATTTTCCATAATGTTCATGTATGAGTTAAAACGTTTGTACAGTATTTAGGTTAAATTGCTGTTGCCACAAGGGGGCCCAGTGATTTTCTAGTTACGCCCCTGACTACTACCTAAACTGGGGACACCTATAGACCTGGCTACTTATACTGTACTTAGAGGGGTGTGGGAATGTTGGAGTGGAGGGTTCTGGAGGAATGTTTGGGTGGGAGGTCCGAGGTCCATGGGGTTGGAAGGTCGTAGGGGGGGGGCATTAAATTTTTTTGCTATGGAGCCCAGTCATTTCTAGCTATGCCCCTGCTGGGGGTACCTATTTTGGGGGAACTGCTGAAGCCAGATTCCGTGTATTTGGGGGAACCGCTGCCTGATTGTGTATGTTGGGGGACCACTGCTGCCAGATTACATGTATTTTGGGTGTTACGTGTATTTTGGGGGATCCACTACCAGGTTTCACGTATTTTGGGGAACTGCTTCCAGATTATGTGTATGTTGGGGGAACTGCTGCTGCCAGATTGTCTATTTTGGGGGAACCTCTGCCAGATTATGTGCATTTTTGGTGAAATGCTGTCAGATTTAGAGTTGGGCCGAACGGTTCGCCGGCGAACGTGGTTCGCGCGAACTTAGGTGGTTCGCGTGCGGGTGTCGCACGCGAACGTTTTGCGGCAAAAGTTCGCAAAAAATCGGTTCGCCCCATAATGCACCTGAGGGTCAACTTTGACCCTCTACATCACAGTCAGCAGGCCCAGTGTAGCCAATTAGGCTACACTAGCCCCTGGAGCCCCCCCCCCCCCCCTTATATAAGGCAGGCAGCGGCAGCCGTTATGGCCACTCGTGTGCCTGCATTAGTGAGAGTAGGGCGAGCTGCTGCAGTCTCTCATAGGGAAAGATTAGTTAGGCTTAACTTCTTCCTGGCTGCATACCTGTTCTGTTCAGTGAGCCCTCAGCCCACTGCATACCTGTACTGTGATCCTGCCACTGCATACCTGTTCAGTGATCCTGCCACTGCATACCTGTTCATTGATCCTGCCACTGCATACCTGTTCATTGATCCTGCCACTGCATACCTGTTCAGTGATCCTGCCAGTGCATACCTGTTCATTGATCCTGCCACTGCATACCTGTTCAGTGATCCTGCCAGTGCATACCTGTTCATTGATCCTGCCACTGCATACCTGTTCAGTGATCCTGCCAGTGCATACCTGTTCATTGATTCTGCCACTGCATACCTGTTCAGTGATCCTGCCAGTGCATACCTGTTCATTGATCCTGCCACTGCATACCTGTTCATTGATCCTGCCACTGCATACCTGTTCATTGATCCTGCCACTGCATACCTGTTCAGTGATCCTGCCAGTGCATACCTGTTCATTGATCCTGCCACTGCATACCTGTTCAGTGATCCTGCCAGTGCATACCTGTTCATTGATCCTGCCACTGCATACCTGTTCATTGATCCTGCCACTGCATACCTGTTCAGTGATCCTGCCACTGCGTACCTGTTCAGTGATCCTGCCACTGCATACCTGTTCATTGTTCCTGCCACTGCATACCTGTTCAGTGAACCCGCCACTGCATACCTGTTCTGTTCAGTGAACAGTTTGGTGTGTCAGTGTGAAGCAGTACCTTAATTACACTACCTGATTGATGTATACACATGCAAGATGTTTTAAAGCACTTTAGGCCTGTCATTTAGCATTCAATGTGATTTCTGCCCTTAAAACGCTGCTTTGCGTCAAATCCAGATTTTTCCCGGGGACTTTTGGCATCTATCCCACTCCGCCATGCCCCCCTCCAGGTGTTAGACCCCTTGAAACATCTTTTCCATCACTTTTGTGGCCAGCATAATTTTTTTTTTTTTTCAAAGTTCGCATCCCCATTGAAGTCTATTGCGGTTCGCGAACTTTAACGCGAACCGAACCTTCCGCGAAAGTTCGCGAACCCGGTTCGCGAACCTAAAATCGGAGGTTCGGCCCAACTCTAGTCAGATTACATCTACTTTTTGGGGATACACTACGACAGAGCTCAAACTTCCCCTGGCAGACCTTTTATACCACTGCTAAGGCCATGTATATTTGGCCCCACCCATGACCACGCCCACGCTGTGCTTAACCACGCCCATTTTGGCGCGCCGCGCAGAGGTTTTTAGGGTGAGTCCACTCACTTCTTTTTCCAGGACTAGACCCCTGACGCCAACTAAAAGTGAGAGTTAGCTCTGCTGCCAACACTTTGCATCAGTCATCCCCAAATTTATTGCCGTTACCGCTGCTCTCCTGTCCTGCCGCCAATTCAGCGTTATATTCCATTTGGCACAATCAACCGACTCAATAAAGTTTGGCTGAAAATCATCATTTGCAGCAACAATTTCTAGTTGATTTGATAACAGTGATGAAATTTACCGGACATCAATAGGGGAAATCGACAAGTGTATGACCACCTTTAAAAAACTTTTAAGGTGGTTACCCTTAAGGGATAAGAAAGATAATAAGGTTTTATGCTGGGAATACACGGTTCATTTTTGAGCCATTTAGATGGCTCGATAGATAATTTCCGACATGTCTGATCTTCCGTTCGATAGTTTCGCCGCTCGATTTCTCATAGAGGTGAATAGAAAGAGATAAGAAAAATGAGTGGAAGATAAGAGAATCGACTGCAGAATCTAGTGGCAAAAACGATTGAGCGCAGAATCGAGCGACAGAAACAAACCATGTATTCCCAGCATTACTGGAGGAAAGCTCAAAGGGCAATTGCTTCTGCTTCTTTTTTAGCTTTAAAGAGGAACTGTAACGGCAAAACGTCCCCCGGGGGGTACTCACCTCGGGTGGGGGAAGCCTCCGGATCCTAATGAGGCTTCCCATGCCGTCCTGCGTCCCTCGGGGGTCTTGCTGCAGCCCTCCGTACAGCCGTGACGTAATATTTACCTTCCCGGCTCCTGCGCAGGCGCTCTGATGGCTGTTGGCTCCGAAGTAGGCGGAAATACCCGATCGCCGTCGGGTCCGCTCTATTGCGCAGGCGCAAGTCTCCGGAGATCGGGTATTTCCGTCTATTTCCGAGCCGAATGCAGCCACAGCGCCCCCGCTGGAGCCAGCAAAGGTAAATATTGAAATTACAGTCGGGCCTGTCGCCGGCTGTTCAGAGGGCTGCAGCGAGACCCCCGTGGGACAGAGGACGGCGTGGGAAGCCTCATTAGGATCCGGAGGCTTCCCCCACCCAAGGTGAGTACCCCCCAGGGGATCTTTTTAAAGTTACAGAGTCTCTTTAAAGGCATTGTGTGGATTCTAAACAGTAGCTTTGACAGTCTGATGCAATCTTAAAAATAAAGCTATAAAACTGAAAATAAAAATATGAGACAATTTTCTATACTTTAAGTTTATTTTCACTTATGGTTCACTTTAACATTTTTTTTCAAGTTTGTGCCTGATGGTACCCTAAGTCTAATTTCTCACTGCTCCCTTCTATTTCATCTCATTTAATACAAAATACGCATTGAAAACTTCTACCAAATGAAAGCCTTACCTGATGGCCTAGAAAGATGTATTGTATTAGAATGAATGCAACTGGCATGAAAAAGAGACATTGTAATCTTATAAAGCTAAAAAGTCTATTAGAAAATGCTAAAGAGGAAACCTGCCCCCCCCCCCCCACACACACACACACACACACACAAAAAATACCCCAGTTATGATTATCCATACACGTGCCCATTTTTTGTCTCAATTCCATTCCACTTTATGCTAAAATGAATTGTTTCTGGTCTTTTCAATTAACAAAAACAAGGGAGTGCCTTAATTTTTTAACAACAAAGTTCCTTCATCTGCATTCCTTTCATTTTTAATCTGAAGTCCAAATTACCATGGAATAGGAAGTAGGAGTGGAAACCTTTGCTTTTGCAGTTTTGATTAAATGAAATGTAGTTGAACATGAGTTTCATCATTCATTTTTATTGGCATGTATGTGGGCACTATTAAGGTACACGTGGCATTCTTTTTCCTACTTCAATTCCATTCCATATTTTCAGACAGAAAGTAATCTTTTCTGGCTTTTCCAGTGATAAAAAAGGCAATTCTGTCGTTTTATATGAAAAAGTTTTCAACACAGTTGATCCCTTCATTTTCAACCTGAAGAAAAAAGTGAATAGAAAGCGAGAATCAAAACCTTTTATTTTCTGGCAATTGGATAAGAAATAGTGGTAAAATGTGTGTGCGCAGGATCCGCTGCACACATAGATTTTACCGGGTGGGTGTTACGTAGTATAGTTAACTCGCATTATGCACACAACGCATACATGGCTTTTGTAACGTGCATTACGCAAATAGCCTAAGGGCCTGTACACACTGAAAATTGCCAAGCGCAATCACAAATGTAGTACGATGCGATTATGTTTTTTAATCACAATTCTACTTGCGATTTTGGTGTGTTTGTGATGTGATTGTGATTTTGCTGACGCTATCTTTTCCTGGTTTCCCGATTGTTTGCCTAAAAATGCAATGAAATTTGCATGCGCTGCAGACACTGCAATTTGGATTTTCTAAAATCGCATTGCACCACTGTGTACAGCTCATGGCGATTTGCTTTATGTTCATGAAGGTTTTGCAACTTTAAAATGGTAGCGCAATGCAACCAGTGTGTACAGGGCCTTAGACAAGTTATACAAGCAATGTACATGCATGTGTATATGAATGTTACATATTTTGCCTAACCGGATCAGTGAATAATGGCGCACATCGCCTATGCATAAAAATGGCGCCGCATCAAAAAGATACGCTTATCGCTATTTATCATTAGTACCGCTTAATAATGGAGCACATGAAAAAAAGAAGAAAAATGGCACACAGTAACGTTATTTATCAATAGCGCCGTTCATATGCCAAACAGCAGACGTTATTGCACACAGTGATGTTATTTATCAATAGCTAACCTACATAAGCCAAACTGCAGAAGTTATTTAACCTCCTGAGCGATAATCCCGAGCTGAGCTCGGGGTATATCGCGCAGGAGGATTTCTCAGGCCCTGGTGGGCCGATTTGCATAATTTTTTTTTGTTACACGCAGCTAGCACTTTGCTAGCTGCGTGTAACTTCCGATCGCCGCCGCTCGCCGCCGATCCGCCGCCGCTCGCCGTGCCGTGCAGCCCCCCCCTACCGACCCCTTGCGCAGCCTGGCCAATCAGTGCCAGGCAGCGCTGAGGGGTGGATCGGGACTCCCTCTGACGTCACGACGTCCATGACGTCGGTGACGTCATCCCGCCCCGTCGCCATGGCGACCGGGGAAGCCCAGCAGGAAATCCCGTTCTGAACGGGATTTCCTGCTTACTCTGATCGCCGAAGGCGATCGGAGTGGGTGGGGGGATGCCGCTGCGCTGCGGCTATCATGTAGCGAGCCCTGGGCTCGCTACATGATTTAAAAAATAAAAAAATTTAAAAAATAGTGCTGCGCCACCTCCTGGGCGATATAATTGTATCGCCCAGAGGGTTAACTGCAAAACAGTGAATGGATTTAATGTAACACTGTCAAGGTTAGAGTTAGGCACCACCAGGGGAGATTTAGGGTTAGGAACCACCAGGGAGGACTTAGGGTCAGGCAACACCAGGGGGGTGCTTAGGGTTAGGCACCACAAGGGGGGAGGTTAGGGTTAGGCACCACCAGGTGGGTAGTTAGGGTTAGGCACCACCAGGGGGGTCTTAGGGTTAGGCACCACCAGGGAAGTGGTTAGGGTTAGGCACCACCAGGGGAGGTCTAGTGGTTAGGAATAGGTACAGAGAGGGTTCTGTGTGTTATTGCTAATTTTCAATAAAATAAACAGAGCTAAATAATGATAAGGCTTTAACCACTTCAGCCTACAGCTTCGAAAATCTTATGCATCCGAGCAATGTTCACCTCCCATTCATTCGCTAATAACTTTATCGCTACTTATCAAAATTAATTGATCTATATCTCGTTTTTTCCGCCACTAATTAGGCTTTCTTTAGGTAGTACATTTTGCTAAGAGCCACTTTACTGTAAATACATTTTAACAGGAAGATTAAGATAGAAATGGAAAAAAATCATTATTTCTCAGTTTTTGGCCATTATAGTTTAAAATTAATACATGCTACAGTAATTAAAACCCATGCATTTTATGTGCCCATTTGTCCCGCTTATTACACCATTTAAATTACATCCCTATCACAATTTATGGCGCCGATATTTTATTTAGAAATAAAGGTGCATTTTTTCAATTTGAGTCCATCACTATTTACAAGCTTATAATTTTAAAAAATTTAATAAGATACTCTCTTGACATGTATATTTAAAAAGTTCAGACCCTTAGGTAACTATTTATGTAGTTTTTTTTTTTTAATTGTAATTTTTGTAATTTTTTTTTTAATACAAAACTGTATTTGGGTAATTTTAGTTTGGGAGGTAAATAGCCAATTTTAGATGTAATGTAATGTATTTTTTTATTCAGTACAGGTATGTGGGTGCAGTTTACTATTTGGCCACAAGATGGCCACATTCAAAAAATTCCTAGATGCGAACGATGTCGCATCTAGGAACTAAAAAGAAGAGAAGAAGTTTCCTGGGGGCAGAAATACCACGCTCTCTGATGAGAAAGCGTCGGTATTTCTGCCGGGGATTTAGATCGCGCGCACCACACGGCTGCAGCACCACTGCCTATCTGGACGGATATATGCGTCCAGATATGGCGAAGTGGTTAATGTTAAATAGCGATAAACGACAAACGGATTAGCGGCAACACCGTGCGCCATTATTCGCGGGCGCCATTTTCAGATGGATCCTGCCTAACGGCCAGTGAAACTATCTATGCTCATAATTTTTACTGCCATTTAGTGACTATACCCCTATGTGTGGGTGCTGTTAACGTTTTTCAGAATGAAAGCTCTAAGTACTGTATATACTTGCATGTAAGCCGAAGTACCCACTTTTCCCTCAGAAACTAGGAAAAAGTGATTGACTCGCATACAAGCCCCCTCCCCAGTATAGCCCCCTCCCCAGTAGCCAGTAGAGATGTCAGCGAATGGTTCTGGAACCGTTCACTGGCGAACCCCTCACCCTGTACTACTTCCGGGTCGCTATGACCTGGAGTAGTATGGCTGCGCTGGGCCAGTGGTGCGCGTCCTTGATCGCGCAGAAAGTGCCCGGCAACAGGCGCGCGATCAAGAACGCGCACTGCCAGCCCAGAGCAGCCATCCTACTCCAGGTCATAGTGACCCGGAAGTAGTATTTGCCCATAGAGATTTGCTAGCGAACAGTTCGCTAACATTTCTAGTAGCCAGATGTGCCCCCAGTACAAGTCAGCCCCATTCCCAATAGCCAGATGTGACCCAAGGATGATATAGTTGTGTTTCAAGATGCCACTAGATGGCTTTACAAACATGACACACAGTGATTGCCACATAGGAAGAATCCACAATCATTGCACTGCTGACACATTGCTTGCACACTCCACTCCATAAGCCAGGAGACACAGGTAGTCTTGAGCAGCGCACTCTGCACACCATGTTGCAGGGGATGGGGGGCACAGACACAGCAGGGAGCCAGCTGGCAAGAGCAGGATCACTAGTGAACAATCCTTACACTCCTCTGCTCCACTATCCATTCTGCTGACTCGCATATAACCTGAGGGGGTAACTTTTCAGCACATTATTGTGCTGAAAAATTAGGCTTATACGCGAGTATATAAGGTACCTGTTTTGAAATCTTTCTGTGCTGATGACACAATTGATCTTGTGGTGTAGGGATGGTCGGAAATGTGAAAATCCGCTTTCCGCCATTGCCGATTATCGCTACAGATTCCGCTTTCTGCTACAGATTTCTGCATTCCGATGCGGTTTTTAGTGGAAATTTCTGCCGACTTTAACATCGATTTTCTCAAAAACTACAAGGTCTTTTTGAATTGTTTATCCTCTTGTTTCCACTCTTCTGCTTAACATACCCTGAACATTTGGTGTTGGTAGCGCCTATGGGGGCTTTGCTATTAACTTCTAAAGTCGGCAGTCATTGACTGAAAATCTGCATTACCGATATGTAATAATTGTATGACAATCAGTAGACTCAGATTTAATAAACCAATGAGAGAATGGGGATTTAAGCAGGAATTTTCAAATTCTCTGATTGGCTTATTCATTCTGAGTCTTCTGATTGACTTAAAATTACTGCATATCGGTAATGTGAATTCTCCGCATTTTACATTACAGTCAGTGGCACCGACCTTAGCAGTTAATAGCTAAGCCCCTGTAGAAACACCAAAAAGCAAAAGAGTGGGAACAATAGGAAAAAAAATCTTTCAAAAAGACCTTGTAGTTTTTGAGAAAATCAATGTTAAAGTCGGCGGAAATTTCCACCTACCGCACTTGTATCACTGATTTCTGAATTCCAATGCGGGAATGCAATTTCGATTGGAAATGTGAAAATTGCATTTCCGCAAAATCCAAACGAGCATCCCTATTGTGTAATATTTATGGGAGGGTGTGAGGATCCGCTCAGCTGCCTGCGCAGGCAGGCAGCTTTTTGACCACTGTTCAGGTCTGCATTCTGCAGGTCTCTGGTAGAGAGACCTTTTGTCAGTTTTGCAGCTTGCTGCTGAGGAATTTGCATACGTTTGTCATGCAGATTGCCTAGCCACAGCCTTGGTAGGCTTGCACTATAAATACCATGTGATATCACAGACCTGGGCTGGTCATAAGGGTTAGTCCTGTGAAACACTCCTGAAGTGTCAGCCTTGGTCGACAGGAAGTGGTTCTGATCCTTGTTCTTGGAGTACAGCTGGAGCAGCGGTTGCTACCAGCTATCTCTTCTGATCTGTCTTGCCTGGATTGCACTCGCCTGGCGCGAGTGCGGTGGATCCATCTGCTCTCCATCTCTCTTGCTGTACTTGGATCGCACTTGCTCTGGCGTAAAGAGCAGTGGATCCAGCTCGCTCTGTTTCTATACTTGGATCGCACTCGCTCTGGCGGAAAGAGCAGTGGATCCTATCTCTCACTTATCCCTGTTTTCGTGTATCTGTCTTGTATCTGTCTTGTCTGCTACGAACGCTTGCTGGAGGCTCGGTGAGGTATCTCTCACTTATCCCTGTTTTCGTGTATCTGTCTTGTCTGCTACGAACGCTTGCTGGAGGCTCGGTGAGGTAACCGTTAAGCAAGCGCTCGTGTCCTCTGTTTCATGTTTGTCTGTCGGTGGTTAGTTAGGCGTGCTTGTCTCTGTTGTGCTTAACACGCAGAGACCGCGCATAAACGTGTGCACTGTTGCGAATGAGTGCAGTGTTCGCGTTTAGTTAGCGTTTGTTATTTTCCTTATCTTCTCATTGTATGATTTGCTGTGCCTTTGCTACTCTCGTGCTCTGCCTTGCTGTAGTCTTGTGTCACCTCTGGCAATTGCCTCTCTCGCGATTGCGTCCCTACTTCGTGTCTGCTGTTGTATGTGCACCGTCGCGGGTTGGCGACTAGATTGGGGCACATACATACATTCTGTCCATGTGCTCATTCTCTTCCGCAATCGCTTCTCTTGCGATTGCGTTCTCACTTGGTTTCTTCTGTTGTGTGTCCACCGTCGCAGGTTGGCGGCTAGATTGGTGGACATACATACATTCCTCATCTGTGCTTATTCGGTCTTGTGTCGCTGTTAGCAATCGCCATCTCTGGCGATTGCCTTCTAACTTTATCTTCATGGTTGTGTGTTCATCGTCGCAGGGTGGCGACTAGTTTGGTGGACACACATACCCTCTGTCGCTTTGATCTCTCTCTTTCAGGGCTATCTTGACCTGCGTTTCTTCCCTTCGTACAATTCCTGTCTGGCGTCTGTGGCAGGGCAGAGGAGCTGTTCCTCTGCACTCCACAGCTCCACCTGTCGACAAGAATTTCCCTCTACAGGTGCATTGCACCTTTTGCTGGGTTCCCTCAAATTATACGCTTGTGGAGGATTTCCACAGTGTCAGCGCACGTCTTGTGTGCTGATCACGGAGAGAATTCCACAATCATTACAGTATGACCAGCCAAACCGAAATTCCCAGTGTAGAGGGAATTTCCGATTTGTACGATTTGGTCAAATATGGGTCCTGTGTCTTTAAGAGGTTGAAGATACTGGACTCTGAAACTAGAGATGAGTTCATATCAGAATGTTCCAGATTCTTGGCAAATCCTGAATTTCAGGCCACCAATATTTCCACTTGGAGTGGTCAGATTGCTTACAATCTTTTCCAAGGGGATCTGTTCATGTGGGCTGATGGGTATGCCAGACACGAGAATCTGAGACATAACCCTCGCAGATTTCTGGCTCATCTCTTTTCTCGTAAGCTTGGAACTTGCATGCCAATTTATTTCTATGAGTTTTTTCCTGCAGTGCATGATGCTGATCAGATTAGGTTATGCAACATTTCTGTGTCATTACCATATGTTAATGAATTGGTGCTTGCAGGCTAATCTGTTGATTCGGCTTGTCAGCCAAAAGATTCGTTGCCCATAGCAACCACAAATAAAGAGGTTATTTCTGTCAAGTCTGAAATGTGCAAAACCATTCCATATGATAATCAGTTCAATGTTTCTCTTGCCACTTTAGCTTCTAAGCAGATGCAAGAGAACTGCCTGGATACGCTTCTTGCATTTAAACAGACATGCAAAGTGGCTAAAAAGGGAAAAATTAAAAATCGCAAGCATCTGAATAAAACACTCCCTAATGATGTGTACAATGATATTGCTCAGTCTCCGGGTTTTTTGCCCCAATCCAAAGCTTATGTGCATCCTATTATAGGTAGGATCGCACACTATATTAAAGCAGTTAAAAAAATCTGTTCTGGTTCCTGATCTCCACCCATATGGAGATTATCTAGATACTGGCTTGTTTGAACCTCCATTTGCCTCATGGGACATTGGGGCCTTGATGGAGGAATTTTATTTTGATTAGAAAGCCTTTTGCGATTTTTACATCGCAAAAAGCGAAGATGTCTTGAATGATTGTCTCGATTCCATGTACCTTTTGATTGATTCCGATGAATGTGACGAGGGTGATGTGGATCTGGTGATTTATGTGTGGCAGACGATTTTGGATGAGTTGCACACACACCAATCAATTGATTCCAATAAAGACACATCGTTGTCGGATGATTGTTCCTGCCTTTCTGGGGTAAAGCATGTGAGTCTTGACATTGTGCGATCTGAAATGAATGGGTGTACCACTGTGGTTGATTCCTGTGCGAATCCTGAAAGATTCTCTCCTGACTGTGTGCAGTTTGAATCTATGCGATCTAATGCCTGTTTCTCGGATGTTCCTGCAGATTGTGATCAGCATGAATGTGCCAGTTTTCTCAAGGATGTGTGGGACCCCTTGTCATTTAGAGACAGATCTATAAGATCTTCCATCTGTATCCTGCTATGGGGAAAATTCCTAAATTATGCAGCATCAAAAGTAAAATTAATATGTCTAATAAAGTTTTTCCTGATGTTGTCGCTATTTCTACTGCTAATGCGTCTTTGTCTCTTTGTCTCACCCTGTTCACACCTGTAAGGGCCTGTTGCCTGGTGACAGTTGCTCCAGTGCTTCTGTCCTGAACGCCTTACAGTCTGCCCCGCAGATCGCTGAGGTTTGCGCTATGGAAGCGTCAGTTTCACAACCTAAAGCGATTTTTGATTCGCAAGTTTTGCGTTCTGACTCCTCGGATTTGACATTGTTAGCCAAATCTAAGAGTGAGACAGCGCTTCGGTTTTGCGAATCTGATGCTGAAGCTTCTTTGCTTTGCCCAGAGAAGCTTTCTCTGAATCTGCCCTGTACCATGAATGAAAACATGATCTCCACTCACACTGACATTTGTGAGTCCCTTTCTTGTTCTGAGGAAAATGCTGATTCTGCACCCTGTACTCTGGATGAGTTAATATGGCCTTGTTTAGAGGCTCCTGCAGTGTCCCTAGAGGCTCGTCTAGGTATTGCTACTATACTCACCTGTTCTTCTGCAGTTCTGGAGTTGCAAGCTAGTTTGACTGCTACGCAGAATTCTGGGTGCAGTGAGATTAAAGTTAGGGAGTCAGTGTGTGTTCCAGTAAACATTCCTGTACATTCCGCTCATGATGATGAAATTCAGTCTCAGTTTATGGTGGAACCTTCCCTGGGACATCTGCCCTGTCCACAAAATAAAGTTCCAGTTTTGCCCTGTAACATGGATAGTTCAGAATCCTTCTTAGAAAACTTGGAAAATGATGTTTCTGAGGTCTTGTCTGATGTTCTGGAGGTCTCCGAGTTCCTCCCAAAGGGTGCAGAACTTGTAGGAGATGTCTCCTGCTCCCCAAGTCCTTCTGAGGTGTTGCCCACTTCAGTAGGCATTGCTGTTGTGCTGACTACCTTTGCAGCTCTGGTGGAGCTTCACTCATATGTAGTCAATGATGATATTATTGTCACAGAGATTTCTAGGTTTGAGTCCAAGCCTTCTTTTGAAAGTCCAGTGCTTGAGACCACTGCTCGTGATGATTCTCTGCCCGGTTCTGGTTTTGGTCTTATCGTAACGGACTCTGAGGTTGGCAGTTCCTCAACGTGTCCTGAGGTTCCCCTTGGTCTAGTGTACCCCGATGTGTTATGTGACCCAGAAAGCCCAAGTGTGTCTCCGTTGCCAGCCTGCTCAGATGCTTCCTCGGTGGAAACCTGTTCTGATGTTGCCTGCCTGCCTGCATGCCCAGAGGTGGTCCCTGAAGGCCCTGGTCTTGATGCTTGTCCTGGTAATTCTGAATCCGGAATTGTCATTGGTTCCATAGGGGTTCTTGATAGTTCTCCGTGTGAGCCTGGTGATCGTTCTGCCCTCCTGGGATCTCTGCGGAGCTTCAAAGTGTTCTGGGAGATCCTGGGAGAAATATTTCCTGGTACCTTGGATGAGATCAGCATTGGGTGCTTTGTGGAAAGGGACACTTCGAATGGGTATTGTGGCAGGTTTGGCATTTTTGGACGGTCCTTGGAAGGTGGTGGGCATGGCTCGGTGGGTGTCGATGGCTTCTTCTCTGGCATTCACAGTCCTGATGGGTGTTACACTGAGACTTGTGGTACTGATGGGCATGTTTCGGTGGCTTCTCCTTCCGATGAGGTCGGTTTCGGGTGGGCTGACTCTGGAATTGGGCCTTGTCGGGCTGTCCTGACCTTCATGAGTCTTCAGTTAGAGTCTTTTGCAAATATCAGGTTAGAGGCTCGTCTGGAATCCGACCCTAGAAGGGGGGGGGGGTACTGTGAGGATCCGCTCGGCAGCTTTTTGACCACTGTTCAGGTCTGCATTCTGCAGGTCTCTGGAAGAGAGACCTTTTGTCAGTTTTGCAGCTTGCTGCTGAGGAATTTGCATACGTTTGTCATGCAGATTGCCTAGCCACAGCCTTGGTAGGCTTGCACTATAAATACCATGTGATATCACAGACCTGGGCTGGTCATAAGGGTTAGTCCTGTGAAACACTCCTGGAGTGTCAGCCTTGCTCATTGTTTGAAGATTAGCCTAGAGTATTCCTGGGACTGCACTAGGCAGGTTCCCTAGTGCAGTTAGGATTGCATATCTGTTTTGTTTGTCTGTTGCGATTGTCCTGTCCCACCAGTGGTCGACAGGAAGTCGTTCTGATCCTTGTTCTTGGAGTACAGCTGGAGCAGCGGTTGCTACCAGCTATCTCTTCTGATCTGTCTTGCCTGGATCGCACTCGCCTGGCGCTAGTGCTGTGGATCCGTCTGCTCTCCATCTCTCTTGCTGTACTTGGATCGCACTTGCTCTGGCGGAAAGAGCAGTGGATCCAGCTCACTCTGTTTCTAAACTTGGATCGCACTCGCTCTGGCAGAAAGAGCAGTGGATCGTATCTCTCACTTATCCCTGTTTTCGTGTATCTGTCTTGTCTGCTACGAACGCTTGCTGGAGGCTCGGTGAGGTAACCGTTAAGCAAGCGCTCGCATCCTCTGTTTCATGTTTGTCTGTCGGTGGTTAGTTAGGCGTGCTTGTCTCTGTTGTGCTTAACACGCGGAGACCGCGCATAAACGCGTGCACTGTTGCGAATGAGTGCGGTGTTCGCGTTTCGTTAGCGTTTGTTATTTTCCTTATCTTCTCATTGTATTATTTGCTGTGCCTTTTCTACTCTCGTGCTCTGCCTTGCTGTAGTCTTGTGTCACCTCTGGCAATCGCCTCTCTCGCGATTGCATTCCTACTTCATATCTGCTGTTGTATGTGCACCGTCGCGGGTTGGCGACTAGATTGGGGCACATACATACATTCTGTCCCTGTGCTCATTCTCTTCTGCAATCACTTCTCTTGCGATTGCGTTCTCACTTGGTTTCTTCTGTTGTGTGTCAACCGTCGCAGGTTGGCGGCTAGATTTGTGGACATACATACATTCCTCATCTGTGTCTTGTGTCGCTGTTAGCAATCGCCATCTCTGGCGATTGCCTTCTCACTTTATCTTCATGGTTGTGTGTTCATCATCGCAGGGTGGCGACTAGTTTGGTGGACACACATACCCTCTGTCGCTTTGATCTCTCTCTTTCAGGGCTATCTTGCCCTGCATTTCTTCCCTTCGTACAATTCCTGTCTGGCGTCTGTGGCAGGGCAGAGGAGCTGTTCCTCTGCACTCCACAGCTCCACCTGTCGACAGGAATTTCCCTCTACAGGTGCATTGTACCTTTTGCTGGGTTTCCTCAAATTATACGCTTGTGGAGGATTTCCGCAGTGTCAGCGCACGTCTTGTGCGCTGATCACGGAGAGAATTCCACAATCGTTACAGAGGGACAGACCAACAGACCAACATCATATCCCTGGCCTGCTAATTCCCCTACTCTTCTCCAAATCAACATCAGTCAAGAAACAAGAGCTTTGGGGCAATAACCCTCATGATCCCCATGATCAGGGGTGGAGCTAAGGGGGACTGTTCCTATGTTCTTTAAAGAGGTTCTGTAAGAAAAAAAAGTGCCTCTGTGGGGTACTTATTTTGGGATGGCGAAGCCTCAGGATCCTAATGAATAATCTAATAATCTGAGGCTTCGCCCGTCCTCCTTTGTCCCTCCGTTCCAGCGATGTCAGCCACCTGCGCATTTGAGCGGTTTGGATCGGGCTCTGCTACTTCCACCTGAGCTTGAAGGAAAACTGCTTCTGCACTTGTGTGAGGATCACACAGGATTGTTATGATCCCGGAGCCCAGCACTGCCGCTATGCTTGTCGGTGGATCTTGGGCTGCTGACATCACTGGAATGGAGGGATGGAGGAGGACAGGTGAAGCCTCATTAGGATCCAGAGGCTTTCCCCTCCTGGGGTAAGTACCCTGTTAGGAAACTTTTTTTCTTACAGATTCTTTTTAAGAACAGCGGCAGCAGAGAGTCAAACTGTACCTGAATCCAGCAACAAAACTGGTCCTCACTTCTCTCTTCAGTGCAACCCCACACTGCACAGCCTATCTCCTTGATGCTCCCATCTCTGCATATCATGTGACATGCATCGAGAGCCACAAGGTGATAGGCTGCACAACGAGCGGCTTCACTGAAGAGAGGAGTAAGGAACAGTCCTGCCACTGGAAGCAGGTAAAGTATCATGCTCCACTGCCATTGCACTGCTATATATGGGGGAGAGGAAAAGGGGCTTGCCTAATAATGTGATAACAGAAGGGGGGAGATGGAATGGGCCTGCACACCATTTGCCACCTGCAAGCAGGAAGTACAATCATAACTAGAGATGGCTAATAAGATACTAATAATTCTGGTTTGCAATTTTAGTGCAAATTGTATGCAGCTTCAATCAAATGCACTTCCTGACAATTTTGATTGGCCCACTCCCAAGCTGCATACAGCTTGCATGCTATTAACATGTACACCAGAATAATTAGCATCCTATTTATGACCATTTGGCCATAACCCAATTTTAAATTGTATTATGAAATGGAGTAACATTACAGCTAAGTAGAAAACTATCAAAAACAGTTTAAAATACAATGAAAACTATAAACCATTCGCTATTATGATATGAGGTCATAATGTTATGTCACTGCTATACGTTATCAGTAAATTAGCGAGAAATGTGAAATGACTGATCTCCTAAGCATTTGTTAAATGAACTTGTGATTTTACCTTGAACTGGGCTAAAAGTATATGAACATCTGTGTCTTCTGAATATTTGATCTTACAGTAAAACACTTCTGACTGTAATGCAGTGACTGATGACTTTGTGTGTATCTGCAATGAAACATGAATAAAATATATGTGGTTTAATATAACTCAGTAGGTACGCTTATTAATTATAAAAGGAACTTATGAAGGGGGCAGGACTGACATTTATGGTAAGTAAAAGTCCTCTAATGGCCCGAACGCAAAATATGCATAGTTTCTTTTACACCAGACATTGTATAGAAAGCAGTGTGGGATTTATCCACACAGGGCTGAGCCACAATGAGCTTGATGCAGATAATGGCACTAAATCTACTGCACACACAACGGGTTAATATTAGCGTTCACACATCGCACGGTCAGCATAGCATGCGGTCCTAAGTGTCGCCCCGCACGGTGCACTCGTAGCACGACCGTGGTGCTTCACTAGTGTACAGGGGTGCCATGCCCCCGCTTGGGGCCTCACAAGGAGGGGGGCCTCGCTCTGCTGCTGGCGGCGGAGCGGCAGGAGAGTGGGCGCAGCGGTGGGGGCCAGGGAGAGCGACCAGAGAAAAGTTTCAACTCACCTGGCTTCCACCACACACAGCCTCTATCTTCTTCCTGTGCCGGCGTGCGGCGTCTGTCGCTATGGTAACAGTACCCCCGTGATGACGTAACTGCATGTCATCACAGGGGGAGCTCTTACCGATGCGACAGACGCCGCACACCGCGACAGGAAGAAGATAGAGGCTGTGTGCAGAGGAAGCCAAGTGGGTTGAAACTTCTCTCTAACCCCCCCCCCCCGCCCCATGCTGCTTAGAGACACCTACCTATCCAACCTATACTGGGGGCATGCATCTACCTAACCTATACTGAGGGGTACCTACCTATCTAAAGTACCTATCTAACCTATACATATCGAATCTATACTGGGGCTTCTACCTATCTAACCTATACTGAGGGGTACATACCTATCTAATCTATACTGGGTGCATCTACCTATCTAACCTATACTGCGTGCACCTACCTATGTAACCTATACTGAGGGATACCTACCTATCTAATCTACACAGGGGGCATCTACCTATCTAACCTATACTGTGTGCGTGCACCTTCCTACCTAATCTATATTGGGAGCATCTACCTATCTAACCTATACTGCATGCACTTATCTATCTAACCTATACTGTGTGCGTGTACCTACCTACCTAATCTATATTGGGAGCATCTACCTATCTAACCTATACTGCGTGCACTTACCTATCTAACCTATACTGGGGCATCTACCTATCTAACCTATACTGTGGGCACTTACCTATCTAGCCTATAATGCAGGCAACTACCTATGTAACCTATACTGGGGGCACCTACCTATCTAGCCTATACTGCCGGCACCTACCTATCTAACCTATATTGCCGGCACCTACCTATCTAACCTATACTAGGGGCAACTATACGGACTACCTATACTGGAGGCACCTATACATGCCTCCACGTGGGGGGGCGCATTTTACACCCTTGCCCTGGGTGCAATTTAGCATAGAAACTGATAGTATTTGGCTCCTCCCACATCATGTTTTGGCCCATTTTTTGCCTTTTGTGGCAGGGCTGCCCATTTTTTCACTGTGGCGCGTCGCTTAAAGTTATGGACTGCTTGGGGCCACCAAAACCTTAGCTGCGCCCCTGCTAGCGCACCTGCTACTACAAAAGTACCATAGTAGTTGTCACGCTCATGTAGTACCGCAGTTGAGCTAGAAATGCATCGCGCGACACTTAGGAGCACATCCTACACTGACAGGGCCATGCGCTGTGTGTGCGCACTAATATTAACCCGTGCTGTATGTCTACGGCAGACTTAGGGCTCAATTCAGTAAACCGTGCTAAGTGTTAGCACGCCTGTGAAAAGCCCTATATCACGGCTTAAGTTAGTTTAGGCTTGATACATTCACATCTAAAGACTTTGGGTGTGAAAACTAGGGTGCTAACTGGGTTAGCACCATTTACTAAATTCACATCGCGCGCAAAGTCCCGCACAGCACGGTGCGTGCGAAACGTCGCATCGCGGTGCGACGAAAACAGCGCTCCCGCTGTGCCTATAAGGTCGCATTGGGTGCAACCTTACGTCACACCATGTGACGTTAAAGTCACACCCAATGCGACCTTATAGGCGCATCGGGTGCACCGTTTTCGTCGCACCGCGATGCGACATTTTGTGTGCATGCAAAGTTTTGAGTGTGGGACTTTGCGCACGATGTGAATTTAGTAAACGGTACTAACCCAGTTAGCACCCTAGTTATCACGCCCAAAGTCTTTAGGCGTGCTAACTGGGTTAGCACCGTTTACTGAATCAAGCCCTTAGAGCAGTTATTTTTTGGAATATAAGACGCACTTTTTCTTCCCCAAAACTGGGGGGAAAAATTGAGTGCGTCTTATATTCCAAATGTACGGTAAAAAGTCATGCAGAGTGCACAGGGAAGCAGTTACTCATCCAGCCACCGCTAGTTCACCATCTGCTCTGGCGATCCCCTCCTGCATGAAGTCCGCTTCCTCCAGGCAACTGCCCCGGCGATCCCCTTCTGTATAAAGTCGGCCCCCTCCAGGCAACTGCCCCGGCGATCCCCTCCTCCATGAAGTCCGCTTCCTCCAGGCAATGCTCGTTTGCCATCTGCCCCAGCGATCCCCTTCTGTATAAAGTCAGCCCCCTCCAGGCAACTGCCCCGGCGATCCCCTTCTCCATGAAGTCCGCTTCCTCCAGGCAACGCTCGTTTGCCATCTGCCCTAGTGATCCCCTCCGGCATGAAGTTCGCCTCTTCTGGGCAGTGCTCGTTTGCCATCTGCTCCCCTCCTGCATGAAGCCAGCTCCCCCCATGAAGCTGACCCGGCGATCCTCTTCTGCATAAAGTCAGCTCACTCTTGCTGCGCTTCTCCGAGCATAGTTCAAAGTGACCCGCGGTGATAGCGAGAATTGCCCAATAGCAGAGGCCACCGTATACAGGAAGTGACATCACTGGTTACTTCCTGTATACCGTAGCCACTGCAATTGGTTGATATCACCGCGGGTCACTTTGAACTGTGCCGCTGAGAAGCACTGCGAGAGGATCACCGGGTCAGCTTCCTGGAGGGGGCTGGCTTCATGCAGGAGGGGAGCAGATGGCAAATGAGCGCTGCCTGGAAGAGGCAAACTTCATGCCGGAGGGGATCGCTATGGCATATGGCAAACAAGCGCTGCCTGGAGGAAGCAGATTTCATGCAGGAGAAGAGCGCCCGGGGCAAATGGTAAATGAGCGATGGCTGGTGAAGGGAGGGGTATTAACTATAGAGGGGGAAAGGCAAAGGCTATCTACAAGTGGGGTGAGGGGCAAAGGCTACCTATAGGTGTGGTGGGTAAAGGCTACCTATACAATGGAGAAAGGCAAAAGCTACCTATTCAGCGGGAGAGGCTACGGATACAGTGGGGGATAGGCAAAGGCTACCTATACTAGGGGAAAGGCTAGCTATACTGGTGCTAACTAATGCTACCTAAACTAGGGGAGGGGCAATGGCTACCTGAATGTAGTGTAACTGTGGGCAGCAGGGATAAGTTTAGTGTAGCTTTGAGACAGTTAGGGGGAAAATGTCCATAAGACGCTCCTGGACCTTGGATGCACCAGATTTTAGTTTTTTGTTTTTTCTCCTGATTTTTGCCCTCTAAACCTAGGTGCGTCTTATAGTCCGAAGCGTCTTATATTCCGAAAAATACGATTAAGGCCAATGTGAGCACTTTTTGATCCATCAGCAATACGTTTGCGTTTTTTAAAAAACATGCTTCCATTGACTTACATAAAAATCACAGTAATATCACGGCAAAATCGTCACGATCACAATTTTTTGAAAATCGAGATCCCGATGGCCACCTGCATCTTATGATGTGAACTACCATCAATAACAGTTTGCAGCAATCGTTATTGTTTTTGCCCAGAGGTCTTCTTTACAGACAGGGGCATAACTTAAGCACACACACACACTCGCTCGCACGCGCACACACACACACACACACACACACACACACACACACACACACACACACACACACACACACACACACACACACACGGCTTGAATCACTAAACCGTGATAACACAAATATCACACCTTATCAACGATATCACACCTTATCAAAGTTAACACACCTTATCAGAGTAGCATAGCGAGCGCTACAAACTCGCAGGGGCTCAGGGCAGGATGAGTGCCATTGCCAATTAGCAGGTATACGTTTGTAGCGTTCGTTATGCTACTCTGATAAGGCATGTTAACTTTAACTTTGATAAGATATCATACCTTTGATAAGGTGTGATATCTTTAATAAGGTGTGATATCATTGATAAGGTGTGATATTTGAGTTACCACGGTTTAGTGAATCAAGCCCATTGTGTTTTGTGTCCACTGTCCCCTCAAATGGTGTTTTGTGAGCACTGTCCTAACCCTCCTCCCAACCGACCCCCCCCCCCCCCCTCACCACTCAGGGTGCAGCTATGATCTTTTCTAAATAACCTGTGGTTTTACCATGAGCAGTGCTCAGTGAACAGCTGTGTTTACTGAACTTCTGATCTAGCCGTAAAACACATTTGACTGTAAAGCACCAAGTGATGACTTTGTGTGTATCTGCAATGAAATCTGAACAAGACACATGTGGGTTACAACAACTCAGTAGGCACGTTTTTAATTATAACAGGAACCAAAATAGCCAAGAATAAAAAATAAATAGGATTCTACATGGTATTGCTTTAGCACAATCACTCTGAGAATTTGTTTTTACGATAACACAGACAGCTGACACTGTGTGACAGCCAGATGCAGGAGATTGGTACAGCAGCTATCTAGGGGGCAGTGGGGACACTGTCTGAGTAAATGAGAGCAGCATGGAGGGACAGTGAAGAAACTGAATGAACATGCAGCTCATGGAGAGCTGCTTCCGAGCTGAGAGAGATACGCACGCCGAGGAGTGACAGAGAAGCTGTCATCTTAACACTATGGCAAAAACAACGATAAAAGAAAAAAAAAATCCAACCGTCATTTCCTCCCACCATTCCTGTCACAGTGACTCAGTCTATGTCCTCATACTGACTCGTGTCCAACCAAGAAGAGCTAATGAGTGCTTGTTAGCAGAAATGGAAGCACTCTTCTTCTATGAGAATCCTCTCTTCCTCTCACTTAGTGCAGTCTGCATCTACACAACTCCTGCAGCTTTTCCTTTAGATATTTTGTATAAATCATCAATGCCACACCTGCACTGCAGCCTTCTCTGTCATTCCTGTACTGAGCCCAAAACATACACAGCATTGTTCACCACCTTTTGACCTTCTACCACAGCACCATCTGCTATTCCAGCATTGGTTCCCAAGTCACCGCACGTCAGTCCTGCAAAGTGGCACCCACACACAGCTCCTTGGCACTGCACCAATCTCTGTGCAATGACAATGATGCAGAGAGATGAGGAACACTGCAATGTGATGACAAAGTCTTTGTGGTGACATCCTGCCATCTAGTGTGGCTCAGTGGAACAAAATTAAGACAGCAACTTAAATCTATGTTGTATTATTGATGTATTATAAGTGGTAGTAGTCATCATCTTGGTAGTGTTATTATACCTCCCTCAATTAAATTCTCTATCTTTATAATAGTAGTATAGCCACATTTAACATGGTACAGATTTGGCACAGCATACACTCTAAGCACCATACACAAATAAACGTAACAGACAATTATAATACATAAAACAGATGAAAAGGCTGACATACTTTCACAGAACTTGACATATCATATTTTATCTTATCTGTGCAGCATGCTGCGTTAGTGTGTGTACTTTCTCTGCTGCTCTGAAATACCAGCCTCAACAATGTTTCTCGAATACCCTACTAGATCATCCTTTGATCCTTTACCTAGCTTTAACTCTTCATACTCCCCAGATCTGTGCCTGCCTAATGCACCGTTGTATCCCTCATCTTAATCTATTTACATAAGTGGGATAAATGTTACCCAAAATAATTTTTTGTAATCACATTGTGTTAAAATGAACTCACAATCCATACACAGATGGACTGAGTAGCACATCGCATCCTCTGGAGAGGGGAAGGGGGAGAACATCAGTATTCATACATTCGCAGTACGGCTGCGCTCATACATGGTGTGCAGCACGACTGTGAATAAGAAGAGGGTCTTGGTCATAGGCTGTGGAGTCAAGGATGACAGGAGAAGCCTCTGGACAATCTAGAGGCCTTCCTCTTCTTATGGAAGAATCCGTTCTTACTTTTTGATACAGGTATGCTTTTACCCCACCCAGGCTGGTATTGTCAAAAATAGCTCTGCCTCCTGAACAATACCAGCCAGCATGGTCCATGAAATGTAGGGATTCAGCAAGAGGGGACAGAAATCGCCCACTACCTTCTTCAAATTGAATTACCCCCAAGCATCTGGAGAAAGACTCTAGGGCCCATATGCAATTCATTTTTTCTCCTGAGTTTTCTCCTAGGAGATTAGTTTTCATCTTCAATTTAAAATAACTTTTTAGCACTTTACAATGGAAAAAGTACTACAAAGTAGGTGAAAAGGTACTATTCAAATTATTTTGAGTATTGGTTTGTTTGTTGATGGTTTAACCTTTTCGGGACCGGCCACCTACCCCCCCTTAAGGACCAGGCATTTTGCGCGGGAAGGGGGTGCGCACGTTTGGGGGGGTCAGGCGGCCGGATCCCGTGTGTGGCTGCCTGGCATTGTGTCTCTCCTTGGTGGCCTGGGCCCCCCCTTCTGCCAGCAGCCTTCACTTACCTTCCAGGCTCCAGCGATGAGCCGCACGGGACCCTCTTCTCCGGCCGGCATCTCCGTTCTGTCTGACGAGCAGTTCCGGGTCGCGGCTTGATGACGTCATCAAGCCGCGACCCGGCGCTGACGTCAGATGAAGCGGAGATGCCGGCCAGAGCGGAGGGGGGCGCCGATCGTCGCTGGAACGGCAGGGAGGTGAGTGCCGCCGCAGCTGTCAAACAGATCACTACGATCCGACAGCGATCGTAGTGATCGTGTGATCAGCAGCCATACGCGATGGCTGCTGATCACTCGGGGGAGATGTCGGCTGTCATATGACAGCTTAATCTCCCCCTCCGGGTGCGCACGATCGCGTCGGGAGCGGAAATTGCGGGCCGGCGTAGATCCTACGCCGCATCAGGCTAGAACAGCCACAAGTGCGGCGTAGGATCTCATGCACATGGTCCCGAAAAGGTTAAAGGGCACTTTATTTACAAGTTGTGAAAATATCACCTAGGAGAAAACTCAGATGAAAAAGTGAATTGCATATGGGCCTAGGTGGCTAGTGCATAGAACAAGAGGAAGCTCCATTTGCAAATTCAAAGATGCATCTTCCAGGGTTTCTTGTTGTCAGTCAGGAAGGACTCTCTTTGGTTGAATCAGTGGGAACCCCCAGAGGGTGAGTTTGAAGATGTTCTGTTTTTTCCCAGGGTGGGGATTGTCACGTTGTAGGTAGCCCTGAAAGCAAAATTTAAAAAGGAAGAAACGAGAATGGCACAAGACAAGAAAAATAAAAAATAAAGACTATAAGTTTGAGAGAGGTGAAAGAAATGTACAGATGAAATGTCAGAATAAGATAGACATAAGAAAATGGCACCACAGGATACAAGTATATAGAAGAAGAAATAACATTACAGTAAAAAGATAAAAGTAAACATGGAAAAAAAATACCCATTATTTTTCGTAATCAAAATGTTACTGACAGGTTTTATTCCAAATAACATTTAACTATTATATAAATAGGTAAGGGGTCAAAAATTACCTCCTTTGTTTAACTGTTAGTGGGTGAACATCTGTGAGGGTTCTCTTATTAAGGCAAACTTCCAGATTTAATTATTAGTCTGCCTAGGGTATACCTTTACATGTGTGTAGGGAGTAAAATTATTATTTATTGTATTTCTAAAGCGCCAACATATTACGGAGTGCTGGAAAATAAATTGGGATACATACAATGTACACAATGGGTGACAGACAGAGAGGTAGCAAATGGTTATACAACTTAGTTCTGTTTCTGTATTGTAATGTTCAGTCACATGGCTAAGCTATCCTGGCAATACCGGCCTTCATGGGGGGCCAAGAGTAAGCTGGGGGTATGCCAAATTTTCTCTTAATGTTGAGAAAACAAATAAGTGAGAAGTGATCCATAGTACTGAAGACAGTTTATTAGATTAATGTGCCAACAAAGTTAAAGCACACTTGAACCGGGTACAAAAAGTTCCCCCCGTGGACTTTGAGGCCCCTCATTGTCTTCTGGGTCCCCTCTGTTGTGCTGCTGTCACCCCTCTTAAAAAGCACTGACCCAACTGGGTCACAGCTGCAGCCCATGCATGGTCCCATCCACATGATAGATCCACGATGCAGTTTAACGTTATGGGCCTTCGATACTCTACCAGACCTGCCCTGCCCCATCAAAATTTTAGAACATGTACAATGTAGACTTCCGATCAATAAACTGCTCAGAATCATGGGCGTCCGCACATATGGCAAAACCGGGCATCTGCCCGAGCCTGGCCGCCCGCTGCCCCCCCCCCTGGCCGCGTGCCCGTGCAGCCAGCAGGAGGGGAACAGCGCAGAGAAGAGAGAGAGCTATGGGCACAGTGGGGAAGGGCGGACGTCTCCCTCCCCTTCCCTCACCTTAGGGGGCTCTCTCTCCCTCGCTGTCCCCTCCGGAATGAAGTGTGCAGCGGCTGGCAGCGGGCGGAACTTACCTCCTCTCGCTCCTGTGCCGGAAGTTCTGGTGCCGCACTCTGGTCTGGATCAGGCCAGAGTAGCGGCTAATCCATCCGGCGCGTGCGACGAGAGGAGGTAAGTTCCGCCCGCTGCCAGCCGCTGCACACTTCATTCTGGACTCCGGAGGGGAGAGCGAGAGAGGGAGGGAGAGCCCCCTAAGGTGAGTGCCCATAGCTCGCCCTCTTCTCTCCGCTGCTCCCCTCCTCCTGCACACATGGCCACTTTTTCTGGGGACATATCCCCCTGGCTACATATACTGGGACATATACCCCTGCCTACATATACTGGGACATATACCCCTGCCTACATATACTGGGACATATACCCCTGCCTACATATACTGGGACATATACCCCTGCCTACATATACTGGGACATATACCCCTGCCTACATATACTGGGACATATACCCCTGCCTACATATACTGGGACATATACCCCTGCCTACATATACTGGGACATATACCCCTGCCTACATATACTGGGACATATACCCCTGCCTACATATACTGGGACATATACCCCTGCCTACATATACTGGGACATATACCCCTGCCTACATATACTGGGACATATACCCCCTGCCTACATATACTGGGACATATACCCCCTGCCTACATATACTGGGACATATACCCCTGCCTACATATACTGGGACATGTACCCCTGCCTACATATACTGGGACATATACCCCTGCCTACATATACTGGGACATATACCCCTGCCTACATATACTGGGACATATACCCCTGCCTACATATACTGGGACATATACCCCTGCCTACATATACTGGGACATATACACCTGCCTACATATACTGGGACATATACCCCCTGCCTACATATACTGGGACATATACCCCTGCCTACATATACTGGGACTTATACCCCTGCCTACATATACTGGGACATATACCCCTGCCTACATATACTGGGACATATACCCCTGCCTACATATACTGGGACATATACCCCTGCCTACATATACTGGGACATATACACCTGCCTACATATACTGGGACATATACCCCTGCCTACATATACTGGGACATATACCCCTGCCTACATATACTGGGACATATACCCCTGCCTACATATACTGGGACATATACCCCTGCCTACATATACTGGGACATATACCCCTGCCTACATATACTGGGACATATACCCCTGCCTACATATACTGTGACATATACCCCTGCCTACATATACTGGGACATATACCCCTGGCTACTTTTTCTGGGGACATATACCCCTGCCTACATATACTGGGACATATCCCCCTGGCTACATATACTGGGACATATACCCCCTGCCTACATATACTGGGACATATACCCCCTGCCTACATATACTGGGACATATTCCCCCTGCCTACATATACTGGGACATATCCCCCTGGCTACATATACTGGGACATATCCCCCTGCCTACATATACTGGGACATATACCCCTGGCTACTTTTTCTGGGGACATATACCCCTGCCTACATATACTGGGACATACCCCCCTGGCTACATATACTGGGACATATAGCCCCTGCCTACATATACTGGGACATATACCCCTGCCTACATATACTGGGCACATATACCCCTGGCTACCTGTTCAGGGGACATCTCTACCCTGGCTACCAGTTCTGGGGACATCTATACCGCTGGCCACCCATTCTGGGGACACCTATAGACCTGGGGCTACCTATTTTTGGGGAACCACTGCTGTCAGATTGAGTGTATTTTGGGGAACTGCTGCCAGGTGAGAGGTGTCTACATATTAAGGAGGCATTCTGCCTATTTATGTGAAAAGCTGTCTATTTATGTGCCTTATGACTGCTGAATTTGTCTTGTTGCGGGCCTCATGGTTACTGACTTTGTCTTGTTGGGGGCCTCATGATTTGTTGGGGGCCTCAAGATTGCTGAATTTGTCTTGTTGGGGGCCTCATGATTGCTGAATTTGTCTTGTTGGGGGCCTCATGATTGCATCATCATCATATGAGACAATAGCATTAAACCTACTTTTTCCGCTTTTTAAAACAGAAAATGAAACTGGGAGGTTCTAAAAAAAATGAATAATTTTTTTCAGGAGTACGATGGATGAAATTGTTTATCTTCACAGTTTATTTTCAACTTAATTTTCCATAATGTTCATGTATGAGTTAAAACGTTTGTATTTAGTTTAAATTGCTGTTGGCACTTTGTGATAGTAAAGTGACTTTGCAGTTTGGACACTCGACCTCCAAAAGGTTCGCCACCACTGTCCTAATCTAATGTCCCACCATTGCTTAGTTCATGTAAACTTGTCTCCACCCACGACCACACCCACATTCTGGTTCATGACCACACCCAGTTTTCGGCGCATGACGTAGCTAGCAGCCCAAATTTGCAGCACGCTAAGCGCGCCGCCCCGCTTTTTACTCCCCACTTTTTGCCCCCCCCCCCCCCCCTGGAAATTTTTCTGCGGACGCCCATGCTCAGAATCCATCAAAAGTCAATTAATCATATGTTGGAGTAATAGTTTACTGCCAGATTTGATCAAAGTGATCGAATCTGCCAGATATCATTCAGAAAACTCAATACATGTATGGCCAGCTAATACACACAGGCATTGGAAGTGTTAATTCTACAATTGATTCAGCTGGGAACTTGTGTGCGCTGTAGGAGTGATACAAGCCTCTACCTTGTAGGGAGTCTCTCATCACATGAAATTGAGTCAGGCCCCAGGTGTTAAAATGTATATCTGGGAGAGGTCACACTTGTGTTTTTGTAAAAAGCTGGCAGTTTTACACGGGTGATTTTTCACAATTAGTGTGGGTTTTTTTTGTGCGCATGTCAGCCACACAGACTGCCGGCACCTGCTATCAATCTATGGGAATTGCATGCGCACTCCGATTTTATGCATGTTTTGTGGCTGAATTGTGAACAAATGCGCATGTCACCATTGATAGCATTGTGTGCGATTTTGACTTGCGTGTGATTTCACATTGTGCAAAATCACACATGCTTTTCAAAAAGTGTAGCCCCAGCCAGGGCCGGGCCGAGGCATAGGCTGGAGAGGCTCCAGCCTCAGGGCGCAGTGTAGGAGGGGGCGCACAATTCATTCAGCTGTTATTCCTAATTGTGTATGAAGCAGAAAGAAATAAGAAAAGGGGATACATGGCAGTGACTGCAAGCCATATATCTAGATATTAAGGTGTTGGGGAGGTTGTGGGCCCTGTGGCACCTCTTAGTCTAATAGCAATCCGTGTGTGACAGCTGGGGTTGGAGGGATGGAGGGGCGCACTTTGATGTCTCAGCCTTGGGTGCTGGAGGACCTTGTCCCAGCTCTGGCCCCAGCCTCGAAGACTACTGCCCTGTGCAGCTTTTCATTCAAATGGTGTCAGTTTCTGGATGCTACACACAGGGATCAATTAACAGTGCATTATTAGATGTGAGGTATTTCTGCGCTGGAGGTGTTTTACTGACAGCTAAATGTATTTTAATGCCAATTCATGTAGGATTGCACCTCATGAGGTATTTGAGGCTGATATGTTATCTCATGAGGTATTTTGAAACAAATCTGTAGCACAAAAAAAAAAATCAGATACCTTTGGAGAGGGAAGAAGTCTGGATCCTATAGAGCCTTCCCCATCTTGGTTTCAACGTTGTCTCCCATTCAGATTTGCCACCTCCTGGAGCCCTGAGAAGGCTTCGGAAACACTTGTGTCCCCAAGTGCTTCCAAGAATAATAGTGCTTCCAAGTGCTTCCAAAGACAGGCAGCTCCACAATGTACATGTGTAGTACAAAGCAACTTGTCTTCGGAAACACTTGGGGACATGAGTGCTTCCAAGCCTTCCAAAGGTCCCCGAAGGTGCATTTGACCAGTTGGTTGAATACCTGGAACTGGGGTGACAGCGGTGGAATGAGCAAGGACAGAGAAGGATCTATAGGATCCAGAGCCTTCCCTCTCCAAAGGTAAGTATCTGATTTTTTTTTTAAATTGTCACTTCAGGATTACGCTTCTTAATTATTGCATGCAATCCTTTAAAACCAAATGAGACAGTGAAATGTACCGTATGTTAAGGACAATTCTCATTGGTCCTATGATCTGACACATTGATCCTTTTATTCATGTGGAAGATTTTCAATGAATCAATCAAACTAATAGGAAACCCTGGCTTTTGTCAGGGCTCTCTAGTCTGTTTTGAGTATGGTAGTGTCCAGCGGAGGTGCAAATGATGTTGGTGAATGTGCGACATTGCCTGGAAGTATTGGACATATTAATGGGAACCCTTTACATGACCCCTTTTACCTATTTACCTGAGAAGGGATGGACATCTGAGGTCATAGGCTCCACCCACCATAAGCCTTCAGGACCTACTGCCACATGTATTCTCAGGATCTACTGCAGTGTTCTCAAACTCCATTCTGGCAATACCAGGCAGTATGGGAGAGAAGTGGTTTATAAAGGTTTGGGGGGGGAGGGGGGGGAGTATGTTAAAAAAAATAATAATATCAGTAAAAAAAAATATTAAAATTACTGGTGCAAAGAATATGCACTCTGAGATGAGCCATATGTCACATCACCTGTCATCTTTTATGTACAAAATGCCACCCACATCTAATCGTTTTAGTGACTAATTGAATTCAAAAGATCTCAGGCTAAGGAAAAACTATGCCCAAACAACTTCTTTCTGCCATTACTGGATGTTCTAATGATCGTCTAGCAGTGCAGTGTTAATTGAATTATGGAATCACAGCACTGGTGATTGTTAGAATTCATTGTGGCCCAAAAGACGCTACTTAATACCTGATATTCACTACTTACTTTTCTCCAGGTAGTCATAGGGCATGTGGCACTAGCTCTTTTCACACTGTGCACATTGCAATGCGAAAATATTGCAAAGGAATGGTGCTGAAAAGCTGCATCATGCATTGTGATGTGACCATAAAGTGAGGCATACAGTACAAAGAAATTATGCCTCATTGCCACTGTAAAGATGCTAGTTGCACTGTAAATGCATTGTATGCTGTGCATTACCCCGACAAAATGCCCCGCACTGCAACCAATGGGATAGCCGCATAGAAATATCATTGTATCACGTTGGGATGCGATTTGGGACTCCAGGCAATAAACATAGGGCCCATTGCAATTGCTAACCTGAACAGTGTTTAGCGATGGGAAGATTAATTCAGCCAGCAAGTTGTTTTCCCACTATGCAATTGCTGATATCCCAAGCCAGGAAGCAATGTACAAACACCAGTTACCTGTTCCTTGTGCCAGAAGGGCCTGACGTCATCGCCGGGGAACGGATGGCAGCGGCAGCGAACGGCTGACAGCGGAGCTGCATCAAGGGCCATGCTGGGAGCTTGGGGCTGGACAAAGCCCCGGGTAAGTAGCACTTATTTTAGTTATTTACCCTGATGACTCCTTTAAGGTGAAAACACCTTCAGGCTGAAGTCAATAAGGGACCACGCCACCCTACTCATGCACAGGCTGTCTATTTCTAGCAAAAAAGTTAGTGGGTGCGGACAAAGTGGGAGATATGCTGTGTGGCTGCGCAGCAGACATGGAGCCATCACGTTGCCATGACAATGCAGCAGGCATCCCATCAATGTGAGGTGAGACAGCAAGATGCATGCAAACCAGCATAAGTGTATAAATGAATATTTACTGTATATATATAATAATTCTCAGATAAATATAAGGAATTGGATGATTAGCCATGCCAATAACTGCACAAAGCATCTGAAAAAATGAAGCATTCTCATGCATCACGAGTTCCTGGTACAGGACAGAGGGCAAGGGAAAAAAATAGCATATCAACAAGTGCCATACAATATATCAATGGAAGTTCGCCATCTTGTGGTCAAACAGAAAAGGGCATAATACAAAGTAATACATTTTTTTGTTGCTTCACACAGTGGGTTGCAAAAGTATTCGGCCCCCTTGAAGTTTTCCACATTTTGTCACATTACTGCCACAAACATGAATCAATTTCAGTGGCGTAGCAATGGGGATAGCCGCCATAGCATTGCTATGGGGCCCCGCGGCAGCCCTACGTCACAGGGGGCCCGCAGCTACCTGTCCTGAGAGGACTTTTTTTGTTTATTTTTTTTCGCCGGCCGGGGCCCCTCCCTCACCTCGGTGCCCCCCACCCCCCCCCCCCCGCCTCACCTCAGGTCCCCCCTCCTTTTATCAGCGGCGAGAGAGCGGCATATACAGAAAGCTCCGGCGGGGTAAACAGCCACTAGGTTCAGCTGCCTCCGGGCTATGCTGTCTCCTCTGTATTGCTGCTCGCACCGCTTCCTGGTTTATTGCGAGCAGCAATACAGTGGGGACACCGTAGCCCGGGAGGCAGCTGAACCTCTAGCGGCTGATTACCCCGCCAGAGCTTGTTGTATATGCCGCTCTCTCGCCGCTGATGGAAGGAGGGGGGGTCCCAGGTGAGGCAGGGGGGATAAGGGTCGGGCCCCTACCCCACTAACTACTCAGCTACCTCCCCTCCCACCCGGCTACCTAACTGCCCACTCTCCCACCCGGCTACCTAACTGCCCACTCTCCCACCCGGCTACCTATCTGCCCACCCTCCCACCCGGCTACCTAACTGCCCACCCTCCCACCCGGCTACCTAACTGCCCACCAGCTACCTAGCTGCCCACCTGGCTACCTATCTGCCTACCCTGCCACCCAGCTACCTAACTGCCCACCCGGCTACCTAACTGCCCACCTTGCCACCCGGTTACCTAACTTCCTACCCGGCTACCTAACTGCCCACCCTGCCACCTGGCTACCTAACTTCCAACCTGGCTACCTGACTTCCCACTGCCTACCCAGTGCAGTGCCTGCACCGCAAATAGTGTGCCAGCCTGCCCAACCACCCTCCCTCCAGGTAATTAATGTTAGCCCACTATAGACCTAACTACATATACTGCATTTTCTGGGGAAATCTGGCGACAATCTGATTGCATTTTGTGGGGAAATTTGGGGACAATCTGATTGCAATTTGTGGGGAAATCTGCCAACAATCTGGTTGCATATTGTAGGGAAATCTGCCAAAAATCTGGTTGCATTTTGTGGGGAAATCTGCCAAAAATCTGGTTGCATTTTGTGGGGAAGTCTGCCGACAATCTGGTTGCATATTGTGTGAAAATCTGCCGACAATCTGGGTGCATTTTTTGGGGAAATCTGCCGACAATCTGGTTGCATATTGTAGGGACATCTTCTGACAATCTGGTTGCATATTGTATGGAAATCTGCCGACAATCTGGTTGCATTTTGTGGGGAAATCTGCCAAAAATCTGGTTGCATTTTGTGGGGAAATCTGCCGACAATCTGGTTGCATATTGTGGGGAAATCTGCCGACAATCTGGTTGCATATTGTGGGGAAATCTGCCGACAATCTGGTTGCATATTGTAGGGAAATCTGCCGACAATCTGGTTGCATATTGTGTGGAAATCTGCCGTCAATCTGGTTGCATATCGTAGGGAAATCTGCCGACAATCTGGTTGCATCTTGTGGGGAAATCAGATTTCCCCACAAAATGTTTGGGTGGGAGGTCCGAGGTCCGTGGGGTTGGAAGGTCGTGGGGGAGGGGGGGCATAATTTTTTTTTGCTATGGGGCCCAGTCATTTCTTGCTACGCCCCTGATCAATTTTATTCATATTCCACATGAAAGACCAATACAAAGTGGTGTACATGTGAGAAGTGGATCGAAAATCATACATCATTCCAAACATTTTTTACAAATCAATAACTGCAAAGTGGGGTGTGCGTAATTATTCGGCCCCCTGAGTCAATACTTTGTAAAACCACCTTTTGCTGCAATTACAGCTGCCAGTCTTTTAGGGTATGTCTCTACTAGTGTTGGGCGAACACCTGGATGTTCGGGTTCGGGCCGAACAGGCCGAACATGGGCCAGATGTTCGGCATGTTCGGCCCGAACGCCGAACTCAATGGAAGTCAATGGGACCCCCGAACATGGGGGCCCTATGGGGTCGCAGGCATAAGGGGGGAGCATGCCCCGGTCGCGGGGGGGGTCAGAAATTCCCCCCACCCCCTCCGCTAGCGCTCCCCCCTCTGCCCGCTTCCCCATAAAAAAAGTTATAGTACCTGGTGCCTGGTGGCTGGCAGTGGAGTGAGGAGGAGGAGGAGGAGGAGTCCGAGTAGCAGAGTGGCGTTGAGGCCGGGCAGCGGGCGGTTCAGCGCTAGTACCCTTGTGGTACTTCCGCCCTTTCTCTGACCTCACGTCCTCTGCATACGAGGGTACGCATCACGCGTACCCTCGTATGCGTCATCACGCAGAGGACGTGAGGTCAGAGAAAGGGCGGAAGTACCACAAGGTACTAGCGCTGAACCGCCCGAACCGCCCGCTGCCCGGCCTCAACGCCACTCTGCTACTCGGACTCCTCCTCCTCCTCCTCACTCCACTGCCAGCCACCAGGCACCAGGTACTATAACTTTTTTTATGGGGAAGCGGGCAGAGGGGGGAGCGCTAGCGGAGGGGGTGGGGGGAATTTCCGACCCCCCCCCGCGACCGGGGCATGCTCCCCCCTTATGCCTGCGACCCCATAGGGGGGCAGTATTCGGCCGAACAGGGCCCTGTTCGGCCGAACAGGGGCCCTGTTCGGCCATGTTCGGCCATGCATTCAACAGTTCGGGCGAACCCCGAACAGTTTGGCCGAACACCACCAGGTGTTCGGCCGAACTCGAACATCACCCGAACAGGGTGATGTTCTGCAGAACCCGAACAGTGGCGAACACTGTTCGCCCAACACTAGTCTCTACCAGCTTTGCACATCTAGACACTGAAATCCTTGCCCATTCTTCTTTGCAAAACAGCCCCAGCTCAGTCAGATTAGATGGACAGCGTTTGTGAACAGCAGTTTTCAGATCTTGCCACAGATTCTCGATTGGATTTAGATCTGGACTTTGACTGGGCCATTCTAACTCATAGATATGTTTTGTTTTAAACCATTCCATTGTTGCCCTGACTTTATGTTTAGGGTCATTGTCCTGCTGGAAGGTGAACCTCCGCCCCAGACTCAAGTCTTTTGCAGTCTCCAAGATGTTTTCTTCCAAGTTTGCCCTGTATTTGGCTCCATCCATCTTCCCATCAACTCTGACCAGCTTCCCTGTCCCTGCTGAAGAGATGCACCCCCCCGAGCATGATGCTGCCACCACCATATTTGACAGTGGAGATGGTGCATTCTGATTGATGTGTATTGTTAGTTTTCCGCCACACATAGCGTTTTGCATTTTGGCCAAAAAGTTCCATTTTGGTCTCATCTGACCAGAGCACCTTCTTCCACATGGTTGCTTGTGTCCCCCACATGGCTTGTGGCAAACTGCAAACTTCTTATGCTTTCTGTTAACAATGCCTTTCTTCTTGCCCCTCTTCCATAAAGGCCAACTTTGTACAGTGCATGACTAATAGTTGTCCTATGGACAGAGTCTCCCACCTGAGCTGTAGATCTCTGCAGCTTGCCCAGAGTCACCATGGGCCTCTTGACTGCATTTCTGATCAGCGCTCTCCTTGTTCGGCCTATGAGTTCAGGTGGATGGCCTTGTCTTGGTAGGTTTACAGTTGTGCCATACTCCCTCCATTTCCGAATGATTGCTTGAACAGTGCTCCGTGGGATGTTCAAGGCTTTGGAAATCTTTTTGTAGCCTAAGCCTGCTTTAAATTTCTGAATAACTTGATCCCTGACCTGTCTTGTGTGTTCTTTGGGCTTCACGGTTTTGTTGCTCCCAATATTCTCTTAGACAACCTCTGAGGCCCTCACAGAGCAGCTGTATTTGTGCTGACATTAGATTACACACAGGTGCACTCTATATAGTCATTAGCACTCATCAGGCAATGTCTATAGGCAACTGACTACACTCAGATCAAAGGGGGCCGAATAATTATGCACACACCACTTTGCAGTTATTTATTTGTAAAAAATGTTTGGAATCATGTATGATTTTCGTTCCACTTCTCATGTGTACACCACTTTGTGTTGGTCTTTCATGTGGAATTCCAATAAAATTGATTCATGTTTGTGGCAGTAATATGACAAAATGTGGAAAACTTCAAGGGGGCCGAATACTTTTGCAACCCACTGTATCTTTTCAATGATGGCATCTTCAACAGGATGTCAGGTGAGAATGATAGGTGTAGGCATCTGCTGAGGGAGCAAGGCAGTAGTGCCGAGGTGCTGAAGGACAGCTCCATGGCACAAACACCTTACTCCCATTTGCTCTGCATTGCTTAGGCAAGTAGCTTATATTCTTAAAGGATACCCCAACTGAATTGTGACATAATGAGATAGACATGTGTATGTACAGTGCCTAGTACACAAATAACTATGCTGTGTTCCTTTTTTTCTTTCTCTGCCTGAAAGAGTTAAATAGAAGGTATGAAAGTGGCTGACTCAGTTCTGACTCAGACAGGAAGTGACTACAGTGTGACCCTCACTGATAAGAAATTACAACTATAAAACACTTTCCTAGCAGAAAATGGCTTCTGAGAGCAAGAAAGAGATAAAAAAGGGGAATTTCTTATCAGTGCGGGTCACACTGTAGTCACTTCCTGTCTGAGTCAGTACTGAGTCAGCCACTTGCATACCTTCTTTTTAACTCTTTCAGGCAGAGAAAGAAAAAAAGGAACACCGCATAGTTATTTGTGTACTAGGCACTGTACATACACATGTCTATCTCATTATGTCACATTTCAGTTGGGGTATCCTTTAAGTTCAAATTGCATATGGGCCATAGTGTGAAAGGAGCCTAAAGGTTTATTTTTGGCACAATGGAGCCATTTAAGAGTCCAATAGCTGAGCATTGCTTTAGTCAGAAAAGGACAAGGAATATAAACCCATGTTTGTCCTTGTAGAGTAACTGATAATGAATCTGATATTCCACTTGGTGAAGAAGCTTGTTCTCATATTTATTATGACTTTAAGGCTAGTTCATCACAGATTTCACAACTGGCGTCTCATGGTAACATGGGCATTGTTAGACATGGTACCTTATTGTAATACAATAGAACCAAACGCACTATGATGATGTGAAAGTGTGCATTGCAATGCATTGCTGAGCAGTTATTACTTAAAGGACAGATGTAATGTAAAATAAAATAATTTGATACTCACCTAAGAGGAGGGTTGGCTCTGAATCCCTTAGAGGCTTCCCGTTCCTCTCTGTGTCCTCTCGTTCCACTGCCAGCCAGGCCTCCAACTTTAATGTGGAAGAGGCCATGGAGTCTCCTCAGAAGGACACGGAAGTACTTAGGTCTCCAAGTACTTCTGAAGATGAGTGGTTTTGTACTGTACTCGCGCAAGTGTGGACCTGCACATGGACAGTATAGAACCGCTTATCTTAAAGAGACACTGAAGCGAAAAAAAAAATTATGATATTATGATTTGTATGTGTAGTACAGCTAAAAAAAACCCATTAAGATCAGATACATCAGTCTAATTGTTTCCAGTACAGGAAGAGTTGAGAAACTCCAGTTGTTATCTCTATGCAAAAAAGCTATTAAGCTCTCCGACTAACTTAGTCTTGGAGAGGGCTGTTATCTGACTTTTATTATCTCAACTGTAATTGAACTGTTTACTTTTCCTCTGCTAGAGGAGAGTTCATTACTTCACAGACTGCTCTGAAAGACTCATTTTGAATGCTGAGTGTTGTGTAATCTGCACATATTATAGAGTGATGCAATGTTAGAAAAAACACTATATACCTGAAAATAAAAATATGAGAATATTTTCTTTGCTGCTAATCTTCTAGTAATTATTCATAGTACACAACCAATTCATTATATCATATATTTTTTTTCGCTTCAGTGTCTCTTTAAGAAGTACTTGGGTCTCATAGTACGTCAAGGAGTCCCGAAGATGTAGCCGACGGAAGATTAGAATGGGGGCTTGATGATGGAACCAGGAGATACAGAAAGGAGTGGGAAGTTTTTAAGGACCCAGAGCTTTCTCTCCTGTTAGATGAGAATTTAGCTTTTTTTTTTTTTTTTTTTTAATGGTAACAGTTGTCCTTTAATCTATATAGATAAAAACGGATGTGTGTATGTATGTATGTATGTATGTATGTATGGGTGACTGGGGTTCAAATTCACTAAAGGGTGTGGAGCCACAAACAGCCAATCTGATTTCCATACTTAATAAACTGCTTCCATTCAGACATTTTTGATGCCAGGATCCCGAAAGCTCACAAACTTGGTCATTGAGTGACTGTGGGTCAAGGTTAGAAAAAGTGGGCTGAGCGAAAAAAAAAAACACTTCAAAAAGTCTTTCTTGCACTTTTAATGGCAGGGTACTTAAACTTTACAAAGTTGGTTATTGGGTGACTGGGATTAATATTCAATGGGTGGAGCCTACAACAGTGAATCAAAATTCACCTAATAATTTTCAAGGGGAATATTTAATTTGTTGTCATTCTAACACTGTTAATAGCAGAGGTCTCAAACCTGCTACAGTCAGTCATTGGGTGACGGGGGATCAAATTCCGAGAAGCGGCGGAGCCACAAACAGTCAATCTGGTTTTACTTCTATGGGAAAAATGTAATTATTTGTGCTGAGGAACCCGAAATATCACAAACTTGGTAATTGAGTGACTATGTGTTATGGTTAGAAAAAGTGGGCGAAGGCAACAACAGCCAAATACATACCCGGGCAACGCCGAGTCTTCCGCAAGTGTTATATATAATACAATAGCAAAATACTAAGCAAACATTATTTTAGTACAGTTTTTATGAATTACAAGACAAATACTGTAATAATTCATTTGATAAAATCTGGAAGAAAACTAAATATAAATAAAGCTTTGAGAATTGAGCCTTAGGTGAGGTATTTTAATCATTTTTGTGGCACATGGGAAATGGAAGCCATTTGTACTGGGTGTGCGAAGAGCATAGTTTTAGCTGAAAAAAAAAAACATACAGAAAATGTGGGATGCAATTCAATGCGCGGATTGTGCACAAATGTCTCCAGGCTAGCAGTGCTGAGCACTGATAAAGATACGGCAGTCATTTTTTTCTTCAGAGATGGACTGTAAATACCTTTGTGTATCACTATCAAACTTTCCCACTGGCAGTCTGCATTTGTACACAATTCTTCATGTGGATTTGTGTCATAAAATAGTGATGTTATTTTGAAACTGCTTTTATTATCTTTATTAGTTTTCTTTTCTCTCTTTCATCTTCGGTCCTCTCTTTCTTTCATTCCTAGCCCTTCTCTGTATCCTCACAAATGACTGTTTCCTAACTTAGCTCCAGCTCCCCTTTAGAGAAGCTGGAGGTAAGTTAAAAAAATGCACCCTGTATGTATTTAGAGAGATTTTAACCTGTCTAATTCCCCCTCATCAATAGAGATGTCCCGAACGGTTCGCCGGCGAACGGTTCCAGGCGAACTTTAGGTGATTCGCGTTCGCCGGCGCAGGCGAACTTTTGCGGAAGTTCGATTTGCCCCATAATGCTCTATTGAGCAGAACTTTGACCCTCTACATCACAGTCAGCAGGCACATTGTCACCAATCAGACTGCACTCACTCTTGGAGCTCCACCCCCCTTATAAAAGGCAAGGTTCTGCAGTCGTTTTACTCACTCGTCTGCCTCCAGTAATTAGCTAAGGGACAGCTGCTGACAGACTCTGCTAGGGAGAGTTTAGTTAGGATCTTGTAGGTTTGTTCCTAGCTGATTGTTATTCCTTATATTACTCTCCCTCCTCCCTCACTCCCTCCTCCCAATTCATCTTCCAGGGAATTGTAGTATTTCAAAAGCCATCTTACATTCCGTGGCTGGGAACTGAACCGAGGCTGGGCTGGGAATTGAACCCAGGTCTCAGTGTGCGGTAGGTAACTCACTTAACCACTATACCACCAACCACACTACATGCTGAAGCCAGCCTAGCATGTACCATTATGATCAATCCAAGAGAAAAATTAGCTTGCTTAATCCATGGAATTGTACTATATCAAAATCCATCTTACATACCGTGTAGAGAAACCGAGAGCCCAATATAGTGTAGTATGTTAAGCATAAATGAAATAAAGGTTATCGTGAGAAAATTATACTCACAAATATGGGTTACCACAAAGGCAATCACTGTATAGGCAGGTGAGGAGATTAGACCTGTCCTCACTCAGGGATAAGAAGTCGCTCTCTGTAGATGCGAAAGGGGGTAGATCACCCCTCCACCAGGGGTGGACACGGTATAGCAGTAGGAGAACAGAGGCGGCAGCAGGATAAAAGCGGATAAAAACTTTAAAATTTGCTGGGAGGAAGTGGTGGACTTACCTCCATAAAGCAGATACGAAAGACTGTCTGAATAGTAGCAATCACATTTATTAAATAGTACCCCAAAAAAGTGCAACGCGTTTCGCAGGCCCAGCCCGCTTCATCAGGCAATAAACGTGGGGACAAAACAGAATTTCGGCATTAGCAGGTGTAGCGCCTCACTGAGGCGCTACACCTGCTAATGCCGAAATTCTGTTTTGTCCCCATGTTTATTGCCTGATGAAGCGGGCTGGGCCTGCGAAACGCGTTGCACTTTTTTGGGGTACTATTTAATAAATGTGATTGCTACTATTCAGACAGTCTTTCGTGTCTGCTTTATGGAGGTAAGTCCACCACTTCCTCCCAGCAAATTTTAAAGTTTTTATCTGCTTTTATCCTGCTGGCGCCTCTGTTCTCCTACTGCTATCTTACATACCGTGGCTGGGAATTGAACCCAGGTCTCAGTGTGCGGTAGGTAACTAATTTAACCACTATACCACCAACAACACTACATGCTGAAGCCAGCCTAGCATGTACCATTATGATCAATCCAAGAGAAAAATTAGCTTGCTTAATCCACGGAATTGTACTATATCAAAAGCCAGCTTACATACCATGGCTGGAATTGAACCCAGGTCTCAGTGTGTGGTAGGTAACTCATTTAACCACTATACCACCAACAACACTACATGCTGAAACTTCTTGGAGCAGACTTACTTCCTCCCTCCAAAAGACACACATACATCCCCATAAAAGCATTCAACAGCAACTGCATGCACAGTCTTTGTGGTGCACAGTCTGTGGGGCACAATTGGTTAGTGCATTTGGCTGTTAACTGCAAGGTTGGTGGTTCAAGCCCACCCGGGCATGGCCTTTCCTTTTGTGTTCAACAGTTGTCCGAAGAGAACCCTAGATAGCCAGGTAGATTAATCTCTCTCTCTCTCTAGTAGGGATGGTCACCGCTTTCCGCGGAATTATATTTTCCGCAATTTTAGGCGGAAATTGGTCATTCCGTTCCGTTTGGTCGGAACAGAATTGCTTTTTTAATCTGGCGGAATTCCGAAATTGCCTGTGAAATTCTGCCGGTATCCGTTGATGGTTTTAAGCTGAAAATTCACTTTAATGGCATCAAGTCCTATAGGGGGGGAGAGAGAGAGAGAGAGAGAGAGAGAGAGAGAGAGAGAGAGAGATCATTTTTCTCTTGGGTATATCACAATGGTACATGCTAGGCTGGCTTCAGCATGTAGTGTTGTTGGTGGTATAGTGGTTAAATGAGTTACCTTACTGCACACTGAGACCTGGGTTTAATTCTCAGCCACGGTATGTAAGCTGGCTTTTGAAATACTACAATTCCCTGGAAGATGAGACCCTCCTCCCTCCAGGAGGAGAGAGAGGGAGGTATTCCTGAAGTCATAAAGCAGTGTAGGCCTGCAATTGAATTTGAATTCAATGAGAATTCTGACCTTAAAACACTGCTTTGTATTAAATACAGATTTTTTTTCTGGGACTTTTGATATGTATTTTACTGAACCATGTCTTCCTCCAGGTATTAGACCCCATGAAAAATCTTTTCTATCATTTTTCCAGTCAGCAGAAATGTCTTTAAATTTTGAAGTTCGCCTCCCCATTGAAGTCTATTGCGGTTCGCGAAAGTTCGCGCAACCGAACCGTCCGCAAAAGTTCGCTAACCGAAAATCGGAGGTTTGCGACATCTCTACTCATCAGTGACTAAGCACAAGTTGTAATTTAATCCCTCAGCTGTGTCAGCTGACTGCCACGGAAGAGAGGTAATTGGTAAACAAAGGATGTTAACAATAGGGGCTTGATTCACAAAAGCGTGATAACTCAGTTATCATGCCTAAAAGCTTTGCACGTGCAAACTCTCTAGTAAGGCCACATCTGGAATATGGAATTCAGTTCTGGGCACCACATTACAGGAAAGTTATTGCAGTTTTAGAGCAGGTGCAGAGACAAGCAACAAAATTGATACGTGGGATGGAAGGTCTCACTTACCAAGAAAGGTTAGATAAACTGGGTTTATTTAGTCTAGAGAAAAGACGCCTTAGAGGGGATCTAATTAACATGTATAAATACATCAGAGGGCAATATAATAGCTTGGCGGATGAGCTTTTTGTCCCTAGGCCTTCTCAAAGGACTAGAGGACATGATCTGCGCATGGAGGAAAAACGTTTTAGCCATTTATTTAGGAAAGGGTTCTTTACAGTAAGACTGATTAAGATGTGGAATGCATTGCCACAGGAAGTAGTTATGGCAAACTCTATACCTACATTTAAAGGGGGCTTAGATGCTTTCCTTGCGTTGAAAGACATCCATGGCTACAATTACTAGGTAATGCCCAATGATGTTGATCCAGGGATTTTATCTGATTGCCATCTGGAGTCGGGAAGGAATTTTTTTCCCTTTTGAGGCTAATTGGACCATGCCTTGTAAGGGTTTTTCGCCTTCCTCTGGATCAGCAGGGATATGTGAGGGAGCAGGCTGGTGTTGTACTTTGTTCTCTGGTTGAACTCAATGGACGTATGTCCTTTTTCAACCCAAATAACTATGTAGCTATGTAACTAGGGTGCTAAGTAGTTTGCACCTGCAAAGTTGTTGCTGTTCACGTGCTAAGTTTTAGCATGCGTACCGCATAACGCTGTGCAAACTACTTAGCACCCTAGTTTGCACGTGCAAAGCCTTGAAATCAATGGAGCTTCGCCCGCACAGTAAAATAGAGTATGTTAATGTATTTATGAATGGTGGTTACATTAACATGTGCAGTACTGTAAAGATGCACGTGCAAAGTCTTACGCATGCCGCATAAGGAAGTATATACAGTAATAATCAATGTTTTACATTGCACTTGCATGATCTGCACTGACTTTGCGTGCTAACTACCATTATCACGTGAAGTCAGTGCAGTTCACGGTACTTTGCACGCCACTGGCATAGGAATAGGTATAGCAGGCATAGCAGCTGCTATGGGGCCCGGACACCACTAGGGGGCCCCATCCCGACAGCAGGCAACTTTTTTTTAATTATAAAAACTTCATGAAGAAAGCATCAACCACCTTCCCCAAACCACCCTTCCCGATGTCCCTCGCTAAAATCTCGAAGCAGCAGTAGGCAGGTGAGAGGGGACTATTTCCTCACCACTCTGCTGCATATCAATATCTCCCTGGCCAGCCCCACAATTAATTGTAAGTCCGGCCAGGGAGGAGGAGCTGGTGGCGCTGTGGGGTTTCCTGCCGGCAAGTTTTCAAAACTTCCTCCTGGTGTTGACTCTCCATTTCCAATGCCTGCTGCTACAGTAAGTTCAGCTGATTTTTTTCCCCCAAAGCTTGCAGTGAAGGAACCCTCTATTCTTTATGGTGGTCACCTGGTTAGTCACTGTTCTTATCAGTAGATCTCCCCACAGCAGCGCTAAAAGGCAAAGGAGCGTGAATCTCATAACCCACAGCTGTACATTGTGAGCTGAGCCTGCTCAGAGCTGTGTATATCGGTAGTGTTGTCTGTGAACTTTACACTGCTGATAGAGGCTGCTCTAAGCGGGCTCAGCTCACACAGTATACAGCTGTGGGTCAGAAGATTCACACCCCTTTGCTCTATTACTGTGGGGAGATCGTCCTACTGATAAGAACACTGACTGCCCTCCAATGAGTAGGTAGTTAGCTCACAGATTCTGAGGAAGGAAGGGCATAGGCAAACGCAGGGGGGTATTCCAGCTGCCCAGAATCCCCCCTCAGACCAGGGCCAGTGCAGTGTCTGGGGACAGGCACAAGTTGAGACACAAGAATATGTGCAGGCATCCTGCAGCTCACAGCCCTGCCCCCTTTCTTTGACTGCTACAGTTGACTTTGGATGTAGCAGCAGCGTGTGTACAGAACATGGAGCAGCAGTCTGTGTACAGAGCATGGAGCAGCAGTCTGTGTACAGAGCATGGAGCAGCTCTGGAGAACTTAACAGAGTCAGGTATGAGCACAGCCTAGGTGCCCAGCTAAGTGAATGCTTCACTTTCCCCTTCATTACTAATGTCAGCTGTCCTCATTATTATCTGTATCCAAACTGCTGCTGATCGATCCCATTGTCGGTTGGTCGGATGAGAAATTGCATTATGTGTACCCAGCATGATGTCCCACCATATTATTATACTGTCTTGTGCGTAGCTGAGGTAGACCTTTCAGGAATCCCTCCCCCCCCCCCCCCCCTTTAAAATCCTGGGTTTGCCCCTGAAGGGGGAGGGTATTGAACATTCTTCTATCAGCTCCCCATCATCCTTTGGCCTTTAATACCCAGTCACCCTTCAGTTAAATGTGTCCTCAGTCAGCACATCTGCTATTCACACTGGTAGCCTGCTCTGATAGTCCAAATGAAGAAGTAGTTACTGGGTGTGGGGTGATGGCTGTTTACATTTTGACAGACATGCGTGTGCATTTTGTGGAAAGGGAGACAGCAGGGTGTAGTATGTATGTGTTTTTGTGTCATTCCCTCTTAGGTCATTAATTCACCCTGTTTAATATAAGTTAAAAAGGTTAAATTATGCCGTAGCACATTTAAAAATGTAATAATGGGGATCAGGCATGTGCAGTGAGCTCTCCCCATGCTCACCTTACCCCCATCCCCACCATCAGTGTGTACCCACCCCCTGAACTTACTTCCTGGTCAGGATGTTTGCTGTGGACTGCGCAGGTGCTGCCTGACGATGGGCGTCCTTGATTGTGCGCCCACGGCCAGGATCGCTCTGTCCAATCACACTATCTGGTCGTGATGTGGGAGCCCACGCCAGCAGCACCTGGGGGGGGACGCTGGCCAAAACATTTGCTATGGGGCCCAGTGAGTTGTAGCTACGCCCCTGTTGCAAAGCTTTGCGCGCAACTTTACGTGAGCAAACTCTGACGCGCATGTTAGCACATGCAAAGCAGGAAATAGAGATACTGAAGATTTATTGCAGGATTTTTATCAGCTGTAACAAATATTTTTTTTCTTTAAAGGTTATTATGCTGTTGCGTATTTTTTAGATCAGAGAGGAAGTTCTGAGTTCAGATCCACTTTAAGACTCTGTAGCTTTTGTTATCAATGGGAAGGTGAGTGGAATTACTATGTGCTATTTTTAAACAGGTACCTTGTCAGTTTACCTGTCAGCTGCTGAGTTCTGTCAACAGTTGTTAGCATGTTCCTGTTCATTAATTTAAATTCTCTTGTGCCATGCTTGCTAAGTCCTACCTTACAGTAGCTTCCATCCAGGGGATAATATTCTTCTGGATGAGTAATGAAGCTAATAGCATTGACATGTTATGCCAAACTGTAAGTCCACTTCATATGCCAGTTAGCTAATACATATTTCTAAAAGAATATTTCACCCCTTTCATAAATTGGATCCATCAGTTTAATGTATGAATTCTCCTGTTATGAATCAAGAGCACCATCTTTGTTAAAGAGGAACTGTCGCAAAAATCTTAAAATTTAAAACACATACAAATAAGAGGTACATTTCTCCCAGAGTAAAATGAGCCATACATTACTTTTCTCCTATGTTGCTGTCACTTACAGTAGGTAGTAGAAATCTGACATTACCGACAGGTTTTGGGCTAGTTCATCTCTCCATAGGGGATTCTCAGCAAGGCCTTTATTCTTTATAAAGACACTCCCTGAAAAAGATTTATACAAAGATGCTGTCCAGCCTCCCTACTCGCTGTACACTATTTTGGCAGTTGGATTGAGCAACTGCCAATTACTAAGTGCTTTTAAAAATAAAGAAAACCCTGAGAACCCCCCTATGAGAAGATGGGCTAGTCCAAAATCTGTCGGTAATGACAGATTTCTACTACTTACTGAAAGTGACAGGAACATAGGAGAGTAATTTATGGCTCATTTTACTCTTTTAAGATTTTACTCATTTTAAGATTTTCGCGACAGTTCCTCTTTAAGCACTCACCTTATTCATGAAAGATTAAGGGCCTATTTCCACTGGGAGTCACGTCCATTTCCAATTCAGCTGCGGCTCCTGTTCTGCTGCATAGCCACAAAGCGAATTGATAGCCATGCGCCGTTTGCTGCAGGAATGTGCAGCATGTTGTCCAGATTCACACCAAAGTGCGATCTGGATGGCAAACCACTACACAATTACATGGCGTCTCTAAGGGCCGGGACAAGGTTCCCCAGCACCAGAGGCAGAGACTCCAAAGCGCGACCCCTGTCCCCCCCCCCGCACAAGTGCCACGCTCAGTACACACACATATAGTATATATACACACACACATACAGTACACAAACACACAGTACACACACATACAGTATACATAACACAGTACATACAGACACAGTACACACACACACACAGTATACACACACACAGTACCCATGTACACACATACAGTAGACATACACATACAGTACACACACAGGTCACACAGAGTACATACAGTACACACATACAGTACACACACACACACAGAGTACACACATACAATACTCTCAATCATTCTCTCTCTCCCTCCCTCCCCCTCCCTCGCTCTTCTCTTCTCTATCACTCTACTTCAATCCCCGCTCCATACCTGCTTCATTAAGGCATGCATGTGAAAGCAGCTGGGTCCTCCTCCCCTTCAGTCAGCCGAGGTCTTGGCATTCATAGTGCTATCAGGCACTGTTCCTCCCCTGTCCAGTCCAGGCACAGCTCAAACTTGCAGAAAGTCTTTAGGCAACTCTGCAGGAAGCCTGTGCGACTTCCGTTAGAGCAAAAGCCGGCTTCTTGCTGTTGCCTAGTTACATGATGCCACAGCCGTACCTGTCATCTCTGTGCGTGATGACAGTGCGGCTATGGAGCAGTGGGGCGCGCTACACAGGCGGTGGACACCGGGGAGATTATCTCAGTGCCAGTGCGCAGAACCAGCAGCGGGCATGTGGCACTGGGCACAAAGCAATATGTGTCAGGCGGGTGGCGAGGAGAGTTCAAAGGAATGCGCCCTCAAGTGGCTGCGCTCATAGGCTGCAGCCTGCCCAGCCACTGCCTCGACCCGGCCCTGGCGTCTCTGCTCCAGTCAGTTCGGCACAGGGAGATCGGAATGACAGCTAAATACTATTCCCCCTCTGAGTTTTCTCAACTCGGAGGGAGATGTAATTCTACCGAATCGCCGATATGTAGGGTGCGCAGCATAGCATTGCTGCTATGACAGAGCCCAGCTTTGGTAATATAACATAATTCACCACTACACAGATGGGCAACATTTCCCTATGCAGCTCACAAGCAGGGACACACTACGTATCTGGATGTAAAGGAAATGGGCCCTAATTGGAAACTGACTGTGTAAGGCTGTTTATAGCAAATACTAATGTAACTCCCCCAGCAAACATCTTGGTAGGCAGTATCAAGTTGGCATAACAACACACTTAACACCTTGTTTCCATTTCAACTATGTGTATACTATAATGTGTGAAGTTTGTGAACATCAAAAAGTACACAGACTGCACTTTGTGATGTTCAAATTGTACATCATGCAGCAGTGCATTTTTCATCATTAGTGATGGGTAAAAGTGACCATTTTCATTTAATATTTGTGAAAAGGTAACATTTTCACACATGAGCATATTTGTGAAAATATATATGGCCATCAGAAAACTAAATTTCACCATATGCATTAAATTCTGTAAGCATGAAAAAAACACATTTTTGCACAAATAGGTATGTATGTGAAAATGTATGGCCGTTCACCGAAAAACACACTTATACCAAATGTATTGAAATCGATGTGAATGAGAAAACGCATATTTTCCCACAAATTTCTAGTGAGGCGAACATGCAAACTTCGAAGCGAAATTAACTTTGTTGAAAATTTGAGATCATCCCATTCCCTTCTCATCATGTACTGCTGCATCAATTGTTGTTGGCATTTCTATGCTTACCCATTCAGTGAGATTAAAAGATGCCTTAGCCCATGTAAAAATCGCTCATCGGCGGGCAGCGCCTGCGCAGTGCCTACTTACCCTCCCAACCCAGAAGTAGCTTCAAGGGAACATCACACTGTACAAAGGGGGACGGAGGAGAACGGGGGGAGTGGTGGGCATGAGGAGAGCCTCATACACATTCCTTTCCTCCCTTTTTACGTTTTTACATGGCATAAGCTAGGGTATCATTTAAATGGGATCTGCACTACAATGGTGAGCAGCTTAGCTGTTATGAATTGCTGTATACACATGGTCACATGCGTTGCATAGTAGGAAACGTGCAGCTAGATGTTTTCAACTTTTGATACCTTTAACCCAATAGCAACTTCAATAGAGTTATTTTGTTTGAGATAAGTGCATTTCTTTTGACTTGTTGTGCTGAATATTCTTGAAATGCTTTGATCTCTTTCTACTGAGCATAAAATACAGAAAATGAAAGCAGAAGTCCTCTGTTATTGTCTCACACTGCCCTCTAGTGACAAATGGCCATAAATACAAATTAGCAAGACTAATTAGAAGCAGGGAAATGTAACAAATAAGAAATAAAAAATGCGTTAAAATAAACTGGTCTGGAGCACTTGCAAGCCTCTAAATTGGCTGCTAGGCAGGGAGAACTGCAGAATAAAATCTCGGTAACAAACTAGCACTGCAACTTAATTATTCAGTTAGGGATATGTCTACCTGTCTAGTCATCTAGCTACCTATCTATCTTTTGGGATTTTTAAAATTAGCACCCCAGGTATAGATGCCTGCAAGAGTCCCACACACTATACTTATCTTACCTGTATATATTAGTGGTGGTAACAATTCTACTTTTCCCTACAGTGTCTAACAGGGATGAAAATTCAAATACTAAGATTCATAGTAAAGGACGTGAATAAGGAGACTTCCATCTATATTGACCTTTAAAAATGTCAATATTCCGGCCATGACGCTGCTAGTTTTCATTCATTAGCGTGTGAGTCACAGAACTAGAATAAACACGCCGTCTGTGGAGTCAGAAAGGAATAAAAAAGCTGATCTGCAAACATGTTCAGGGTTACTGAGAAGACATAAAGTTAGGTACACACTAGATCGTCAGGAACAATCATTTTACCTAGAGAACTAAAGTGTGTACAGGCATCCCCTGACGGCACCAGCCTCCTCTGCTGGGATTTGCCAGGACAGACAATTCACCCAATGTCACTTGATGCATGCAGAAACTAGAGCAGTAAGCAATTTTCAGATGGGAGCTAAAACCAGGGCCGGTTCACTCATGAAGCAAGGTGAAACATTTGCACCAGGTGCAGAGATTACAGCGGCAGCATTTTTGTACCGTGTTTACACTAGTAACAGCATCCAGTCAGAGTAGGAGGAAAAGCGAGAGGAGAGCAAGCGAGAGGAAGAGGTCATCATTGGGGAAAAGCAGCTTGTTGTGCTGTGTGAGGAGTCTGGCAGTGAGTAAGGAGGAAGGAGGCAGAAGAGCAGCACTGTTTCATTTGACTTGCACAGCAGAAGGGAGGATGTAACACTGTTGTCCTAGTGACTGAGGAGGAATGGAGTGGCTGAGGGTGAGCAGTTTGTTTGTCACTGACTCACAGTCAACCAGTGTGCTATTGTGTTGAGCTGCAGCATGTCATGTGAGAACATTAAATGAAGCAGAGTAAATTGTCTGATGCTGTGCAACCATTCCAAAATGGGGGGCGGCGCATCCTCACAAGTTTGCCTCAGGCAGCAATAAGTGTTGAACTGGCCCTGGCTAAAACATGTCATTACAGAAATCAATCCAAAACTGCCTCCTGAAATGATCTTTATAGATAGATACACAACTCTAATATTACACTAGGCATTAGAAAAGGAAGGGAAGCTAAACAGGTAGCATTTTTAAATTGGAATAAAGACAGTAGTCCCAAATTTCCTACCAAGAAGGGTTTCCTTTAAGGGGTATGTGAGATTTCTGAACATCAAAGTGTCGGTAAAATGTGAACAAAGATATGTTGCTTGCTATTTGATGTTTTTCCGTAAGTCAATATAAGTCCATTACTGTTAACTGCTTCCTAAGTCCTTACGCTAACCCTTTCCCCACCCCCTGGGCCACCAGTTCTAGACTTTTTGCTGCCTGAGGCAATCTTGTCAGGATGCAGACCCAAACTGTTATGCTGGGCATACATGGCTCGATTTTGCCACTCGATTCTGCATCCGATCATTTTCCGCGCTTGATTCTGCAGGTGATTTTCTTATCTTCCGCTCGTTTTTCTTATATTTTCTCATTGTCCTCCATGCAGAATCAAGTGCGGAAACGATCGGGCGGGAGATCGGACATGTCGGAAATTATCTATCGAGCCATCTAAATATTCCCAGCACTACACAGCACCCAATAAAAAGTCTTCATAGCTGCTAACAAATTCACTGCTGTGTGTTTTGTGTGTGTGTTTAGGTAGATCAACCTGTTTAAATAGCTGTTATTAGCAAGTGTGGATCAGGGCTGTGCGCTATACTTGAGCTGTGCCACAGGTCTGTGATGATAAGTAAACACTGATGCTCAACCCGTTCTGTGTTCCCAGGAATGTGCAGGAAGTTAATCCTTAAGAGGTTTTTTTTAGCATTTCCATAAATTGTAATACATATTTTTGTTCCCCAAACGTTATCATGCAGTGGCTTATCTTTAAAAGCAGAGAGGAAGTTCTGAGTTTATTTCCACTTTAACCATAACCTTCTAGTCTCCAACAAATAAAAGTGAAATCTCTCTCTCTTTTATTTCTAACCTTTCAAATCTGCACTAACCCCTAGCTAATAACCATAACTGATACTCACCTTCCATGCACTTCAAGCACCCACCATGGTAAATGCTGAGGTAATGTTTTTCTGTGTAAAGGCAGAACACAGGTTCCAAACTCAAGCACCCCACCACCATTATCACTGGCCCAGCATTCTGGCTATGTGATAACTGAATGCCATTGCCAAAATCAAGCACCCCATCACTGACAGCATAAGGTACCATGTGCCAAAAGTAACTACTTGATCATGATCCAATCCACTTCTGTAGATTGCAAGCTCATAAGTTCATGGTTCTCTTACTCTTTTGTGCTTTGGAAGTTGCTATACATTTTGTTCATTATGCTACATTTGTTACTGAAATTACTATGACGTTTACCAATTCTGTATTATGTACCATTGTCTATATGTTGTGTATTCCGTTGTCTGTATTATTATGTAATTCTCATGTTTGTTTCTTACTCTTTACAGCACCACAGAATATGTTGGTGGCTTGGAGCTTTGTAAATTAATAATAATAATAATAATAATTATAATCATACATTCCACCAATTGGTGGTAGTGAAGATAAAATCTGTGAATGAGGTTCTCAAAACTTGTAGTAAAATACAGTGGGTTGCAAAAGTATTCGGCCCCCTTGAAATTTTCCACATTTTGTCACATTACTGCCACAAACATGCATCAATTTTATTGGAATTCCACATGAAAGACCAATACAAAGTGGTGTACACGTGAGAAGTGGATCGAAAATCATACATCATTTCAAACATTTTTTACAAATCAATAACTGCAAAGTGGGGTGTGCGTAATTATTCGGCCCCCTGAGTCAATACTTTGTAGAACCACCTTTTGCTGCAATTACAGCTGCCAGTCTTTTAGGGTATGTCTCAACCAGCTTTGCACATCTAGAGACTGAAATCCTTGCCTATTCTTCTTTGCAAAACAGCTCCAGCTCAGTCAGATTAGATGGACAGCATTTGTGAACAGCAGTTTTCAGATCTTGCCACAGATTCTCGATTGGATTTAGATCTGGACTTTGACTGGGCCATTCTAACACATAGATATGTTTTGTTTTAAACCATTCCATTGTTGCCCTGGCTTTACATTTAGGGTCATTGTCCTGCTGGAAGGTGAACCTCCGTCCCAGTCTCAAGTCTTTTGCAGTCTCCAAGAGGTTTTCTTCCAAGTTTGCCCTGTATTTGGCTCCATCCATCTTCCCATCAACTCTGACCAGCTTCCCTGTCTCTGCTGAAGAGATGCACCCCCCGAGCATGATGCTGCCACCACCATATTTGACAGTGGGGATTGTGTGTTCAGAGTGATGTGCAGTGTTAGTTTTCCGCCACACATAGCGTTTTGCATTTTGGCCAAAAAGTTCCATTTTGGTCTCATCTGACCAGAGCACCTTCTTCCACATGGTTGCTGTGTCCCCAACATGGCTTGTGGCAAACTGCAAACAGGACTTCTTATGCTTTTCTGTTAACAATGCCTTTCTTCTTGCCACTCTTCCATAAAGGCCAACTTTGTACAGTGCATGACTAATAGTTGTCCTATGGACAGAGTCTCCCACCTGAGCTGTAGATCTCTGCAGCTCGTCCAGAGTCACCATGAGCCTCTTGACTGCATTTCTGATCAGCGCTCTCCTTGTTCGGCCTGTGGGTTTAGGTGGATGGCCTTGTCTTGGTAGGTTTACAGTTGTGCCATACTCCTTCCATTTCTGAATGATCGCTTGAACAGTGCTCCTTGGGATGTTCAAGGCTTTGGAAATCTTTTTGTAGCCTAAGCCTGCTTTAAATTTCTCAATAACTTGATCCCTGACCTGTCTTGGACCTGTCTTGTGTATTCTTTGGACTTCACTGTGTTGTTGCTCCCAATATTCTCTTAGACAACCTCTGAGGCCCTTACAGAGCAGCTGTATTTGTACTGACATTAGATTACACACAGGTGCACTCTATTTAGTCATTAGCACTCATCAGGCAATGGCTATAGGCAACTGACTGCACTCAGATCAAAGGGGGCCAGATAATTATGCACACACCACTTTGCAGTTATTTATTTTTAAAAAATGTTTGGAATCATGTATGATTTTCGTTCCACTTCTTATGCGTACACCACTTTGTGTTGGTCTTTCATGTGGAATTCCAGTAAAATTGATTCATGTTTGTGGCAGTAAAATGACAACCCACTGTACATAGTAGGTGTATGGAACATTCACGGAGAGTATGAATATTAGCTGGATAATATCTCCTTTGAGTTTAAGTGCTTTTTTAAGTCAACATCATCGTCAATTGTTTCATATATGTTTTCACCTGGTCTTTTCTCTCATGTATCTCTAAACACATTAATATTTGCATTTTTTGGTCATTTGGTAAATGTTTACTATAAATGAGTTGCACTGACAACATTCCTGTCACACTGTATTATAATGTACAAAGCAAATAAGAAGCTAGTTTGGTTATAAGGGATAGAATGTTAATACTACCCTTTTTCATCCCTTTCTCTGTTGCTTCCCTTAGAGACTTCTGGCTGTGAAAAGTGCCATGAAATGCAACAGAATGCATTAGATTTCACATGATCCAATAATGCCTGGATAATATAAGATTATGTGGAGTGAGGAGTGAACAAAGGAGGGCCCCCAGTTACAGTGTGTAAACTGATAGAGGACTGTATATTGCTCTCTGTTGTGTTGCAGAGCAGAGTGTCAAGCTGTGCAGATGAAGGGACATTTCTAGGAACAAGTCTCTAATGCAATTATGCCAATATATGCTTTGCATTTTAAACTATAAAAGACCATCAGATTACCTGACATTTTATTTTACATCTCTTAACCACTGCAATACTACACATCCTTCTTTACCAGCCAACTTCTACAGTGTTGTATTGTCTTTGAGTTTAAATATCTCAGTCAATTTTAAGTCTTTCTAATTAAATTAAGATTTATTTATTTATTTATTTTTTTTGGGGGGGGGCACATTACTTCACTTTGCCTTTGCTTTGAGTCGTATGGGAGAAAAGTGCTTTACAAATGTTATTGTATTGTATTGTATTGTATTATTCACATGCACAGCTATGTGAGGTGTTTCTCTTTCTTTCATTGCTAAGGCTGCTTTCTACTCCTCCTCAACCCAATCAGAAAAATGATCGGAAAGCAGATCGGGCCTGTCAAAAATAATCAATTTGACCCATCTATCTGATGGGAAATTGCATGGTGTATACCAGGCATACTTAGTAAAGTAGCAGAGCAGCATTCTTCTCCCTCTCTGCTCTCCTGTAATCAGAGTCCTGTTGCTCAGCTATCAAAAAGCACTGACACAGGGACAGTAGCAGGGATACTTGCCTTTTATTAGGTAGGATGGTCCAGTGTATGTGATGACGAATATGCAGCACTGATCTCTGTTTCCTTTGCATTGCGTTCCTGCTGGTACATGGTATGCAACATTACTTTCAATGTACACCTAGCCTAATGGATTATGATTTGCTAGTCACTCATTTTCAGAACAGAATATATAGCAAATGTTTAGCCATAGGTAACAAGTCGAAGGATCCATGTATTGCTTGCATAATGATAATTGTTACCTGTTTGTGAAGATCTATTGTGTTCCATAAACAGATTTATACTCCGCACTCGTGATTTGTATTTTACGTCATGGTTTCTGATGAGTTTGATTGCCTAATTATCACCTGATTTGTATTATGTGCTGCAGGGCAGGAGCTCATCTCTCCTTCCGCTGTTGTCACACAACATTGCTTGTGCTGCACAGGCGTGGAACTGGAGCTAATTTGTGAACATGAGAAAAGATCAAGACCTTGCTTACTTCCTGAACTCATATGGAAACACATTAATAGAAATAATTATTGGGACTGTCAGTCTCCTCTCCCACCTAGATACCATGGAATATTGGCCAGTGGATATTGCTTCCCCTGGATTACAAATAGTACTAAATTCCTCAGAGAGGTAGCTGCTTAGAATCTGAGGCTGAGATTTCCTAAAATTATTACATGCATATTATTTTTGAACAATTAGGTAATTCCTGTTATATCTTACTAATATTATAAATGCAAAAGTTTGGATGTTTGTTACTCAATCACGCAACAATGGCTGAAAGGATTTGAATGAAATTTGGCACACACATAGTACATAACCTGGAATAACATATAGGATACTTTTTATACCCATAACCAAAAAGTGGGTGGAGACAAATACAAATTTCACTGGGAAAATGTAAACTGCAGCCAGTCTTGCACTGTTAATGGTAGGGTTCTCAAACGTTGCACAGCTGGTCACTGGGGGACTGGGATTAATATTTGGAAAAGTGGGTGGAATCTACAAAAGCCAATCAAAATTCGCCATTGATTTTCAAGGGGAATATTTAATTGCTGCCATTCTTGCACTGTTAATGGCACAAGTCTCAAACTGTTACAGTTGGTCATTGGGTGACTGGGGTTCAAATTCAGAAAAGCGGTGGAGCCACAGCCATTCAGATTTGTTCCATTTCAATGCAAATTATTGATGCCAAAGACCGCAAAGCTCACACACTAGGTAATTGAGTAATTGTGTGTTAGGGTTAGAAAAAGTGGGTGGAGCGAACACCAACCAAATGCATACCTGGGCAATCAGCCATCAGCTAGTATGGTATATATGTCTATGGTATTTATTGCTATCTATAGAGATTTAAAGTGGAACTAAACTCAGAGTTTCCTCTTTGCTCTAAAAGCATAGTCACAGTACGATAACCTTTATGGACAAAAACTTTTCTTCATTACAATTTAGGAAATCCTAAAACATAACCCCCTGAAATTTACAATATGGTTTCACTTTGCAGGGAGCACTGAAAGGAAAGACGTGGGCTGGGTTTCTACCTGAGCGGAGAGTGGACATTTTTTGTCTGTTTTTCGCTCATCACTAAATGGACAGTGAACGGCTGCGATTTTATAAATAGGAGGCGTTCACATTTGCAGTAACCGCATCGCACTTCTGTGCAGTCCATGATAAGCCTGGGCAGCTGGATGCGTTTCCCTTACAGCCTCTGGAGGTAACGGGTCTGTCCCGGGATACAGCCGGACCACCAGAGTGGACATTACACTGTCCACTCCCTCTGTTACGGCACAAGTGGGAACAGAGCCGCAGTGTACTCTATGGGGAGAGCTGCCTTGGCAAAGCACCTGCCGTCAATTCACAGCTGCTGATAAGAACAAATTAAACACTTTGATGTGGCAAAACAATTAAAGAACACAGAACAGTGGATTCCTTCATCAACTATATGTGGAATGAAGGCTTTTCATTGTAATGTGCAAGAGTTCAGTTCCACTTTAAGATGACAGGTGGTGGTGCTGAGGGCCCTTTTCCACTAGGGCGTTTGCGACTGCTTAATCGCAAAACCGCAAACCGCTAGTGATTTTAAAATCGGTACGGTTTGCTTTTTAACATACGAATCGCGGTAGGTAATTTCCACTACCGCAATTCGTTTTTTACTTGATCGCGATCGCGCCGCGGAGCGACTTTTGCCGCGATTTTGCTATGCAGTGCATAGCATAGCAAAATCGCGGCCGCAAACGTCGGGGAATCGCCGGGAATCGCCGGTAATTGCGATTCAGCAATCGCTAGCGTTCAGCGTGAACGCTAGCGATTGCTAGTGGAAAAGGGCCCTAAGCCTAATCTGTTTATAATCTTAAAGGAGGCCATACATTTTTATAATTCATATAAATTAATTGTTAAAGCAGGATTAAACTGTATATATGGTGATTTAAAAAATACATTTTTGACATCCTCACAATAAATTTACTGTACTTGCAACATCTTTTCTTCTGTCAGAAGCCTGGAAGCCTGGCATCCATCTTGACTTCCAAAATTGCAACAAAGTTGTATTAAAACTCAATCACTTTAATATCGCAATCACCCCAAAATCTGCACCCTCCTCCTCGGCTTAGGAAATAATTGAGCTGGCAGATCAACCAGGTGATTTCTAAGGTACTGTACACTTTTCAAAGTTCTTGACATTTTGAATAATATATTTTTGGGGGTATACATTATAGTTTTGCAACACAAATTGCACTTTAATATATATCGTAAGTAGTCGTAAGTAGTAGTATCGTGATGAGTTCAGTCCAAATGAGCAAAATCTGAAATTTTTCAGATCAACAAAAAAACAATGCAGGTAGTTTTCTGATGAGGGAGGGTGGAGAAAAGTGTTTCAGCAACAGGGTTGTACTTGTTTTATTAAGAAAGCATTGAAGGGTAAACTGGAGGAGGAGTACACTCCAAAGAACACAATGGGCTTGATTCACAAAGCGGTGCTAACCTACTTAGCACGTCTAAAGTCTTTAGACGCGCTAACCAGGGTGCTAAGTAGGTTAGCACCGGATTTCTCAATCAGATCACGCGCTAACTTTGCGCGCGTAACGTTTTACACGCGCAAAGTTTTACGCGCGCTAAGTCCCATAGGCTTTAATGGGCACTTCGCGCGGAGCGCCCTGCGCTCTGTGCAGTACGCGCGTAAAGTTTTACGCGCATAAAGTTTTGCGCGCGTAAAGTTTTATGCGTGAAAAGCTTGTTTAGACGTGCTAAGGGGGTTTTCACAGGCGTGCTAACAGTTAGCACCGCTTTGTGAATCAAGTCCAATGTATTAACTAGGTTATAAACATATACATTTTATTATTGAGATCAACAATTTTAAAAGGTACTTGTTTTATTGTTTTTGAATTTCTTTCAGGTACTATCTGCTGAAACTTGGAAGATGGGGCTGGATTTGGAACAGAAAAAGGGATGGATTGTGTCAACAGCTAAGGAATACTCAAGCAGCTCATGGTGACCCAGAGCCATTAGGAACCACAAGAAAAAGGCTGTATGCATGTTGGATTGATGTTGCTCTGCAAAATTTCTTAGCTACAGGTTTACCATACACCAGTGGTTCTGGATGTGCAGCCTTGCTTCCTGGGGCATAAAGAGAGGATTTACATATTCAGGAGTAATGCATCATGGGAAACCACATATGCTCACTGAATTATTGCAGATACCTTCTGGCATGATTACAGTAAACAGCTAATTGACTCTATGTCAACTCTATTTGGAAGAGCAACATCTATATGTATGAACTAACAGTAAAAATATACACACTCCATATAGATGCTTTCCACAATGCAACCATGCTGTCCAGATCTGGGAGTTATTTGGGATGCTAAGGTCAATCCCATGCCCTACTGTATTTGCCTTCTTGTATACAGAATTATTATCCTCAACAGGCCCGGATTTACCTCACAGGAGCCTATAGGCACAGATGTCCTGGCAGTTTGCACCTTAGATTTGCCCTCCATGAACCTACAAACCCCCGCCGAACTACACCGCAAGTGTGCTGGCTGGCCCAGCTGTCACTTCTCCCTTACTTCCCTTGCCCATTATAGGTAGCTACAGGTGTCTAGAGATGGCCCGAACTTATTCGCGTGAACTTCGGTGGTTTGCGTTCGCTGTGAACCGTGAACTATATGCGAGTTCGACCCGCCCCCTATACTACATCATTAGGGTCAACTTTGACCCTCTACATCACAGTCAGCAGACACAGGGTAGCCAATCAGTCTACACTCCCTCCTGGAGCTCCCCCGTCCCTTATAGAAAGCAGGCAGTGTCAGCTATTTCACTCATTTGTGTGGCTGCAGTAATTAGAGAAGAGAGAGAACCTGCTGACATAGGGAAAACTTAGTTTGGCTCTTGTGTTAGGCTTGTTAGGTTGCTCCTTCTTGCTGATACTTATTGCTAAAAAGCACTCCTCATCCTCAACAGCTCATTTGGGAGCTAATGTTGTTCTTGTGATCTATTTTTTTTTGTGTGTGTATGTCCCACAGACACTTGTGTTGCATATACAGCCCTGTCAGTCAGTTGCAGATGCTGGACCTTGGCCCCTTGGTAATTCCTAATGTGCCACTGCCAGGCCCAGCACATTCAGTGACTACCTGTGTGTGTGACAACTGCACATTTGTAATACCAATCACTGCATACCCACCTGTTCAGTGCACCTACCTACCTACGTGAGCGCACGCAGTTTTATATACCACCAGTCTCTGCACCTGTTCACGGTACCTGTGTGTGTGACTGCTGCACATTTGTAATACCAATCACTGAATACCCACCTGTTCAGTGCGCCTACCTACCTACGTGAGCGCACGCAGTTTTATATACCACCAGTCGCTGCACCTGCTCACAGTACCTGTGTGTGTGACAGCTGCACATTTGTAATACCAATCACTGCATACCCACCTGTTCAGTGCACCTACCTACCTACGTGAGTGCACGCAGTTTTGTATACCACCAGTCGCTGCACCTGTTGATGGTACTTGTATGTGTGACAGCTGCACATTTGTAATACCAATTACTGCATACCCACCTGTTCAGTGCACCTACCTACCTACGTGAGCGCACGCAGTTTTATATACCACTAGTCACTGTACCTGTTCACCGTACCTGTGTGTGTGACAGCTGCACATTTGTAATACCAATCACTGCATACCCACCTGTTCAGTGCACCTACCTACCTACGTGAGTGCATGCAGTTTTATATACCACCAGTTGCTGCACCTGTTCACGGTACCTGAGTGTGTGACAGCTGCACATTTGTAACACCAATCATTGCATACCCACCTGTTCAGTGCACCTACCTACCTACGTGAGCGCATGCAGTTTTATATACCACCAGTCGCTGCACCTGTTCACGGTACCTGTATGTGTGACAGCTGCACATTTGTGATACCAATAACTGCATACCCACCTGTTCAGTGCACCTACCTACCTATGTGAGCGCACACAGTTTTATACACCACCAGTCGCTGCACCTGTTCACGGTACCTGTGTGTGTGAGACAGCTGCAAATTTGTAATACTATTGCATTGCATAATTGTTCACAGTACCTGTGTGACCGTGCGCTGTTTGATATACCAGTCCATGCATACCTGTTAACTGCACGTGTGTGACAGCTGCACATTGTATTGTAATACTAGTCACTGCATATCTTTCACTGCACCTGTGTGACTGCACATTGTATTAGTCAAGTCAGTGCAAATCCCCCCCCCCCGATATGGACAAAACAACAGGCAGAGGCAGGCCCAGTGGAAGGCCTCCCAGAGGCAGGAGTTATTTGGTGGGGAATTAACTGATTCACAGCAATTATTGTTACAAAAAGATGAAGGCGCTAAGTAAGTTACACCACCTCATATGTCTGTGTTAGGCGACACTGTGGACGTAAGGTGTGAGGAGGAGGACGATGAAGTACCTGCTGTTGGTGCCGTTTATGAGGTGTCTGAGGCAAGCAAAGCTGGGGAGGATGATTATGATGATTATCATGATACAAATGACATGTGGGATCCTAATAGACAAGATGACCAAGGGGACAGTTCAGAGGGGGAGTCAGAGAGGAGCAGGAGGAGACGAGTTCCTGAAAGAAGCAGGGGGAGCTCGTCATCAGAAACAGCTGGTGACAGTGTCCGATGCAATGTATCGCCACCAATGGACAGCCAGCCAACATGCCCTTCAACGTCAGCTGCTGATGCCACCATAGTGCAATCACCCCTGGGGGGCTCAGCGGTTTGGAAATGTTTTTGTGTGTCTTCCTCAGATCAGAGCAATGCCATCTGTTCTCTCTGCCGCCAAAAATTGAGCCGTGGAAAGGCCAACAGCCACGCAGGGACAACTGCCTTACGAAGGCACATGGAGGAAAGGCACAAACTGCAATGGGAAGACCACCTGAGGAAAAGCAGCACACAAAAGCCAAGCCACCCTTCTTCTCCTCTTCCTCCTTCAGGTGCATCATCTTCAGCCGCTTTCTCCCTTGCACCTTCACAATCACAGCCACCCTCCTCCACGCCTCTCACCTTGAGCGGTTCCTGCTCCTCTGCACACAGCAGCAGCCAGGTGTCCGTGAGTGAAATCTTTGAGTGGAAGAAGCCAATGTCTGCCAGTCACCCCCTTGCCCGGCGTCTGACAGCTGGCTTGGCGGAACTGTTTGGTCGCCAGCTATTACCATACCAGCTGGTGGACTCTGAGGCCTTCCGAAAATTTGTGGCCATTGGGACACCGCAGTGGAAGATACCAGGCCACAATTATATCTCTAAAAAGGTGACACCCAAACTATACCATGAAGTTGAAAGGCAAGTGGGGTCACCTCTGGCACACAGCATTGGGTCAAGTGTCCATCTGGATGCCTGGTCTGCCTAGCATGGTCAGGGCAGGTACATTACTTACACAGCCCATTGGGTCAACCTGGTGACCGCTGGCAAGCAGGGAGTACGTGGCTGTGCAGTGGACCTAGTTGTCACACCTCCATGGCTTGCAGGCCGGCCTGCTGCCACCTCCTATCCTGCTGCTACATCCTCCTTGCTGTCATCCTCCTCCTCCTCCTCCTCCTCCTTGGCTGAGTGGCAGTTCAACTCTACTGGTGCTGGGATCTCCTCTCCAGCTACACAGCCCCAGCTCCCCAGGGCCTATGCTGCATGCCAGGTATGACGGTGTCACGCCATCTTGGACATGTCTTGCATCAAAGCAGAGAGTCACACTGGAGCAGCTCTCCTGGCTGCTCTGAACAAACAGGTGGATCAGTGGCTGACCCCTCACCAACTGGAGATCGGCAGCATGGTGTGTGACAATGGCAGCAATCTCATTTCGGCTTTGAATTTGGGAAAGTTGACACATGTACCCTGCATGGCACATGTGCTGAATCTCATCATTCAGAGATTTGTGTCTAAGTACCCAGGCTTACAGGACATCCTGAAACAGTCCAGTAAGGTGTGTGGGCATTTCAGGCGGTCTTACATGGCCATGGCACGCTTTGCCGATATTCAGCGGAGAAACAACTTGCCGGTGAGACGCTTGATTTGCGATAGCCCGACTCGCTGGAATTCAATGCTTCTGATGTTCAACCGCCTGCTACAACAGGAGAAAGCCATCAAACAGTTTCTCTACAACTACAGTCAAAGGACATGCTCTGGCGAGATGGGGATGTTCTGGCCAAAGCACTGGACACTCATGCAAAATGCCTGCAGGCTCATGCGGTGGTTTGAGGAGGTGATAAACCTGGTGAGTCAGAGTGAAGGATCCATCAGCGACTTGATACCATATGCTTTCTTCCTGGAGTGTGCCGTGCATAGAGTGGTGGATCAAGCTGTGGAGGAGCATGAACAGGAACAGGAACAGGAGGAAGAGTTGTGGGATCAATTCTCAGCAGAAACAAATGATTCCTCAACACCTGTGGCAGCACAGATGGGGAGGAGGAGGAGGAAGAGTCATGTGGGGAAGAGGAGTCAGATGATGAGGAAGGTGTTTTTTTTTTGGAGGAGGAAGCGGCGGAAAAACAACTGCAGCAGGTGTCGCAGGTGGATTGTGCTGCTCAACTTTACCGTGGTATTATTCGTGGCTGGGGGGAGGAGGAAAACTTAGCTGACATCACTGAGGAAGAGCAAGAGGAGATGGATAGTACGTCTGCATCCAACTTTGTGCAGATGGCAATTTTCATGCTGTCCAGCCTGTTGAGGGACCCCCGTATAAAAAAACTCTAGCTGTACTGGGTTGCCACGCTACTAGACCCCCGGTATAAGCACAAAGTGGTGAAGATGTTTCTAAATCACCAGAAGGCAGAAAGGATGCAGCACTTGCAGAACAAGCTGGCAACTATGCTTTACAGTGTGTTTAAGGGTAATGTCACAGCTCAACGGAATAAAGGTACCACTGCCAGTAATCCTTCTCCCATGTCCACGCAGGCAAGGACAGGACGCTCTAGTGATCTCATGGTGATGTCGGACATGCGGAAATTCTTTAGTCCGCCTCGCCTTTGCCCTTCCAGATCCACCCTCCACCAATGCCTCAATGCTCTAGCGATCTCATGGTGATGTCGGACATGCGGACATTCTTTAGTCCAACGTCTCGCCTTTGCCCTTCCGGATCCACCCTCCACCAATGCCTCAACCGGCAGGTAGCTGACTACCTGGCCTTAAGTGTGGATGTAGACACTGTGAGCAATGATGAACCCTTGGACTACTGGGTGCGCATGCTTGACCTGTGGCCAAAGCTGTCACAATTTGCCATCCAACTTCTGTCTTGCCCTCAAGAGTCCTGTCAGAAATGACCTTCAGCGCAGCTGAAGGCATTGTCACTGAGAAGAGAAGTCGCCTAGGTCACAAAAGTGTTCAGTACCTCCCCTTCATCAAAATGAATGAGGCATAGATCCCCGAGGACCAGAGCCAGGACAAGGTCCTGTAGCACCCAAGGCTGAGACCAAACTGCGCCCCTCCATCCCTTCCACCCCAGCCATCACACACTGATTGTTATTAAACTAAGAGTTGCCTCAGGGCCCCCAACCCCTAATCTCTAGTTATCTGGCTTGCAGTAACTGCCATGTATCCCCTTTTCTTATTTCTCTCTGCTTCAAACACAATAGGAGAATGATAGCTGTGTAAGTTGTACACTGTGCCCTGAGGCTGGAGCGTCTCTCGCCTCTGCCTCGGCCCGGCCCTACCGAGGGCTACTGCCCGCCAGAAGACTAAGTCAGTCCCCATACACAGCATCTCTGCCTGCACACCGTGTGACTGCCTGCCCCATGACTAAGTCGCTCCCCACACAGCATCTCTCTGCCTGCAGGCCGCTTGACTGCCTTCTCCGCCACCACCAACAGGGTTCAGGACTTCAGGCGGATTTCTGAATTTTTAAGGCCACTGCTAGCAGCGGCCACTATACTACTTTCGCTGGTGCGTGTACATGCCTGCCTAATTTAACTGGCTGCACTGCAGCTGCAACAATAAAACAAAAGGCATGTACATGTGTCAATTCCCCTACTCTCATCATGGTGCGCACCAATCCAGCAGGACCGTCACTACAGAAACAGCTGTGTGCGGTGCGTTACACAGTGAGTTTGGTCTGTAAGTGTGAAGCAGTACACTAATTACACTACCTGATTGATGTATACACATGCAAGATGTATCAAAGCACTTTAGGTCTCCAATTTAGCATGCAATGTGATTTCTGCCCTTAAAACGCTGCTGTGCGTCAAATCCCAATTTTTCCCGGGAACGTTTGGCGTGTATCCCACTCCTCCATGCAAAAACTCAGATGTTAGACCCCTTGAAACATCTTTTCCATCACTTTTGTGGCCAACATAAATGTTTCTAGTTTTCAAAGTTTGCCTCCCCATTGAAGTCTATTGCAGTTCGCGAAAGTTCACGCAAACCAAACTTTTTGCGGAGGTTCGGAGCCATCTCTACAGGTGTCCCTTAGTATTAAGTAGCCAGAGATATCCTCAGTATTATGTAGCTAGTGGTGCCTCTGAATGAAGGGAGATCTTTGGAGTGGAATGCAGAGAGCTGGGTGAGTAACCTCTTATTTACACTCTCTTTAGGACTCTGCCAGGGATGGAGGGAGGGAGGAGCTTGAAGAGGGGAGTGAGCAGCCTTTCCATCATCAGGCACCTGTAGGCACGTGCCTACAGTGCCTTATGGTAAATCCGGCCCTGTTCCTTAGTTAAAACGTGCATGCTATCCTCAGTACTGCATTCCTTTTTTGATGCTTCACATGCACTAACATGGCGAGAATCATACAACTTAGGCAGTGTTCACACTTATCTATGTGAATTTCGCATGCAATTTTCCACGTTTTTTCATATGCCATTTTTCTGGCATTTGTCTTTGATTTTTCCTCTGTGATGTGATTTTTGTGCATGTTTTTATGTGACTTTTTTGAACTGCAATTTTTCTGTGCATACCAATGAAGTTAATTTACATAAAATTGTATCTAATTAACTTAAAAATGACATCCAGTTTTTCTCTGCTCCCATTGACTTGCATCAAATTCCATTTACACATGGACCATGAAAGAATGCAGACCTGCAGCATGACTTTACAATACAAAACACAGGGTAAAAAATGCATGTCAAATGCAATGCCACTGAAATACATTAGATGTGTGATCAATGTGAATTTGCAAAAACATGTTGTACGCAAATTCTGATGAGTTTGAACCCTTAAAGGAGAAATCCAGGTTTAAAAAAAAAAAAGATCCACATACTCGGGGCTTCTTCCAGCCCCTGTTAACCGACCTGTGGTGGCTCCCAGTCTTCTCCGCTGCA